>NC_059103.1:199684089-200016723 GCF_020740685.1 Jaculus jaculus | reverse complement strand
TTTCTAGGCTTGACCTGGCCATAATCCAGAACTATTGTCAGTCACCTCCCTTATTCTGGATACTCTACTTCTATTGATGATGCTTCTGATGAAGAGAACTTTTCCTTTCTATTTTTGCATTTACATTTTTTATTGACAATGCTAGACATGGACATAATATATTTTGATCATAATCCCCTCCCATCACTTTTTGTTCCCCTTCCCTGAAGCCCTTCCACTGAATTCCTTCTTTCCAGCATGACCCTCTTGTACATTGATGTTTATTTTTCCCATCCTCTCCCATCCATAATAAAATTTTGATGGGCCCTATATTATGTGGTTCTTTTGCATATAAAAATAGTTGCTGGGCCCGGGCAAGGTGGCGCACACCTTTAATCCCAGCACTTGGGAGGCAGAGGTAGGAGGATCGCTGTGAGTTCGAGGCACCCCTGAGACTACATAGTGAATTCCAGGTCAGCCTGAGCTAGAGTGAGACCCTACCTCAAAAAAAAAAGAAGAAAAAGATAAGTTGCTGTGAATGCAGCAGCCACTTCATGTATGGAAGACAGCTTTACAATGCAACTCACCCCATCCTCTGGTTCTTGTATTCTCTTTGCCCTCTTCTACAATGTTCCCTGAGTCTTGGAGGGAAGACCACATACATCCCTTTCTAATTCACCAATTCACAACATTTTACTAGGCTGATGGTCAATTTATAGACTATACTTGCTTGTTTGTATTTTGCATACATTATATTATTTTTTCCATTTTGCATAAAACCTTTTCCTGAATAGTTCTGATAAGACTGTAAACAGTGCATAGCTTTCTTCCATTAGTATCTAAAATGTTTCATCATAGTTTACATGCACACTATCTGTAGGTGTCCATTGCTATGAGTGTACTGACATTTGTGTACAAGGGTGTTTCTTATCCCTTGACCTAAGGTAACTTGCTCTGGTATTGGAAGGATGTCCCAGAGCATCCCTGAAATTCCCTCTGAACTATTTCATACTAAACAGAAGTCCTTAGGCCACATTGGCTCCTCAGAACAGGGACATCTCATATGCAGGAGAACACTGAAATCACACTTAGCAGATTCTTGTCATTTCTTTTGTATGCAGGTTTGTATGTTGATGACCAAGGGGACCCAGCTATACACATCTACTCTTTACTTGTGGGTGCCACGAGACTGAAGCACCACAAAGCTCAAATAACGAATCATAGACACCTTGAGTCCCATATGTGTTGTGTAAATTTGTAATTCAGAGCAGCAAGCCCCACCTGATTAAGAAAGTAGCCCTATTTGAGGTTTTACTCTGATATTTACTAGCTGTGACCTTGAGAAGTGCCTTAACTTCCTTGCACAATCTCTTTGCTTCTTATCCCATTAAGGATAGATATTTTAATGAGGGATGTTTTGGGAAGACAGGTGGTCTGGCAGGTTTTATAAATTCACTTTAGAAAATCCAAAGTGCTAATCTTCCACAGAGCTGAACCAAGTTTGAATTTCTTCCAAATAACCTGACAGATAATTCGAACTGGCTGACAGGAGTTTCCTGGAAGGGCAGTTTAAAGGTCACAGTGGGACATCATCTACTAAAGCTTCCAGATCAAGAAAGAATTCACCACTTACCTGCCCTACAGTGTGGGGAGTGCCAGGACAAAGGACTGCACAGGGTTCACACGGAACCCCTAATTAAGTCACTAAATTGGTTCAGATTTCACATAAGAGTTCTATACAATTCCAAATCTCTGGGGCACTCAGTTTTGCTGGACATATTCATGACAATGTTTCATGGCTCTCTTGATCAAGTCTTTGAGAATCTGCTTAGAACCTACTTTCTCTAATGCATTCATCCTGTCTCCCCTGCTGGGGAGGTTGTTGGATAGATCAAGAGGAATATCAAAAGTGGAAGTGTTGTGTAGCTATATTACTGCATTAATTGCTTTTCTTGTTGCTGTGACCTAACAAACACCTTGATGAGGGGACAGATTTATTTTGGCTTGCAGTTTCAGAGATTCATAGTCATGGCGGAAAGAAATGGTAGAGTTCATGGCACTGGGAGTATCTAATGGAAGCTCCTGAAACTTGGAGGACCAAGAATCAAAGAGTTATTATATACAACAGAGGAATAGATAAGACCAATGCCCACTCCTAATGAGCTAATATAACAGCAAGGCCCAGCATCCCAAAGATTCCACAGCTCCCAAACAGCACCACTATCTGGAAAACACATGTACAAACACATAAGCCTATGGAGGACATTTTGAGTTCTAACTGTGTCAGTAGACAGGCAGATAAAAGGTTGGATGGTGTGTCGGATGGATGGAGAATGGGTAGGTGCATGGAAGACAGAGAGAGAAACAACAAGAATGGGGTATTTGGTATAGCTTGCATTTTAAGGAAGAAAGTTTAACTAAACATAAAATATATTAATAATCCCACTTAAAACCCTTTGAAGAATGCTTCAAACAGAAGCAAGCACAGGATTTACATTTAGAATTGACATTGAAGGTCAAGAGAAGCAGTCCTGTTTTCCTGCATTCTGATGGCTCCATGGATCTTATCTCAGGAGAGGACAGGGTAACTCAGGATTCTGGTACCCTACAAACCTCCTCCTTTCAAGTTTCTGCCCTGAAGCTGGTCCTGATAAAAGTGTCCTGCTGTGGTTTCTGGACCTGTATCATTTGAGGCACAGGAAGTGCACACATTTCCCTTGAATTGCCTTTCCTTGCCCACTGTAGAAGAGAATGTTCTCTAAAGTGAACTAAGGACCAAGTCCAAGTCGTATTTCTCAATAAGAGCTACAAAAAGACACTTAACCCCTCCACTCACGTGCATGTGAAAGATGACTTTGGGGCTAGTATAACAGGTGACTGCATTTCTGAAGTGAACAGCACAGGTTATAATAAGCAATTGGGAGCAAAAAGAAAAAAGAAAATCGAAATACTAACCATGATTCATACCACAAATTGAAGGTAGGACAAGAAGTTCTTGAACATCTTGATTAGATTTTATCTTGTTTTAGCAGCAGCAGATCAAGTTAATGTTTGCTCAGTGCAATAATGTCGTGTGGATTGACACATAGGTAATTGTGCTATTTATCTTCTTATAAAATTCTCTCAGTTGGGGAATTATAATTATTCAGTGCTTGGGGAGGCTGGGGACAAAAAGTCACGCAGACAAAAGAAGAGAGCAAGAAGTCCTTGCCAGATGAGATTGGCATGAAGCCCACAAGTTATGTTCCTGTGGAGGGAAATTTGTGTGTGGGGAAGGGAGGTTGTTTACACCCAGCACACCCTGAGGCTGACTGCTCAGCATCCTGGTCTTCTAAAGTTCTGTGCTAATGTATCTCTCCTGCTTTGGTGATTTTATTTCCTTACTGGATCTTATAGTCCCTGCTTTCCACTCCAGCCTACTAGTTGTTTTCAGAAAGCTTGCAACCTTATCTCTTTTCATTTTCTCTCAAGTGTTCCCTTACTCTAAAACATTTAATCTCTTTGCCCTTCCTTTACCCATTAGTTTGTTGCACTAACATTCAATGGTTCTGTAAAACACAGATCAGATCAGATCACTGACTCACATAAGAAATATTCCCTGGATTCTTGACACCTATAGAATAAAGGCTTTCATCTGAGGCTCAGATGGAATGCTCTAGCAGCAGCTTCCCCAGACCTTTCATGTGCCTTGTTACCTCACCCTGTGGAGATCTTACTTCTTTCCATCTCAGCTCCATGATTTTCCCTGATCCATGCACCAAGGCACTGAAAAGTAGAAACTTACAAAGGTAGGTAAACTTTTTACCAAGAAACAAGGCTAGAAAATTGAATGGCTTGAGCTTGTACCCTGGATTCTAGATTTCAACATATGTTTGGTTATATACTTACATGGACACATATAACAGACATGTACATATAGAGACCTGAGTCCCTATCCCACTGTGCTGAGACCTGTCAAATCTTCTTAGTGGGTCTTCTGTATTGATGCTTTACCATCTCACTCTCAATGTGTCCACAGTGACTAAATTAAGTTTCCCATCTGTTCTACTCAAACTTAGACCTTATTCACTCTGTGAGCAACTTTCACCTGCTTATAGACAATAACTATTCTCTGTCCTCCCTGACATGGTTTGTCACAGCCTCTGACTCTCCACATCTTGCTGGAAACCTCTCTTCCTCCTGGGCTTGCCTGATACCAGTTGACCTGGCTTATTCTTGCTCTGCTGGTTCTTGTTCAAGGCTTTCATAGACTTCTTCCTCTTCTCTAGGTCCTCCAGAGTCGCGATGGATTGGTACGCAGTTTCTAAGTTGGGTGTGAGGAAAAGAGGACCAAACTTTTCCGAAAGTGTAGATGACACCCTTCTCAGTGGCCTTGGGATACTGTGAGTACCATAGAAACTGAGTATCTTATAGAAGACAACAACAACAACAACAAAAACTATTTCCCACAGTTCTGAAGGCTGGCAGGTCCAAGAGCTAAGGGCAAACAGAGCTGATATCTACCTGGTGACATTCCTTTTTTGCTATAATCTCACATGCTAGAAAGTGATGAGGCAATACTATGGGGTTTATTTTACAGAGAAACTAGTCCCACTCATGAGAGCTCTACCCTCATGACTTGTCACCTGTAAAGGTCTCAGTGCTTAGAATGATCACTATGAGGGGTTAGATTTCAACATATGAATGATGGATACAAAACATTTATACCTGAACATTTTGGTTATGATTAGTCCATCTTCATTCTGATTCATATCTTTATTCTCTACCAAAGACTTTCCATTCAGTATGCTTCAAACATTCTTTCTGCCACAGGGCATTTGTCTATACTGTCCTTTTGTTTGAAATACTTTCTCCTCCAACATACCTCAACTAATCTCTTCCCCCATATCTATCTCGCAGCTGAAAAGCAGTGGCAGGAATGTAACATGTAGATCCCATATGACATATATATTCTGGATTAAAAAACTCTTGATCTGGATCCAAGATGCCTGGATTTAGTCCCAGTTCTTCTACTTAATATATTCTTCATCTTAAACCAGTCATTTCACCTCTTAATCCATGTTTTGTAAAAAGTTAGAACCTGGGATGAGAAGATACCTCAGTTAATAAAGTGCCTGCCTCACCAGCATGAGGACATGAGTCAGGAGGCAGAGACACGAGGATTCCTAGAGCAGACAGGCTGGATAGTCAGCAAGCTCCAGGGCAAAGAGGCACCCTGTCTCAGTACCATGGACAGTATCCCTGAGATTGCCACCTAAGGTTGTCCTCTGGCTCCTGCATGATATGCACATGTCCACAGGCATACACACATATACCCACATACATGTGGACACACACACACACACACACACACACACACACACATGCACACACACTTACAAAAAGAAAAGCTGAAAAACAATCCCCTTATGATGGGCACTGGGTGACACTACAATTGTGAAGAGCCATAGATCAATGCTGATCTATTGTAGCAGTTAGCGTCTCAATTCTGGGACAAAACACTGCACCAGAAAAAAAACTTATGAAAAAAAATTAGAAGGTTTTTTTGGCTGGCAGTTTCAAGGGGAAGTTTCATTGTTTCAGTGAAAGCTTTGCAGGAGCAAGCAACTTGGTTGTTATACCTTTATACCAGCAGGCAGGAATTGGCAAGAGCAAGCTAAGGGCAGCAGCAGGAGCTGGGCTGTATCATCCCAAGGCCCACCTCCAGCGACACACCCCTGCAGCAAGGATCCACTTACCAAACGCTCCACATAGCACCACCAACTAGGGATCAAACACTCAGCACATGAGTCTGTGGGGAAATTTTACATTTAAACCGGCGCATATATCCAGCGAGCATATGGAAGTCTTCAGAGAGTTGCTGGCTGTGAGAAGTCAGGCCTAGGCCTCTCATGAGTACCGGGTGGGCCTGGACTCTAGCACTGAACTCCTAGGAGGCAGGAGGGAGGAAAAGCTGAGGAGTGAAGACCAGATGGAGACCCTGGGGCCCATGTAGGAAGGAGACAAGTGAGCCTGCATTAGGCAGGGGCTTGGGGTAGGTGGAGGAGGAAACACTAGGCTAAAGAGCAGGAATGAAGAGGTAATTCATCAAAGTATCTGAGATAATTCCTCCTTCCTAGAAGGGCAATACATCTTCTCTGGAGGATGCTCATTTGCATGAACAGGAGTGGAAAAGTCCAGACAAGCCCTCAGGGTTTACAGCACAGCAGATGTGAGCAGAAACGCTGACTGCAAATGGCCTAACCAGGCAGGCCATTTTGTTTCTCCTGTTGGCTGTTCTAGAGACTCTTCAGAGAGAACAGAATGTGAAGGCAACTCCTGGTCTAGGGGAGAAGAGTAAAGTTCTTTTTTTAAAATTTATTTTTAATTTTTTTGTGTATTTATTTATTTGAGAGTGACAGTCAGAGAGAAAGAGGCAGAGAGAGAGAGAGAATGGGCACGCCAGGGCCTCCAGCCGCTGCAAACGAACTCCAGATGCGTGCACCCCCTTGTGCATCTGGCTAACGTGGGTCCTGGGGAATCAAGCCTCGAACCGGGGTCCTTAGGCTTCGTAGGCAAGCACTCAACTGCTAAGCCATCTCTCCAGCCCGTAAAGTTCTTTAAAGTTCAGATAAAAGGCCCTGAAGGAGAAGAAGGAATCCGTGGTTCCTGTAGTGGCAGCAGATCTCCCGCCCAGAGCTGGCCTGGACTCAATTATGGGTGGACAAGGTGGCCTGGTTCACACAAAGCCACCACATCCACTATCATTCCCTGGGTGATATTCGCTGATAGTTCTGTCAGTTACGGAGGAAGAATCTGCCCAGTGAATGAGAATGTGTCCTGAGAAGTAGATCAGTATAGAGTGATCAGGGGAGGAAGGCCATATGGAGATTAGAGGGAAGAGGAGGAGCTTGTGAAGGGATGGGGCTGACCAAGGACTTGCTTCATCTGCCTGGACCACCGCTCCCACTGTCTGACAAGCTGAAGCTCGGGCCATCTACATCTGCTTCGCCATACTCTGCTCCTATGGCCTCACCTTACATCTTCCTTCTGCCAGAACCTGAGCAGGTTGGCCATCCATCTTCTGGCCTCCCTGTGAGCTGGATACACAGGAAGCCCTTAGGTCCCCGATGGTAGAGGGAGAAAAGAAATCAATGTCTATGTCTGAGGACTAAAGATCTGAGGATGAGCTGGACACCACGTTTTCCAACCACTGATGACTGGAGGAATAGATGGGCAGCCAATTCCTTCCCTGCCTCCTGTTATTTTTCTGAAAGCTGCCTCACCACAGTAGGTTCTGGAGTATTAAGGGAGAGGGGGGTTGGAAAAAGCTGTCTCAGCTTAATTGCAATAATGCTAATAATAATGATGGTGTTTTGTGTATATATTGGCAGATATTAAAATGCTTCTAGGGCTGGAGAGATGGCTTAGCGATTAAGTGCTTGCCTGTGAATCCTAAGGACCCCAGTTTGAGGCTCAATTCCCCAGGACCCACGTTAGCCATATGCACATGTCTGGAGTTTGTTTGCAGTGGCTGTAGGCCCTGGCATGCCCATTCTCTCTTTCTCACTATCTGTCTCTCTCTCTCTGTGTGTCACTTTCAAATAAATAAATAAAAATAAACAAAAAAATTATTCTAATAAAATAAGTTATTTAAACATCCCCCCATTCTTACAAATAAAAAGAAAGCATCAATGTCTTCTCATTGTAGAGAGGAAACCAAAATGCTGTGAAAGCTTACTTAAAGTACACAAAGGGCAGATATTGGTCGCTATCTGTCCAAGCAACTCATGGTCCAACCTACTTAGCAGCAAATAACCTGGTATGATGCCCACACAAGTGCAATAGTGGCACACAGCCATGGTGGGGAACCAACTGCACTTGATTCGGCTAACTGATCTCCTCAGTGGTATGAGACCCATAGCTGGAGCTGGGAAACAAGTCAGAGCCATATCCAAACATAAGCCCACTCTCCAATATCAAGCTACCATCAGTCGTGCTACAAGAGAGCCTATACCTATCAAACTCTCTATTAAAAAAGTTAGGGCTATCTCATTTGTCCTGGTGCTAACTTACTCTCCTTTGGATAATCTCTTCTCTTTTTCAAATAGATGCAGATCCTAAGGAGAGAGCCACCCCATCATTCCTCAAAAGGGCCCCGGCTGAAACTAAGGAAAATTGGTGAAACAAGCAAGGGTGCTGTTTTCCTGATTAACTGGATACCAGCACAAAGGGGAAGGAGACCAACACAGAGAAAACTCAATGCCTACCAAATCAGAGAGCCAGAGCCCCAGAGGCCCCCAACACCTCATCACTGAAGCAGACCAAAAATGAACCCAACATGGCTCAGGGAAATTTTGCGGAAGAGGGGGCGAAAAGAATGTCAGAGCCACAAGTTGGGTCATGATATACAGAGACATTTATCTCACCAATAACTGTGGGCTAACTCCACAATGCACGACCCATTCACATCAACAAGGAGGGGCCAACGGGGAGGGGGTAGGTCATGGATGAGCTTAATAATGGTACCAAACTGCCTGTACTTGCAGAATAGAAAACTAATAAAAAAAATAAAAAAGTAAAAATTAAAAAAAAATAAAAGTACACAAAGGAAAAGTGGGCAAAGGGAAAATGGGAAAGGAAGGCTTAAACTCGGGGTGTGGCTCGGCAGGCAGGAAGTTGAGCTGGACCCTGTGAATACACCCCCTTCTGGCTTGGCTGGGGTGGTTCTGTCAGCATTGTGAAGGCATCGCCAACCCCACAAGAGCAATGAAGGCTGAATGACCCTGTGGATGTGAGGAGGGGTGTCATCGAACAGGGAAGCCCACATCCCTGAGGCCAACAGTGAAGTCAGGGAAGGTGTGGGAGCCCTGGTAGAGGGGCAACGTCTGCAGGGAACACCCGTGCACTCCAGGAAGGAAGACCCTTGGTGTGGCTGTTGGGGAAGGACTTCAAAACAGGATCCTCAAAGTCCAAGCTGGAGCAGCCACTGAGGCAGATAGCCTATGACCATTGTGCCACTTACTCAGAGACAACCATGTGGCCATGCCCATCGAGGTGCCTGGAAACTGGGGAAGTTTCCAACCCCAGATATGGGCATGCTCAAAAAATAATCCGCTGTGGAGACAGGACATGTGTGTTAGTCACTTTTCTCATTTCTGTGACTGACATGACAAGAAACTAGGGAGGAAGGCATCATTTTGGTTTGTGGATGAGCAGCCCATCATGGGAAGGGAGGCAGCTGGTCCTCATGACCCTAGTCAGGAATAGAGGGCAGAATGCCTCTGCTGCTTTCTCTGCTATTCGGGTGGAGTCCAAGCCTGTGGGATGCCGCCCCCCATGGGCACAGCCAAGTCCAGACAACCTGACAATGAAGACAAAGGCCGCAGCACAGAGGCTGAGCTTCCTCTTCGTACTCCATGCTTTCTCTTCAGGGCTGGGAAGACTCCAAGGTCCCAAGCTCTCTGAGGACCTCCTGGCCGGTGACATTTCAGAGAGGTGTGGTCGGCTAACTGCTAACCATGTGGCTCCTGGACAGCCCTGGAATAGAGACTAGGACAACAAAGAGCTGTGGCTGAGAGCGAGTACTCAAGAGTCCCCACAGAGCCCGTGGTCATCAGCTCAGCAGATGGCTGGGGGCCATGGAGGAGGGAGATTTCATAGATGGAGAGCGGTTTCAGGGACAGGGTCTGAAGATAACACCTAACTAAAAGCAAGTTCTGCCCCTGGGGTGTAATCTCAGCTCAAGCAGATCCCACAGGTGGAATAGCCCCAAGGTGTCCCTAGGAGGGAGGAGCTTTGTCCTTCTGAATTCTGTCATCTTGGATGTCCTTTTCCCACCCTGAATCTCAGCTCCATGTCTGTGTTTGAGGCAGGGGGAAGACCCCAGTTCTAGGGCCTTCTATGTTATTCTGATTCTCAATTTCTTTCTCTACTAGGCAACCTGGACCAGCTTTCAGGAACTTGCCTATTGTCTGGTGTTGTCTCATAACTAACCCAGCCTGGCCAGGGGGTAAAGTGGTGCTTTTTTTAATGTCAAAACTTGGATGCTCTGGCCCTAAGCTTGCCCCACCATAAAGGCATTTATTGGGGTGGTGCAGAATTATAGGAGTGCCATAAAAAATCCATAAGGTTTTTTAAAAATTAAAATCAATGTAAAAAGTTCATGGGGAATAAGCTATTACATTTGAAATAAGGACAGAGTCAGTGTTTGTAATTTTTTTCCTCTGCCTCGGGCACCAATATGGCTTGACACAGCACCCTTATTGATCATATCTTGATGTAAAATGTCTTATATTATCTCCTGTCAACCTTACTGAAACCTTTAGGGGACATGATCACCTCCCCACTTATAGGCAGAGAAGTCAGATGACTTCCCCTGGTGGTCAGTGATAGACTTCTGGCCCCTAACCACATGCTCTTTCCAATGATGACTTCCTAAAGGTACTCTGGGCCCTGGTGCATATAGATAAACATGTTATTATTTGTGACCATTATGTTTTCATTTTAGTATGTGATGGGAAAATAAACTAATATATTAAACTATGAGTCTGTAATAAAGTTCTTGGAGTCCAGGAAAGTCCTTGAACCCCATACCCTAGATTAGTTTCTAAGTCTGATCAAAGAATTAAATTAAAAAAAATACTGAGAAGGATAATTATTAAATTATTATATTTATTAAGGTAAGTCCAGAGTCAAGGAAAGGCACCTACATGATTAGAAATCCCATGTGGAGCCGGGTGTGGTGGCGCATGCCTTTAAACCCAGCACTCAGGAGGCAGAGATAGGAGGATTGCCCTGAGTTTGAGGCCACCCTGAGACTCCATAGTGAATTCCAGGTCAGCCTGGGCTAGAGTGAGACTCTACCTCGAAAAACCAAAAAAAAAAAAAAAAAAAGTCCCATGTAGAGGGCTGGAAAATATGAGGAAAGAGAAGAGAGAAAAGAAAGTTCAAGGATCTCCTGCCATGTGGGGAGCTGGAGAGGATAAAGAGCCTGTGTGGAGAGTAAGGGCCAGGGGGCTCCCCTCTGCTCAACCTGCCCCAACCAAGGGGAAAACTCACCTACAGATGGACATTCCCAATGGTCCGAGAGCCTGCCCTCCCCTTCAAAGGTATTTATAACCTTATAGTGGTGGACTGTCTTCCTGCTCAGGTGAACCTGAAGGACAGCTGGATGGTTAGGGCTAGAGGCTGTCTCAGGAAGAGGCTACCCCTGACACCAAGTTCCAGGGACTGAACTTGGCCAACCACAATGTTTCAATCG
Source organism: Jaculus jaculus (assembly GCF_020740685.1). Taxonomy (NCBI): domain Eukaryota; kingdom Metazoa; phylum Chordata; class Mammalia; order Rodentia; family Dipodidae; genus Jaculus; species Jaculus jaculus. Next base: position 200,005,502 of record NC_059103.1, on the reverse strand, counting down.
TATGGAAGTCCTGCCTCCCAGGAGGGGTTCTGGTAGTTTCTGGGAAAAACAAAAAACAAAAAAAAAAAAAAAAAAAAAAAAAAAAACAGGTCTAGGGAACTAGGCAAGAGATATGAAGGCAGATCATCTTTGTTTTTTAGCAAGTGTAGAGTCTCCTGCCATTTTTTTAGTTTCAGGGGTCCGTCACGCTAACTAACGTCCTATTCCCTCTCAGCTTTATATTAAATTATCACATCTGAGGCATCCAGGTTAATTAAGGCAAAGGCAGGGTGCAGAGAAGGGACAAAGGTGATCCATCAGTGGGGGCAGTTCTGAGGCCATTCCCCATGGCTTGGCTTGGGCAGGTCACCCTACGCTGCACCAGACTTGCTTGTTCCAGCCTAGGCCGCCCTACAAGTCAACCAGTGTTGGAATGGGAGCGTCTCTACTAATACCCTCACTCTAGAGCCAGAGCAGACTGACTCTAGGTGCCACCCCTGGCTTCGTCTCTGTCTCTCTTGGCTCTTTATCTGGGCCCTGGACGCCCTTGGCTGTCACTACCAGTCTCAAATCCAACTACTGCCTTTGCCTTTCATTGCTGGGACAAAACCCCGCCAGAAGAAGCTTATAGGAGGAAAACGTTTATTTCAGGTTTGCAGAAGTTCCATCATGGCTGAAGAAGCTGCCTTTCTTTCACAGATGTATAGCAGAGACACACCACCAACAGGCAGCAAAACAAAGCAAACAAACAAACAAATAATAATAATAATAATAATGATAATAATAATAATAAACAGTCAGAGCTCCAGTTGGCTTTTTACACACATTAGGGCTGGACTAAAAGATCCACCATGGCCCCAGTGACATGTCCTCCAGCACATGTCTGAAGACTTAACTAGGAAGTTTAACCTTAATCACAATCCCCAAGGCTATGGGGGAACATACATGCATTTCCATTCAAACCAGAACACTCCTCCCGACTCCTAATCCATAGCCAATGAAATCCAATATCAGGGGACTTGGACCCCCACAGCCATGGGTGATGCCAGTCCAAAAAATATCTTTTCAGTCCTTACCTGAAGGCTAGTGGGTGCAGAAAGGGGCCACGTCTCCTGGGAGCTTGGGAGGGACTGGACATCAGTCCCTGCACCTCCGGGTTTGTCCTGTTAGGCAGAGTATTTCCTGATCCTTCTTCCAGTGGCGCCTGTCCTTGACTGGCACTGAAGTGGAGTTCTGGAGCATGTGGGCTCTGCCTTCTTCCTGCCACAGACCTATGACTGGACCTTGGGAGAGTGCTTCACCTGCCTTGAGTGCTGTGGGGCCCTCTTTCCAATTAAGAAGATGGTTTCCATAGCAGCCTCAAAGCTGAGCACCATGGACACATGAAACAGCCTGCCCAATGTCTAAGTCAGCCTCTCCCACTTAGAAGATACCTCCAAACAACCAGCTCTTCTCTCCGCACTCTCTCCTAGCGCATACCCACCTTAACCTAAAAGACTCTTTTTGACACAAGCCCTGTGACCTGTTTCTTCTTAGTGTTCCTCTTGGAACCCACATGATATCTTCAGGTCCCATTCTGTGACTGCCACTGGCTAGGAGAGTGACCCAACTTGTCATTGCCAAGCTGTGTGCCTTGAATTCTAGCAGCATTCTGTAGCATTCAGCAGCATATGGCCGCATGTCCTCTGTGGAAGTGTTACTGTCTCTGCTAGAAGGTTTCTGTGAATGGCAGCTGAGACCTCCCGTCTTCCCACTTTGGTCACCTCCCCAGACTCTCCTTCAGCTGTCAATCTGGCTGTGAGGCCTGGAATCACTTCTACAGAGGGAACATCCCAGCCCTCTGTGTGTGACATAGGCCAAGTCCAGATAAGGGCTTTCTTATACATCCCAGATCCCCAGATCCCCCTCACGACCCTCCCTGTGCTCTGGTAGGTGGGAATCTGGATGGAGCAGTGGGCTGCAACTCTCTCTATAGGATCCATTCACCTTCCATGTCCAGTGGTCTGATTCACTTTCTGCAGGGGTCCCACACACCTTGAAATGATCCCCCTTGACTGGCTCCCACCAAAATCAGACAACTCCCGCTCCTTGATAACATGATTCAGAAAAACAAAACTAAATAGCCCCCAGTGTGGCGTTTTGCCCAAAGGGCCTTATACTTGCTGAATAGGTCAAACAGGATCTGTCTGAAGTCAGCTCAGCCTTACCCTGCCACACATGGGGATGGTAAGGCAGAAGGAAAAGCTGCCTGCCAGAGAACCCCCACTTAGCAAGAGCTAGACTACCCACTGCCGTGTGGCCAGGGAAGAGTCTCTTCTCTTGTCTGATTGCTGCCTTCTTCCCTTTATAAATGAGGGCAAAAAACCAAATCTGAATATACAATTATCGTCGGAGAAAGTACATGAAGATCTGGGCATACAAAAAGCACAATCAGTGGCAGGTGGTCTTTCTAATTTTCATATCAAATCTTCTAGAATACCTGTAGATCCTACCTCTCATGGTATTACTTGAATTAAGTTGTAGGCCTGTGTTTTTAGTGTGGGTCTATGTTATTTATGTGCTAATCTCCCCAGACATTGGGATCCTGAAAGATGGAACCAGGCCCTGGTCCTGAGCACACTATGTCAGAAACAGATGAAAACGCCTGCATCTTTCCACAATGTCAAAATTTTTTTTTTATTAATTAATTTTGTACTCAGCAAGTGCAGTCAATTTGGCACCATTATTAGGCTCATCCATTACCTACCCCTCTCCTTGGCCCTTCCTTGTTGAAGTATATGGGTCATGCATTCTGAAGTTAGCCCACAGTTATGGGTAAGATAAATGTCTGCATATCTTGACCCAACATGTGGCTCTGAAATTTTTTCTGTCCCCTTCTTCCACAAAATTTCCTTGAGCCATGTTGGGTTCATTGTTGGTCTGCTTCAGTGATGAAGTTTTGGGGGCCTCCTGGTCTCTGGATCTCTGATTTGGTAGGAGTTGATTTTTCTCTGTGTTGATCTCCTTCACCCTTGTGCTGGTACCCAGTTCACCAAGAAAACAGCACCCTTGCTTGGGGTAGTTTCAGCCAGAGCACTTTTGAGGTATGATGGGGTGGCTTTCTCCTTAGGATCTACAAGCTATCTGAAAAAAGAGAAGCAGATTCTCCAATGGAGAGTAGGTTAGGACCAGGACAAATGAGATAACCCTTACTTTTTTATAAAGAATTTAATAGGTGTGGGCCCTTTTGTAGCCCATGATTGGTGGTTGATGATAGTGGAGAGTGGGCTTACGTTTGGATATGGTTCTGACAATGTCAGAATTTATTGAGTAACAGTGAATTCACAAGTTTCAGCACAACTTCAATGGCAACAGTTTGCCAGACACTCCCTCTTTCCTTGATAGCCCCAGCTGAGGCAGAGGTTCTCTTATTCTAGTCACTTAGAAAATATTTTTATTTATATTTATTTATTGGAGAAAGAGGGAGAGAAAGAGAGAGAAAGAATGAGCATTCCAGAGCCTCAAACACATGTGGTGCCTTACATGGGTCCTGGGAAATCAAACCTGGGTTCTTTGGCACTGTATATGACCATAAAAGGGATAGAAAATTAAAGAATTCCAAAGAGGTCTGAAAGCTCAGAGATGGGGAACCTGAGAAATGCAAAAGTCTCTGTACTGATAAGCTGACCTGTAACAGGAGAGGCTACAGGAGCTGCTGGCTGCTGGCAATGGAATCAGGCTGCAGGATCGGGATGAATGGCAGGAACCAAGTAAAGGGCACACTGCATCCAGACAGCTAGATGGACAGTAGGACAGCTAGTCTGCATAGGTGAACAGGAGATGAAAGAGGAGCGCCTGAGTAAATTGCATCGACGGTGTGATGGAGTAGAACTGAGATTCCTGGAAGAGTTGAGGTTCCTTGATGCATACACCAGGGGTCAGGTGACAGGTCAGTGGGGGCCATGTCTAAGTGTTCACATTTGTGTGGATTGTAAGTGAAAGAGTCACACCCATTCCTTAGTCTAGTGTATCCAATAAGCTCTTGGGCCTGGTTTTCCTGCTTTGATTTTAATACAGCCACGTGATACCCTTTCTACCCCCAGAAACAAGTAAATTGTGCTGGACGGGCTGCAGATAAATGGTGCTGTTCACATGACATGAGAACAGAATTATCCATCTTCAAAATAGAGTGTAAAATGGAGTCGATCAAGGCCAGGCATGGTCTGAAAAGCCACTATTGTGCACAGTATGCCAAGTGAATTAAAGCAGACAGACTGATCTCAACTGTCCTATCCTCTTTGCTGCCCCAGCCACAGCACCACATTAGTGGCCCTTAAGTGACATCCACTGTGGCCTTTTGTGAACAAGGGCTGTGATGTGTGGCAGCAAGAACAGTGCTTCCTGCCACTTTCTTCATTATTCTCTGACTACAGGGGGCCTTGCAGAAGGCAATCAAGTGAGACCAGGCGGCCAGCCCTACAGATGTCTCCATAGAAACAGCTTGTCCATCACACACAAAGGATCCTGGCCGGTTATGCAGTCAAAGGTCAAGTTGTCCCAGTGAGGATCCAGGCCAAGAGCATTCAAACTCCTCGCTGTCATTCCCTTCTTCCCCAACCTCATTAGGACACTGACCTGACTTGCCTCTGAGAAGTACTGAGATGAGGGCCTGTAGGAGCCACGAGCAGGGCTGGCCACATGGGTCTGCCATCCATCGCTTCGTTGTATGTGACTGTTCAGGATGCCAGGGGCTTGAGGACAGTCACACCCCTCACTCCGCATTTTCTTCCTTACCAAATGAAGCTTCCAGCCAGGTCCATGGTTTTAGGTGACTTCAAAACCCATTGTTCAAAACCCAACACTGTACATAATTCCTGGTCCTCACAGAGCAGTAGTTGTAAAAGGGACCTGAAATAGACTATCTCCGTGGAGAAGAGATAAGGCAGAAAATCAATGGTCCTGAAATAGCACTGCACATCACATCAAAGAATAGCCAGCAACCCACCCACACAGGCCCCCCTTGTCTTTGGGGACTTTCTGAGAAACACAAAGCCAGACACTCCAAGAAGCATCCAGAGTCCCCAGCCCCAGGATGCAGTTGGTGAGCTCAGGGGATGCTCCATAGCATGAATTACCTGGCAAGGCGGTGGATCGGCCTTCTGGCAGATGACAGCTCAGTTGTGCCCGTGACTTTAGAAAGTCGCCTCACCTCTTCAGGGCTTCCCTCCCTCCTACCCTCCCTCCTTCCCTTCATTCCTTTTCTTTCTCCATCTCGTCCTTTCTTTCCTTTACTTTCTTTTTTTAAAAATTTTATTTATTTACTTATTCAAGAGTGACAGACAAAAGGGAGAAAGAGGCACAGAGAGAGAGAGAGAGAGAGAATGGTTGTGCCAGGGCCTCCAGCCACTGCAAAAGAACTCCAGACGTGTGCACCCCCTTGTGCATCTGGCTAACATGGGTCCTGGGGAATCAAGCCTCGAACCAGGGTCCTTAGGCTTCATAGGCAAGCGCTTAACTGCTGAGCCATCTCTCCAGCCTTTTCCTTTACTTGCTTTGTCCTCATTTTTTTAAAAAAAACAATAAACAATATTTTATTTATTTATTTTTGGGGAGTGAAGCATGGGAGAAAATGGCATGTCAGGGCCTCTAATCACTGCAAGAAAGAAAACCTCCAGACACGTACTACATTGTGCATCTGGCTTATGTGGTTACTGGGGATTTGTACCTGAGTCCTTAGGCTTCACAGGCAAGCACTTTAACCACTAAGCTATCTCTTCAGTGCTTCTCTTTCTTTTTTGAAGCTCTAGGGCTTTGTGTATGCAAGAGCTGCGCTCTCAGCCCCTCCATTTGCAGATTTCTATAGGGCCAAAGAACTGGATATGACCCCTTACAGCTCAGTGGCAAGGAATGAATGGTAAGACTCAAAGAAACTTGCTTTAAAATAGAAACACAGCCTCTGGTTTTAACGGTGAGGCTGCTCTCACTGGCCTGATGTCAACGGACAAGCAAAGTTGACTCAGCAGCTCAGAACAGATGACAAAAAGGTCTTTTTCAGATAGATGTAGCGCCTAAGGAGAGAACCACCCCATCATACCTCAAAAGAGCCCCGGCTGAAACTAAGAACAGCTGGCAAAACAAGCAAAGGTGCTGTTTTTCTGGTAAACCAGATACCAGCTGGACAGCCCTGTAGCAACCTGGGAAGCTCACAGGCCTCACAGGCTGGCTTCCGTAACCTGTAAGACATTTTTGAAGTTTTGACTTCAAAAAGTCTGACCTGGCGATCAGGGGTTCTAGCTTGTCCTCCGCGGCAAACCACCAAGGGGGAAGGAGATCAACAAAGAAAAAAATCAACTCCTACAAAATCAGAGAGACAGAGACCCAGACGCCCCCAACATCTCATCACTGAAGCAGACCAAAAATGAACCCAACATGGCTCAGGGAAATTTTGCAGAAGAGGGGGCAGAAAGAATGTCAGAGCCACGTGTTGGGACATGATACGCAGAGACATTTATCCTACCCATAACTGTGGGCTAACCCCACAATGCACGACCCATATACCTCAACAAGGAGGGGCAAAAAGGAGGAGGTAGGTCATGGATGAGACTAATAATGGTACCAAACTGACTGTATTTTCTGAATAGAAAACTAATTAATAAAAAATAAAATAATAAAAAAAATTTCAAAAGGTATAATTGTAAAGGGAGGTCACTTTGCTCTGCTTTCTAAGCATTTCATCTCACATGCATTCTATACTGAACGGTGTTCATTTCATGCAGGAGCAGAGGAAACTGAGGTAATCAAACTGCTCTGGCTCAAGTGCAGGTCGGTGCCATCAGTGTGCAAGGCAGGGAGAGGCAGGGAGGGACAGCTCGGTGCACCCCCTTCAGCTGGACAGCCCTGTAGGAACCTGGGAAGCCCACAGGCTGGCTTCCGTAACCTGTAAGGCATTTTTGAAGTTTTGACTCCAAGAAGTCTGACCTGGCAATCAAGGGTTCCAGCTTGTCCTCTGCGGCAAACCACCATGTTCTCCGCAGAGGTCCCTGGGGAAGAAAGACTCAACCCATTCCTCTTCACTGGTGGAACGGGTTTGCGTTGCCCATCCTGAACCAAAACCAGGTGTAGGCAGCAACACGCAGCCTTCGCTGTACTTCACGGAGCAAACTCCTTTACCGTCTGAGTATCTGCTGTGCCGCTCTAGTTGATTCTTAAACTTTTTATTGATAGTTTCCATAAATATTAACACCATACCATGATCATAACCCCTCCCACCAACTTCCCTTTCCCCCCACTTCTAAATCCCCCCACACTGAATCTCTTCTTTCCAACAAGTTTCTCTTATATTTTGAGGCCATCATTTTCCCCTCTTACTATGCAGGCCCTGTGCATCTCAGTGGTCTGCAGCTCAAGTCTCTGGAACCTTCAGCAATAGGGTCTTGCCATCTAGTGCTGGCAGGCAACCCAGAGCCTTGTGAAGAGCCTGCAGTGTATTGGGGGCATCCAGAACCTTTCTCCCCTGCTACTCAAAATTTTCTAACAACATTCTATAGCTTATTGGCATATTATCCATCTCCATAAGATGCTTCTGCCCAAACTCACTGTCTTTAATCTATGACTTATTCAGAAGGATTAAATTTTGATTAACCCTCCTCTCATACCCTCCTATCTTCTGCCTTCTCCCGTGATAACATTTTCCCTGCTGTTCTGTCCCTCTACTTCCATATTTACTGCACCCTCCCTTTCAGCTGACTGGGTTTATTCTGGGTCCCATATTCTGTTCCATTGGTCCAAATGTCTGCTTGGGGGCCAGTGGAATGCTGTTTTATTACTATGCTTCTATAGTATGTCATCACATCTAGTATGGTGATGCCACTCACCTGGTTTTTGTGGCTCAAAAATGCTTTGGCTAATCAAGGATTTTTGTGTTTCCGAATGAATTTTATGATTTTTTTTCCTATTTCTGTGAAGAATGCCATTGGAATTTTGTTAGGGATTGCATTAAATGTGTAGGTTGCTTTAGGTAAGATAGACATTTTTACAATATTGATTCTCCCAAATCTTGAACACAGGATATCTTTCCATTTCCTACTGCCTTTTGCAATTTCTCCCTTGAGTCTTTTAAATTTCTTCACGGAGATCCTTCACGTACTTGGTTTGATTTATTCCAAGATAGTTTTATTTGAAAAAGTTGTGAATGGTAGTATTTCCCTGATTTCACCTTCAGCACATTTGTTATTTGTATATAGAAAGGCTGGCTTTACTGATGTTTAAAACTGACTTCGGTGTGTTAATTTTGTACCTTGCTACATTCCTAAAAGCAGTATCAGCTTCAACAGTTTTCTGGTAGAGTCTGTAGGATCTCTAATGAATTGAATCATAATCATCTGAAAACAAAGTTGATTTAAGTTCTTCCTTCCCTAGTTGTATCACTTTTAATTGTCTCTTGTCTTATTGCTGTAGCTAAGACTACCAATACTCTATTAAGTAAAAGAGAGAAAGTGGAAACCTTTACCTTATTCCTGAAATGAGTGGACATGCTTCAAATTTTTCCCATATTTAGTATAATGTTGGCTATAGGTTTGTTATAAGTACTGCAGATTATATTGATATATGTTCATTCTATTCCCAGTTTCTTTTGGAATTTTATCATGAAAGCATGTGGCATTTTGTAAAATGCCTTTTCTGCATCTACTGAGGTGATGGTGTGAGTTTTGTCCTTGAGTCTATTTATATAGTGTATTACATTTATCAATTTGCATATGTTGAACTATCTGTACATCTCTGAAATAAAACCCACTTGATCAGGAGGATCATTTTGATATGCTCTTGTGTTTGGTTTGCCAATATTTTGCTGAGAATTTTTGCATTTATATTCATGAGGGAAAGTAGTCTATAGTTTTCTCTTTGTTTTGTCTTTATCTGATTTTGGTATCAAGGTAATGTTGACTGACTTTGTAGAAAGAGTTTGGTTGAATTCCTTCCTTTTCTATTTTATAGAATACTTTGAGAAGCATTGGTGTTAGTCCTGTGAAGGTCTGATATAATCCACCAATAAATCCCTCTGGGTCTGTACTTTTTTTTAGGTGGAAGACTTTTAAACTATTTTTATTAAGTAGACCCTTCATATGTACACATCATGTGTTGGTCCCGTTCCCCTCCTCCCTGCCCCCATGCCACTCCTCGCTGGAATGGCTGCAATTCACCATGGGGTTGCGGGTTAGGAGTTGTCAGAGCAGCAGTCATTGTGGGGCAATGCCTGTGGATGCTCCCTTCCACCCTGTGTCTTAGATTTTGTTCTGCCCCATCTTCTGAAAAATTCCCTGAGCTTTGGTGTGTGTATTTAAGTCTGCTTTAGAGTGGAGCTCACAGCGGCTCTTGCATGTCTGCTTTGGTACATTTTGAGTGTCCTCAGTGTCTGTCTCATTGCAACATACCTCCTCCAGCAAGGTTCCATTTCCCAAACTGTTATCAGATGGGAACCAAACATTCAAAACATGTTATGGGGAACACCTAATTCAAACTGCCACAGTGACCTTCTTTATCTTTTCTAACTAATGTTAATTTGAAGTAGATCCTGTTAGATATTATAATATCTATACTTACTGGTTCCCATGCCCATTTGCCTGAAATACCAACTTCTATCCTTTTATCCTATGGTAGTATCTGTCTTTTATGGACAGATGATTTTCTTGAAGGCAAAAATAGAAAGATCATGCCTTTTAATCCAGTTTGCAAGTCTGCATCTTATGCTTGGGACATTTAGACCATTGATATTAAGAGTAATTATTGAAAGGTATTTGTTCCTGCCATTCTCTTTGATTTTGTAGTGCTTTCTATTTTTCTGTTACTATCTTTCATTAACTATTATTTGAACATGGTTTATTCTTCCCTATTATCTCATGTATGTGCTTTTCTTTCTCTTTAGTCTGAAGGATCCTTTCAAGTATTTCCAGTAGAGCTAGATTAGCAGTCATCCATTCCTTTAGCCCATTTCATCATGGAAAGTTCATGATTCTCTTTAAATTATGATGGACAGCTGTAGTGGTTTGGTTCAAGTGTCCCCTATAAACATGAATTATGAAGGCTAGGTCCTCATCTGGTGGTAATTTGGAAATTGAAGCCTCCTGGAGGCAGTGTATGTTGGTGGGGGTGCAGGCTTATGGGTGTTATAGCCAGCTTTCTCTTGCCAGTGTTTGGCACACTTTCCTGCTACTGTTGTCCATGTAATATTGGCCCAGAAGTGATGTCCACCCTCTGCTCATGGCATGCTTTTCCCTGCCATCATGGAGCTTCCCCTTGAAACTATAAGCCAAAATATAGCATTTCCTAACATAAACTGTTTTTGGTTGCGTACTTTCTGCCAGCAATGAGACCCTTATTGCATCAATAGCTTTGCTAGATATAGAAGTCTGGGTTAGCACCTGTGGTCTCTAGCTCTTCTGCCTTTTGAGGCTTGCATTGAGTAATGCTCTTATCCTGATTGGCTTGCCTGTATAGGTGATTGGGTGCTTCTCTCTTACTGCTTTCAATATATTTTCTTTGTGTATTTTGTAGTTTAATTACAATATGGCAAGGAGACGCTTGACTGGTCTTCTCTATTTGGTGTTCCAAATGCCTCCTGTATTGCTGACCTTTTTCCTTATATGGGAAAATTTTCTTCTATGATTTTATTGAAAATACTTATTATGCCTTTAGATTAAAATTATTCTTCTATACCTGAATTACACTGGATTTCTTCATAGTGTCCTGAATATCTTGAAATTCCCACTCATACCTTCCTATTAATTGGCCTTTCTTTTTGTTGGAATATTCCAGATCTGCCAGCTTATCTTCTAGATCAGGTATTATGTCGTCTTCTTAATCCATTCTATTGGTAAGAGTTCTTGCAGAGTTATTTTTGCCCTTACCATGCTTTTTCAAGTCTAATCTTTCAGACTGGTGTTTCTTCAGTGTGTCTATTTACATACTCATATCTCATATTGACCTCCTTATCTTGTCAAGTTGGTTCCCTGCATTCTCTTTGGGGAATTTGTTTTATTCTTTTATTTATTTAAAAATGCTTATAATTATTCTTTCAAATTCTCTGGCATTCCATCTAATTCAATTGCATTGGTGGTCATTTCTGTTGGATTTATAATTTTTGTGTTTTTTTTAATTTTTATTTACTTATTTTTTGGGATTTATAATTTTTGGAGTAGTTATGTTGTCATGATTTTCTATGTGTTCTTTTGTAGAGATTTTTGTACTACAGGTTATTTCATTGCTTGGGTTTTCTAGTGATCTTCTGTACTCTAAGATGGGTAGAGCAGAAGTTATATCTTTAGTGCAGGAGCTCAATGTGTCACATGTGGTCTCTACATTACTCCCAGAGTAACAGCAGGAGTGGCCCAAGCTCACAGATACACCTGCTATACAAATGTTCTACTGTAAAATTAACCAACGACAAGGCTCCTTTTGATTTTAATAATTGTTGGTGAGAAAAAGAACAAGGCTGAGAGATGTATGCTAGTGCTTTGGTATTTAGAGCTGGGAACACTGTATGGAGAATTGGTATGAGAGCTAGTAGTGCCTCTGGAAAAAGATGAAGATGAAACACGGATGTAGGAAAGAGGAGGTGGGGTGCTGTTAGTTTCCATAGATTTTAAAGGTTTTTTGGGCTAAGGAAGGTTGTAGTTGTTGATAATAGGAGGAGTTGAGGAGAGAATGTAGAAAAGTAGTTGGAAAGACAGGGAAAATGAACAAGATGTGGTAGGAAGAGTGGCAGAATGATTCAATTGGAATGACTTGCTTGAGAGGGAGGCAGGTAGCTTTGTACTCCCCACAGAACCTGTAGTAGGCTGGGTGGAGAAAAATAGAGAAGAATCCAAAAATCCAACTTGGCAATAAACATACACAAACAAAACTAGCATGGGGCTTTAAAGGTATGAGTGGGGATTGAAATAAACAGCCAAAGTAACAGAGCCAAAGGTCATAAACAGGCTGGGCATGGTGGCTCACGCCCTTAATTCTGTCAATTGGGAGGGTAAGATTCTTGGGTTGCAATGAACTCCTGGTCAGCCTGGGTCAGAATAAAGCCTTGTCCCCAGGAAAGACAGAATAACAAAGCAGACACTATGAATTAGGAAAAAAAAAAAGACAACATTGACTCTAAAACACAACTTACATAAGAATGACAGAGCATAGCTGGGCGTGGTGGTGCACACCTTTAATCCCAGTACTTGGGAGACAAAGGTAGGAGGAGGATCACCGTGAGTTCAAGGCCAGCCTGAGACTACATAGTGAATTACAGGTCAGCCAGCCTGAGTTAGAGTGAGACCCTGCCTGGAAAACAAAAACAAGAACAAAAACAAACAGCAGCAACAACAACAAAAAGAATGACAATACATTAGATCTAACACTTTGGCATTTCTTTCCTTAGTGATTTAGGTTTCAAATTCTTTCCTTTCTTCAAGCCATTTCTTTAACAGTAAGCCATGACATGGAAGGTGCAAGTGATCCTTCAAACGCATGTCTCAGATTTGGGATATATACCACCTTATTTGAGTTTTGATGAATACACACACACACACACACACACACACACACACACACACACACATTTTGATCATATGTTCCCTGCAGTATCCTTGAAAATGATGTGGGATCGAAGTCCGGGGATGGATCATACCACTATAAAAATACAAGAGACTCCCAAGCCCATAAACTCCAACTTCAGGTCCTTGTCCAAGTCATTAAAGAATGGAAAACATGAGACTCGGAGGAGGGTAAACTATGAATTATGAGATTGATTTCTGGGAGAGTTAGGATTAAGAGAGAAAGCACACAGGAAAGCCCAAGCCAAATGACCAAGAGGATCCCCCTCACATAAAGAAGGGTAAGGGGCCCAGGGGGGCTCATGCATGTAGTTCAAACCCATTTATATGAGTCACACATCCAAAAGGATGAGCTTCATCACCAGGCTTGTGTGTGTCAGGGAGGAGCCTGACTGGTTGTGGGCTCAAGAGCATGACTCAGGAAAGTCCAGCCCATAGGTATGCTAGTCCCAGAAAAAGTTGAGGAAGAAGCAGAACGTTGATGTAGACCTGATGCTTGTACCAATTTGGATAAAACTATGTCAGACTCTAGTTCTATTCCTGCCAAGGTAAGCAAGGTGGCATCTATGTTTCCGAGGGCCAGTCCCTAGCTAGATACTTATCAGGAGAGAGCTACCTTGCTCCCAACCCATATCAATGTACCCCTCAGATTCACTGAACTCCTCCTTCTCATCATTTACCAAGTGGCTACATCCTGGGAGAGAATAAATCTTCCTCTCTGGCATCCATTAACTGTCCTTAGCATCTTTTTTTTTTAGTGGGGGAGGGTGACTCCTGAGCCATACTCTAGCAGAATACTGACTAGTCCCATCATGTGCAAGTTTCATGCACATAATCAGAGTCACCCCCTTCTATAAATTCCAGGGGCATTCATTCCTAAGAACGGAAGTGCACAGAGCTGAATTCTCAGGTACAGTTCTTGGCAGAAAGCACTGGAGGAGGGTTGGTCGGAAAATATCAGAGAGCACAGGTCTGAGCCCTGGGACACTGACTGCACCGTCATCAGATCCTAGGGGTGGTTGACTCATCATTGCAGTCCAGAAGTCTGGAATGACGTCAGAGTTTGGCCAAACTCTGGGTTTTCCAAAACGTTAAGCTTACGCTTGTATTGAAACAGAGAAGGGGTGTTCTGGACACCTTTGGAGGAGACAGTGAGAAAAGGAGGTGGGTCAGGAATGGATTTATAAAACTCTCCTAGGAGACTTTTCAAAATACAGATTACTCGGTACCATCCGAAATGAGGAGCAGCTCTCTGTACTCCATGGTGTTGAAAACAATGGTGTCTTGAGTTTTAGAATCAGGAATTGTCAAAGGAGTAGGACAAGCCATGCACCCCAGCACTGAGTCCCGTCACCGCCACGGGGAAATCCTTCTGTCTTTCAACCATTTGATCAAGAAGCCAGGATTTACACTTTACCAAGATCTCCAGTGGTGGAAATAGGACTTTTAATATCATCTTAGTAACTGTTAAGTACATAGCTGAGCAAGATTTCTGCTACTTAAAGCTGTGAAAAAAAAAAAAGGTAAATACCATTTCACACACACATGATCTCTTTCCGTTATTTCTTTGTTGTTATTTTATTCTTCTTATTATTATTTTGGCTTTTTGAAGTAAGGTCTTACTTTAGCTCAGTCTGACCTGGGATTCACTACATAGCCTCAGTCTGGCACTAAGTCTTACCATCACTTCTTACAGAATGAGGTTTTATTTGTTGCTTAGTGCAGGGGATGAATACAGGGTCTTAAACACGGTAGGCAAGGCTTCTACCACTGAATCACACTTAAGTCATAGTACAAGTCATATTAAGCTGTAAAAACTAGACCAATTTTGTTGCAGGATGAAGGACTACTCGTTTTTCTTTAAACCTGATACCTTTACTTTGTTATCTTCCAGCTCACCCCATTTGGCCCTGGTCCCTCTGGCTGGGACAGGAGCACTAAACCTGGGCCACAGGAGCCTAGGCTCAGGAATTGTCAAGAATATGACCAAAAGCTGCCATTCACATGCTTAAATTCATTTTATTTATTTGTTTTTATTTGTGGGGTAGGGTCTCATTCTGGCCCAGACTGACCTGAAATTTATTATGTAGTCTCGGGCTGGCCTGGAACTAACAGCAATCCTCCTACCTCTGCCTGCCAAGTGCTGGCATTAAAGGCATGTGCCACCATGGCCAGATTAAAGAAACTCGTATTTAAAAAAAAAAATGAAAAAGGAAACAATATCTGAAGAGACACCTTACCCAAGACATAGTCTTTAGAAATAACCACCTAAAAAGATGATTGTTATTCCATGTCATCAAGGATTTACTAATTAAAACACAAAGCTATTTCCATAATCTTATTAGAACAGCCAAAATCCAAATGTGTGTGAAGGCTATTGAGGAAGCGAAGTGGCGCAGGCACTTTGAAAAGACAACTCATCATTTCCCTGCAAAACTAAACACATTCTTGCCATGGGATCAGCAACCATACTCCCTGAAATTTACCCAAAAGAGTTGAAAAGATCCTTTCACATAAAGACCCAACACGCATGACATGACCCACAGGCATTGTATTCATAGTGATCACAGTATGGAATCAGTCAAGATGCCCGTAAAAGATGACTGGATAAACTGTAGTATATCCAGACCATGGAGGATTATTCAGTACAAAAAAAAAGGAAGCCATTTGGCCACAAAAAGTCATGTAATTTTCAATGCATGTTAATAATTGAAAGAAGCCCATTTGGAAAGGCAACAACCTGTATTATTCTAGTTATGCCACATTCTGGAAAAGATGGAACTACAGAGATCAAAAATTTGGCAGAGTTAGGGAGAGCTGGATGCACTGCTATAGCAGAGCAGGTTTGGAGGACAATGACACTCCCCTGTAAGGCTAACATGACAGACACATGTCATACACACTAGACCAAGCTTGCAGAGTGCCCATGACCAACAGTGAACCAGCTGTAAGGGATAGTGTTGGTTGACAGTACAGGTCTGTCACTTATAACAAGTGCTCACTCTTCTGTGTGACCTAAAATACATATTTATTTTACTTGATAAAGAGTGCTCCAGGGCCGGACATCAGGCTCTGCCAGGAAGCGCCTTTAACTGCTAAGCCATCTCTCCAGCCCTACCACAGGGTTTTGACAGTGCGGGAGGTTGTGTATACATGAGGTGGGACTCTATAGGGCGTCTCAAGTCTTTTCTCTCAATTTTGCTTGAAATGTAAAACTTCTCTCAACATAATCCACTTAAGATAGTAACAAAGAATGAAATGGAAGCCAGGCATGACTTCAGTTGATTGGCATAAATGTTTTATCACAAAACTCTTGCCTCATACACATCGAAACAGAGTCCAGAAGTAACTGTGACTGCGCCACTTGCTGTACATCATGGTCACAAGGTTATAGTCCTGTGGTCCCAGGCTTGTGTTTTCAAACAATGGACATTATACCAGTATCTTTGTGCCTTGTGTGGTTAGAGACAATAGGGATGGCAGATGCGGATGAGGGCACAGAGGAGGCTAGCTCCTCTGCACTGGCAGATGTTGCTTCCCCTGGACTTGATGTCCACCCACCCCAGAAACATCTCCAGTGTTATTTGAGCCCCACTGAGATAATACTTTCCTATCTATGCATGCTTCAACCTTGGGATGTTTATAGTCCTGGTTCCAAAATCAATCAGAATTATCTAGATCAGGTAGATTGCAAAGGAAGGGCCTGATGAGCTAATGCTGTGTGAGCGTGTGAGGGGTTGGCTGCTTGGGTGAATGGAAAAATGAATGTCTTCATCAGTCGATCCATCAATCAATCCAACAGCAGGCAGTCAAGCAGAGCACAATGTCAGAAAGAACAACTCTGTCATGTCCCAAGTAAATCATCACTGTGGGCAGGGGACATGCCACTGAAGTTAATGGTCCCACTCTGTAGCATCCCCTGCCACTGTGGTCTTGTATACATAAAGTGCACACGCAATGCAACCTTCCATGATGTAAATCACAGGGCTGTGTCCATGTAGGGTATGGGAGTGTGCTTCTCTGGACTAACTCCTTCCCACTCTCATTTGTCTACCGTGTGGGATGAAGATACAAACTATGCATTGATGTTTCCAGAGGTGACTTACCTAGTGTTAGAGGTACGGTGGAGGCTGGGGGTACTGGAGATGGAAAACGAGGGCTCAGGCATAACTGAGAAGGAAACACATTTATTGAGCACCTGTGTCATGCATTTGCACACACACACACACACACACACACACACACACACACACATCCAACATGATTGTTTACAAAGCCAGAACATGGGAAACACATCCCTCAGGTCTGCCTTGAAGAACCACCCACCATCTGGGAAGGGCATGTGAGTGGCGATAAGAAGACTTTATTTTACAATTCACACAACTGAAGCCAACAAAAGGAACTTAGGAGTCCTGCCCATGGTTTACAAGCAAATTCACACACAGATTCTTCAGCACCAGTATTCTCTTTTGTGGCCCAGACATGACCCCCCACAGTCCCCACAAGGCCATTGTTGATGCCAGTGGGGACATCATTTTGCTTGCACAAGCTTGAAGCACTTGAGAAAGCCCGACTTGATTCTGCTCTTTCCATCAGCAGGGCAGAGCATTCTTCCGCTTGCAAATCACTCCTCCTCCCACTTCCCGTCTCTCTCCTGGGAGGCGCTGAGCATATGAGCATAGGATGGGCTCTACCAGGGCACAGCTGAGGCCAGAGGCTCATCACCGCCATTTTTAAAGCTTCCTCTTTTCTGGGAAAAAGGAAAGTCCATCAAGTGTCTGGTCAGGGCTGCATAGCACCGAGAGTTTCTAGAGAATTGGCAGCCACAGCTCAGCTAGCGCTGACAGAGCCCCTGAGCCAGGATGCCGTCTCCTGCCCACGAAGAAGTTCTCCAAGCTCTTCAGTAGAGGAGGAACTCACAAGTATTAATGTATGGAATAATAACAATTAACAATGGTAATAGCATTAATAACTGACTGGCTGGCAGCATCTGCCGGTGTTTTAATAATTTTGAGGTCTCTCAAGAAAATAAAAGAGGAAGGAAGGAAAGAGGAAGGGGAGAAGGAAGAAATAAAAGATGTGAAAAGAGGGAGAAAAGGGATCAAGGAAGGAAGGAAGGATAAACTAGAGAAAGAGAAGAGAAAGAATTATTTCAAGGCTTCTGGCTTCCCATTGGGCTCTGAGTTCAAGTTTCAGAAATCCATTGCAGTCCTCTGATTTTCCAGAATCTTCTAAGGGCCCTTCACATTACTCGGTCGGGCAGCAAGGCTGGCAAAGTAGGCACACTGGGAGGGGTCACACAGGCCAGGAGGGCCAGGTGGGCCGGGAGGGCCAGGATGTCCAGCTGGTCCTGTCTCCCCTTGAGGTCCTGGACTACCTGGAAGTCCATCTTTAGCATAGCCAGGTTCCCCTGGTTGACCTGGCCCAGGAAGCAAAAGAAATAGAAAGTAGTTCATATCCAAGAGCTGACTCAGTTCTGGCATCAAATGAGTCCTGCACTCCCTGTTTCCCCTTGATAAGAACTGAGGACTCGACACGTCTGGGAGCTGCAGCATGAGTGAGGCAATGGCCCACGCTGGCATCGGGTCACTCAGGGCACCCTTCCTGTCTGAAATAGGACAGGCATCCAGGCATCCCTGAGAGAAACAGGCAGGGGCAGGATGAGGCCAGGTAGGGGACATGCTCGGGACTCTTATCAGGTTAGAATCCTTCTGAGTGGCTCTAGGAGAGGTGTCTTAACTCAGAGAAGGTGCTGACTCCTGATGAGGAATTCTTAGCCCCAGTGTACCTACCCCATAGGTAATTAGTAACAGCCTATAATCCAACGTCCAACTATTCCAGATTTGGCTCTTTTTATTAAAATTGTATCCACATGCTAAGTTTGAATGACATATGTGGATCCTGTTATTCTATCCTATGTAATCTTGGTAAAAAGCAGCATCAAGAATATAAGCAACGAGCATGATTTTGCTGGTGGAGCCTTTGAGAGGTAGTACACTACTGGAGGAGATGTGTTCTTGGGGGTGGGGCATGGGGTGTTTTAGCCCAGACCCACTTGGTACACTGATTCACCCTTTCTTTACTCCTTGCTGATTAGAGATGGTGTCCAGCTGTCTGCTCCTGCCATGGTTTCCCTGCCATGATGAAATGTTCCCTGACACTGTAAATCAGAAAAAAACCTTTTCTTTCCATTGGCTACTCTGGTCACCTTTTCTTTCCCAGCAACAGGAAGGTAACTGCTATAACTGGAATTAAAATAGTGGTCTTTGGAGTAAAATTAAATGGTGGCAGGCACATGAAAGAAATATTGTGGGGATTTTATTCCTTTTTGTATGTGTAGAGATGACAAGTTGTAGACAGCAAAAAAGGAATGGACTGGTAGAAATATAAGGAAACAGCATTGTCATGTTAGAAGCCTTAACGTGGGTTTAAATAATGTCTGTTCAGTAGAGAAATCCATGACCCTTCTCCAAAGAGACTGTTAACTGTGATGGAAAATGTGAGTTTTGAACAGTTTATATTAAATATGTTGCTAAACAAACAAACAAAAAAAAGAATATAAGCAACGAGCAATTATATAGAACGAAACTTAGACTCAGAAAATATCAGTTATAAATAAACTTCCATGCATCCACTTATCAAGCTTTCTAATATCATACATGATGAATCAACCTTCCTTCTTTCCCCTTGAGAAACTTGGTCTAGATGTTGTGGTGCATTCTGGTAAGTGAGGTTTTCCTCTTAGCTGTTAGCAGCTGGGGCTGGGGAGATGGCTCAGGGTAAGAGCACTTGCTGTGCCAACTTGAGGACTTGAGTTTCATCCCCTACACACGCATACAGCCAGGTGTATGCCTGTAACTGTAGCATAAGAGATGTGGAAAAAGGGATCCACCACAGAGGCTCACAGGCCAGCCAGGGTAGCCGAAAAATGGAGTGAGCTTCAGATGCACAAATGAATGCAACACACACACACACACACACACACACACACACACACACGCATGGCACTCCACATTCATACTATAAAGGTCTTAGCACTTGGTCAAATTACCCTTTATAAAATAAATAGAAAGCAAGCCTTGCCCTTTGAACTGTCTTTAGACATTTCATGAATACTGTTCACATGCTGGTGTAGTTACTAATCTACAGTCCTGCCTCCAAGAAGCTCATCTCCTGGCGTGACTTCTGCTGAGCATGGGGGAGGAGGGTCTTCCACACATAGGGCAGTATGGCCCACCGGAAGCCATGTTCCCAGGTATTTCTGGGTTTCAAAAGTGAGAGTTCTGGGCTGGAGAGATGGCTTAGTGGTTAAGCGCTTGCCTGTGAAGCCTAAGGACCCTGGTTTGAGGCTCGGTTCCCCAGGTCCCACGTTAGCCAGATGCCCAAGTGGGTGCACGCGTCTGGAGTTTGTTTGCAGAGGCTGGAAGCCCTGGCGCGCCCATTCTCTCTCTCCCCCTCTATCTGTCTTTCTCTCTGTGTCTGTCGCTCTCAAATAAATAAATAAATAATTTTTTTTTAAAAAGTGAGAGTTCTGACCCAGGATAAATGTACCACCTAGCATGCTTGGACTTTTGAGCCCCATGCCAGTCCCCCAGAAAGCACAGCACCCCTATTTCAGGACATATGGAAAATGTGCACCAATCAAGGTAGTGCAATTAGCATATGTATTGCCTCCCACATTTATTATTTGTGTGTGTGCTGGACCTTCAAAGCCTTTTTTTTTCTAGTTGTCTTAAAGTAGTAAATAAGTCACTGGGAATTTTGTCTCACAAGGTATACCTCACAGACTATAAAAATATCTTGTGAGGGGCTGCAGAGACAGCTTAGCAGTTAAGGAATTTGCCTGCAAAGCCAAAGGATCCTGGTTCAACTCTCCAGGACCCACATAAGCCAGATACACAAGGGGGTGCATGTGTCTGGAGTTCATTTGCAGTGGCTGGGGACACTGGAATTCCCATTCTCTCTCTCTTTCTCTCTCTCAAATAAATTAAGTTAAATTAAATCTCATAAAAATAAAAAATACTATATTGTGAGCAACTTGGGTTCTCCTCAGCTGAGCCTAGGCCCTTATTTCCACCTGGATAGGATCTCTGTCATGTGCCTATTTTCCATGGTAGACACAGCCAGCCCCAAGACTCATACCTGGGATTCCTGGGGGACCCATCTCTCCTCGGAGGCCAACTCCAGGTGTGCCTGGGTCACCTTTGGCTCCTCGTTCACCTGATGAGAAAAACACACATTTTCGGTGGTGAAGACTCAGGATGAGGGTGGGCAGGAGTCCTGACCAAGGGCAAATTGATCCACTCAAACCACACTCCCTTCACACACTTCCCCATCTCCATGCATACACTCATTCAGCACACTCAAGCATGCACTCTGTACTCACACTCAAAATAACCCACATGTGAATGTCAGCACAATCAGCTACTTCCTCCTAAACAGACACTCAAATGCACATCCTTACACATAAGCATCCCTCAAGCATCTACCTACTCAGGTATGCAAGTGTACACGTTCATATATGTAGTAGCAACTACACAGCACAGTAATCTATACATACAAACTCAATGGAAAACACATATGCACATGCCTCCTCTCCCCACGAATCAGCCCCATCCTGCCCTCATGCATGGCTACATTGTCCTTGATCTCAAAGCATTTTCTCTGAACCTTCATGAAGAAAGAACTGGTTTGATAACTGAATGCATTGAGCATGTCAGGCAAGGCAGTGTAGACAGTACTGAGTAAGCTTCAGCTCTCCTTTCAGGAAGACGGAAATCAAATAATATAGAGGAAATAGGACACATGGAATATGAGACAGGGAATGATGATTACTATCCTAGGAATAAAAACTGAAACATGACATGCATTCAGTACAGAGAGATCATTCCCTGGGAAGATACTTAGACTATATTTGAGGTAAAGTTGTACAAATTTGATTAACATCTCTCTCTCAAGTTTTAAAGATAATTTATACTTTTGCCATGTTTTTCCAAATATCTCTCACATGCATTATATAATTTTTAAAACTTATAGTACAAATTCTTCTAGCTCAAAGGATCTTTAGAATACTCACTTTTATTGTCTTGGGTTTTTTTTTTGAGATAGGGTCTCACTCTGGTCCAGGCTGACCTGGAATTAACTATGTAGTCTCTGGGTGGCCTTGAACTCATGGTAATCCTCCTACCTCTGCCTCCCAAGTGCTGGGATTAAAGGCGTGCACCACCACACCCAGCTTACTTTTATTGTCTTAATGGTTATGTTTGGTCAGTATTCTTCTAGAGTTGAATTGTTTTTTAAACGTTTATACTTTCATAAGGATAATTATTTCTTATGAAATAATATGGGCTAAGAGAGATCATGCAAATTTAGCAAGAAGCCTTGCAAGTAGGAGAAATATTGTATGGAATAAATGGATAACTAATTAATGAGCACATAGGTGGTAAAAGAGAAAAAATTTGGGGTCACTTATTTCCCCAGTACCAGGTCATCCAAGAACAACTAAAATTAGACCACAACCCTGAAATCGATCTTGGTTTGGGAAGTCTGGGATCAGGACCTTCCTCTCTGCTCTTCACATCTGCTGGCCTGCTGAGAGTGGACATTCTGACCTGCTGGCCATGATGTTAACTGGCACAGGCTGCCCTCCTGAAGGACAGCCCTCTTACTGTCCAGAGCTCCAGTGTCAACATAGGTCACTCTGCCTGGGGGTCAGTCGGTGGCTATTTTTAAATGCATCTCAACACAGTTTGTCAGATTTTAAAACTGGCATTTAATCTCTATTGCCTGTTATATTCCTCTGCCAGTTCTAAACTGGGTGAGGGAAAAGAAAACATTTGTATCACCCTTGAGACTTGAGCAAATGAAATGGAGAAAAAGAAAGTAGAAGGGATGAATTCAATCTTCCTAGCAGAAGCATAATTTTGCAAAACTGTCAAATATGAAAATCTCAAACATGTAAAAAAATACATGATGCCAAAATTCAGAGTTACCAAGCTGCCAGGGATGAGAACAAAATGAATAATGCATGCTCAGCCAGGCTTGTGCCCCACATCTAAATTTCTCCCCACACGGAGCACTTATTTTCTATATCCACTCACCTTTGGGGCCTATTGGTCCAGAGGGTCCTTCCAGACCCCCCTGTCCAGGTCGACCTGGCTCCCCCATGGGGCCTGACCGGCCCGGAAGCCCATCTTTGCCAGGAGGACCTGGGGGCCCAGGTCTGCCTTGAGAGGACTTAATGTGTGCTGGTGGCATCTGGGCCAGGAGGTAGGCAAGTTTGGCTACAAAGTAGGAAAAACAGAAATTTCATGAAGAATGGATAGAGGATAGAATGGCAGCTCACTGAAAAGCCAGGGACCAATGGGAAAAACACAAATGGTAGTAAAAGCAATATACAGACCAGCATCAGTGCACAGAATAGCACCTACATACACACTTCCTCCTATGCACGACTTAGTAGAATTTCCTGATCCTGCAGTATGGTTGCCTAAGCTGGGACCTTGGAAGCTAATTCCAGCCATGGACACTTGGGCAAGCCACTTGACATCAGGCTTGGTTTTCTTTTATGGAAGACAAAGGATGTAGTAGCCTTGCTACCAGAGTGAAGATGGACTGAGGGAGGTAATTCTAACACAGCAGTGCCCGGCATTTGGAAGGTGCTCAGCAGACGGGGCAGCTACGTAGTCTAGGACCAAACGCAGCAGCTCAGCCAGCATCCACAGTGGCAGAGGTGATGTGGCTAACCGAAGTGGTGGGAGCATCTGCAACCGGACGTGTACCAGGCCCATTCCCACCAGCAGCAGAAGTACCACAGGGAAAGCACTGACCGAAGCAGTAGGGTCAGGAGTACCATCACGGCAGCAGAAATACCAGTAGAACTTTGCAGACGTGAAAGTGGTGTCACGTGTACTTGAGGTGGCAGTGGGGATGCTATGAGCAGCAGTGCTTTGGACAGTGGTCATCCTAGCGAGGCCCTGGCAACGGCAGCATTAGTGCCAGTATCAGTATGGCAGGAGTGAGATGAGCAGCAGCGTTAGTGCTCAGCACTGTTAGCAGGAGGACTGACAGAACCACCCACATTGGCAGCAGTGGTTCCTTTAGCAGTGGTATCAATACTGGCAAGAGCGTAGGCATTGGCAGAGGGGATGATAGCACCAGTATTCGTATTAGCAAATGTGGCAGTGCAGCAGTTTGGGGAGGGCAGAACTGGCAGGAGCGGAAGCATTCGAGTGGCTGTGGGGCGGTAGCAGCGGTGCTGACAGCGTATCAGCATCGTCAGGGGCGCTGTTGTTATCATCAGCAAACGTGGCAGCAGGGCTGATAGCATCAGGGCCAGCCGTGGTCATAGCACTGGCAGCACATCAGCCCTGGCAGGAGTACCAGCGTCGGCAGATGAAGCCGCAGTAGCAGCACTAGGAAGAGGAGGATCCACAGTGGGGTTGGCATCAGGGCCAGCCGTGGGCACAGCAGTGGCAGCCCTGAGAGCATGTCAGCACTGCAGCAGTGTCCTCACAGGCAGCAGTGATGTCCAGGAGCATGTGTACTGATAGCAGGAACAGTGGCCATGCCGTGATGGTCACAATATTGGCAGGGCTGGAATGAACATCAGAGACGGGCTTAGGTCCGCAGCAGCACCCGCACTCTCAGCGTAGGCAATGGCTGCAGCAGCAGCGCTGACGGCTCAGCAAGAGCAGTGGCATCAGCACCAGCAGTGGCGGCCCCATCAGCAGCAGAACTAGGATCACCAGCAATAGTACTGGCAGCCGCACTGCCCATGCCTGAAGTAGCATCTGTCCCAGGGCACACTCATGGCACGCATTAGTATCAGTACTGGCAGCGGTTAACAGCACTAACTTGGCACTGACTGTGGCTGAGGCACTTGAAGGAGGGGAAGTCACAGCAGCACTAACAGTACGTGCAGAGGGACTCCTGGCAGGAGTCGGATTACTGGCTCTGGGAATGGCATTAGCACTGGCAGCCGTAGCAGTACTGATAGTTATGGTAGTGACCACGATGCGTGTATTGGTAGCAGCTGTGGTGGCTTCAGTATTGCTAATAGGGCTGGTACTGCTGCCAGCAGCATCGGCGTGGAGGGCATGGTGGCAGCGTTAGCGCAGGCATCGGCATGCAGTAGGGATAAGGACAGCGGCTCCCATGCCCGTAAGCACAGCAGCGCCGCCGGAGGAGTTTGGCAGCGTTAGCGTTACTCGAGGCGGCGGGGGCAGCAGCAGGAGGAAGGACAACAGCAGTCATAAGCAGTCGACATAACTTTCTCTTGGGGAAATTTGGGGTCTTGAGGGTTGAAGTGGCTTACACTAAACTATTCAATCAACTTTCCCAAATACCAAATTCTTCATCTGAACCTGGAGGCCTGGGTAGCTGGTCATTGGAAGTACTTAGACATCTATAAAACAGGCATTTCAGAAACTATTCAAAACCCGGAGCTCCCGCTTCACACTGCCTCGCCTTCCTGTGGACATCTGTTGGCTACCAAAAGTCATTTTTGTTTGCACAGCCACAGAGAATCATGTCCAAATGCCCATCTTGTTGATGAAGTCATGGGAATTGAGGCCAGCCTTTTGGAGAGACTAAGGCAGAGGCAGGGGCTCACTCCTGCCTGGACGACTGACCGCCTCGCCTCACTGCACAGTGGCAAGGCACCACGAGTCTGTGATGTTTATTTACATCAGTGACCTTGGCAATATGATAAACTTCTTTGGGCCTTGATTTTCTTTTTACTCTTTAATATGCTTCTTCCTGTTTGGAAGAAGGGAGACAGCCCAACAGATGTTCTGCCCAAACCAGTTCAAAGCCAGAGGCAGAGGCTATTTCTACCACTGAGAAACCTAACATGAGATGGAGCTTGGGGCTCTTGATACACGTGTTGTTCATACCTGCCCTGCCCAGTGGAGCTCACGTTCTCTCCAGCCTTGTTTCCTTCCTCCTCTGTCCTCACCTTCCTCATCTACCCACAGGCCAGCCCTTGCTCCCTGCTCCAGGTAGTGTCCTACTGCCCACCTGTTCATGGGCATGGGCACCTGGACTTCAAAGAAGCAAGGAATAGGGCACCTCAGTTGCATCTACAACCTCACACCCAGCATAGAATTTGGGATGTGTAAGATACAAAACAACCAAGGCATGACCCAGTGAATGAAAGCCCCCTTCACTCAGTCCATCTATGCCTGGAAAGTGGGGGCAGGATCTTCTGTCTTTGACCTTCCCAAGTGTCCACTGTAGAGGAAATGGGGTATTGGGTTATTCACAAGAGCTGGGTAAAGCATGGATTCTGTGGCAGGCTGTGAGTTCAGGCCACATACGAGAGTTGCTCAGCATCTCTGATCCTTGCCAACCCCTCTAAACCATGCTGCTTGTCTCATGAGGTCACTGGCAAGCTGCCATGGGCCATGCGTACAAGTGCTGAGATTCCTCTTAACACAGGAAAGTGGTAACTTCTATGGCTGTCCTCATCCTGCCTTCCTGCCCGTAAGCCTAAATGGTACACCAGGCACAGGCTGGACAAGGCTATTTAACAATGCATACAATCCATCAGCATTAAAGGATTTTTAGATGCTTGAAAGCTCTGTGCTCATTCTCCCCTTAGGCTTTTCACTTGTGCTGTTGTTCCAAAGGTCTAGGGTCTCATCCCAGCCTTCAACCCACAGCTCACATGACACTTCTTCCAAGAAGGCTTCCCACTCCCCACTCCTCCCTGCCTTGGGGTTATTTCAGGTGAGTTTATTGATCCTTTCTCAACGCCATCTGCACCAAAGTAAACCACAGTATTCTGGTGCCACTGCAGTCATTGTAATGTTGTCTGTTTACTGGTCTGTCACCTCCTCTGGATTGTGTTCTATGACATCGAGGTCAACCACAGGCCTCTTTACGTCACTGATGAGACAGACAACTGAACGCACAGAAAGTGTTTGCTGCAGTGCTGTTTAGCAGAATATGAGCTCTTTCATGATCACTCCCTGGGGGTAACCTCGCAGAAGGTATGGGCCCACTACAGCTAGCAGGTGGGTCTTGGGAAACCTGGGCTTGACCCTTCCAGGCACCGCTCAACCCTGATCCCTCAGATTTTCTTTCCTCCATGATATTGGCCCAATACCGAAGGTGAAGATGAGGGTCGCTTCAAGGACACCAGCTACTTACTTTCCAGCTGCTTCCCGAGCTCTTCCTGAATGAGCCGCCGCAGGGTGTCCATGGATGGAGGCTCTCCCTAGGAGGGACAGGGGCCAAGAGTGGACTTACTCATCTTCCCAGTGACTCTCGTCACTTAAGGCCTCTCATGCCTCTGGAATCCAAAACACTCTTGTACAATCATATCCTCTTTCCAGTCCCTTCCACATTTACAGCTCCCTCCTCCAATCTCTGTCACATAGACAATATCATGTCTTTGGCATAGAGCCTGGACTCCAGGCTCTTCAAAGCCACTGAATTCCTTCCCTCCAGATCCTTCCAGCTCCATTGCTGACTTTCCTGATACAAGTCACTGTGCCCATAAATACAGCCCCATAATGTCCAGCCCTGGGCCTCGGCAACACAGTCCCCAAAGTCATGTCCACTTCCAGCTATGGGCTACTTCTCCTGTGAAGTCATGAAGCCCATGCTCGGCTTCTTCTCCGTGGGGTCTGTTCTGTCCTGCTCTTGTCCAAACTATCTGTATGTGCAGGTCCCCTTGGCCTACAGGAAGTGGGGAGTTTATCTGTAAGACAAGCAGTGTGCTATCCCCAAGCCCACTCAATGGTAGCAATTCTCAGAGGGATGCATGAAAGTATTTCCTGCATCCTCTCAGGCTCACTCCTTCCTGTCTGACTCCTCTAGGACAGCTCTACCCTCAACAGTGGGGCCCCACTGGGCTCATTTCTAATACTCCAGCTCCCAGTCTGGAATGGATTGCATTTCTTGTTCCCTTGCTTTTCTGGTCAGGGATCTTTGTCATAGTTCCAGTTGTCCCATTGTTCCCTAAAGCACAGAACATGGAGAACTTGGCAAGGTTTTGGGGGGGGGGTGGATGCCAACTGAGTGTTCTTGCTCTCCCTCTTGATGTGGCCAGTAGGAATACTATGGCTGCCTGACCTCCTCCTGGGTGGCACAAACCCAGGCTGACCACAGTCAGCAGAAGGTGACCTAACCTCAGACTATCAGAGCTGGCAGGGACAGGGGTCACCACCCCTGTGCTCAGGAAACAGGCTGGACTCCAGTGGACCATGTGGGCAGCTAAGGAGGAAGATAAGTTTCAATGAGACAGGGAATCACCCACCCATGCTCAGGGAAGATGCAGAACTCCAGAGGGACAGGTGGGGACAGAAGGAGGAGGGGAAGTTATAATGACTGGGCAGTAGCCCAAAGAAGATCTCAATGATTGCCACTTTATACCCAAAGTGTGCCTGTGTTATAAGACTGCGTAAAGTAAGAGGTCATCCTCTAAAATAAGGTTTTTTGTTAAAGTTTTACTTTCTTAATTTAATCTATTGATCTGTCTGTCCGTCTATATATGTCTATATCTATATCTGTCATCTATCTATCTATCTATCTATCTATCTATCTATCTATCTATCTATCTATCTATATATCTATATTATGTACATACATTCATGTGTACAGTGGGGAGGCCTGTGTACCAGTGTGTATACAGGAGGCTGTCAGAAGATAACCTTGGGCAGACCATACCTTCTACCTAACACCTAATTTGAGTGAGGGTCTCATGTTTTCTGCTGAATATTTCCAGCTAGTTGGTCCTCATGCTCCTCAGGGTTCTTCTGCCTTTGTCTCCCATCTCTCCATAGGCAGGCCAGAAGGATAGCTATGTGCTAGCACATTGAGCTTTATGTCCATGGATTCAGGGGTTGGAACACAGGTCAGAACATTGCAGCAAGAACTTTTACCACTGAGTCATCTCAACAGCCCAAAATGTGAATAAAACAAAAAGAACCAAAAAAGGTTGTCAGTCTAACCAAGGCTTTTTTTTTTTATTTCCAGAAAAAATGAGATGCAGAGGGAAGAATGACTACCTAAGGAACAGGGAAGAGCAGCAGCAAAGAATGAACAGTGGACATTGTATAGCCTGAACAACTGAGAGCCTGCTTTTCTACTCATGACTTTGTACAAGGCCCTGGGGAAGGAGGAATCTCTAGCCTAAGGAATGATACCGTGACCTCATCATCCTGCATCTCTAGCCTAAGGAATGATACCTTGACCTCATCATCCTGCATCTCTAGCCTAAGGAATGATACCTTGACCTCATCATCCTGCATCTCTATCCTAAGGCATGATACCCTGACCTCATCATCCTGCATCTCTAGCCTAAGGCATTATACCCTGACCTCACCATCCTGCATCTCTAGCCTAAGGAATGATACCTTGACCTCATCATCCTACATCTCTAGCCTAAAGAATGATACCGTGACCTCATCATCCTGCATCTCTAGCCTAAGGAATGATACCTTGACGCTCATCATCCTGCATCTCTAGCTTAAGGCATGATACCTTGACCTCATCATCCTGCATCTCTAGCCTAAGGAATAATACCGTGACCTCATC
Source organism: Jaculus jaculus (assembly GCF_020740685.1). NCBI lineage: Eukaryota > Metazoa > Chordata > Mammalia > Rodentia > Dipodidae > Jaculus > Jaculus jaculus. The sequence goes on along the minus strand of NC_059103.1, from coordinate 199,976,409 downwards.
ATCCTGCATCTATAGCCTAAGGAATGATACCTTGACCTCATCATCCTGCATCTCTAGCTTAAGGCATGATCCCTTGATGCTCATCATCCTGCATCTCTTACATGATGCTCATTGTTCCATCTCATCCTCCAAAAATCTGAACAGCCTTTCACAGGGCAGGGTCGTAGCCATTAAGTCCCTTCTCTGAGCACACAGCCAGTCTCTGCAAGCCTGGGATCTGCACACTGATCCCTGTGAAGGCCACATACTGTGCTGACTTCCCTTCCACCTTCACATAGCCCCATGTTTGAGTTGACCTCAGCATCCTTACTCGTAGTCCTGGAAATCCTGGCTGGCCAGGTGGCCCTGGGGGTCCAGGTGGTCCACTCTCCCCTGGTGGTCCATGAGGACCCATCAAGCCTGTGTGGCCTTTGTGGCCTGGGATTCCAGGGTCCCCAGGCTGGCCCTTTCCACCTGGCGGTCCTTTGTCGCCTTTGCTGCCAGGATCTCCCTAAAGCAAACAAAAGCGTGTCAATAAGTGGGTGTGGGCTGGAAATGACCTGGGCACAAAGGACAGGTGTTACAGCTGCAAGCACCATCCTCTGCCTGCTGGGACCTGGCAAGTGGTGTCTCAGTCCCTTTGTCCTGTGTGTGACTCAGGGGAAAAGGGCCCAGAATCACCCTGTAATAGCAGTCTTGGTTACACAAGGAGGACTTGTGGCTCCAGAGACAGAACTCCACCTACCACCGAGTCTGCAGAGTTCAGGAGGAGAAATGACTTCCCAACCTCATCCCAGCTTGGAAGCTACACTTATGGCTGTCACCCGTGAGTAGTAAAGAGTTTGGTCACTTGTGTACCACAGTACCCCGCTGCTGTCAGTACATGAAGATGTTTACTCAGTACTGTGAAGACTGCCTACCAGACACTACGATTACAAGAAAAGCTCATGGTACAGGCTTATAAAATAATATATATGCACATGGAAATGAATAAAGGCAGGGTCAAATTTACTTGCTACACATACAATATTGTGGGACACTATGTAAGTAGTCAATTATAAAGGATTACAGAGAGATGGTAGTTATACAGCTATTATTGTACACATTGAAAGCAAGAATTTCCAATGGGCCTGGCGGCACTGACCTGGCATCCCACACAACTGGGAGGCTGAGGCAAGAAAATTACAAACTGGAGTCCAGTCTAGGTTACAGAAGAGATTTAAGGCTTGTTTGGGCAGCTTAGTGAAACCCTATCTCAAAATAAAGTCTTTTAAAAGGGTTGGGATATAGCTCAGTTATAAAGTGCTTATCTAGTATTAACAAGGCTGTCTATCTGTAGTATCATAGAGTACATGTGTGTGCACATGCATGCACGTACATGCGTGCGCACGCACACACATACACCCACACACACACACACACACTCACTCACCAGCAGTAGCAATAAAAATTTCCCAGTCTCAGGTTGTACCCCAAGCATGCAGCCCCAGTTATTGCCTAGAAAAAGGCTACTAGGCCTTGGAAACAAAGGTTAGCTACCACCCCACTTCTGAAGTACTTTTGGCCTCTGTCAGCTGGAGAGACCATGAGTGTCTCCCCAGTCCCTCTCCCACACCCATCTCTTGGCTCTAGAAAGTCTGTGAAGTAACTAGAGGATCGTCCCCACAATGCACAGAACCCTTTCCCTTATCACTAAGCCAGCACTTCAAGTGCTAGGAGAATGACGTGGGTTCAGTGCAACCCCAAGGCAAACAGCCCAGTTCTCTCCCTTATATCCCATGGTAAATGGGCATGGACACATGGCAGCTACATTAGTTGTCTCAGAATACAATGGAAGTCCCACTGCTTGGATACAGTAGGGAGAAGGAGGGCTGGGGGAAGAGAGAAGAGAAACCAGAAGCATGTTTAAAGTTTCTAAGGAAGATAGCATAGTCCCGAAACCATCTCCAGTGTGTGCACCAACATGTGGCATGATGGGAACAAAGGTGTGGAGAAGGTATGATCCTTTGGGCTGGAGGGTGGTAAAAGTGAGGGCATATGCATGTTAGAATGTCCCATGTCTGTATGTAGGCTCTCTGGAAAGATAAAGGCAGGTCTACTGGGATGGGACCCCCTAGAGACAGGCTAGGAGACAAGATGAATGTTTATGGGACTTTCATTGTATTTACTCTTATGAAATGTCTGTTGTTTAACCAGGTATATCAGTTACTTTCTCATAGCTGGGACAAAATAGCTGGCACAAGTGAATTGAAGGGTTACTTCCGGTTACAGTTCCAAGTTAGCCTGCCGTGGAGGCAAAGGCACAAGAGCGGAGCCTGAGGCAGAGCTGACCCCATTCTGCCCACGGCGAGGAATCAGAGTGTGAGCGATGGGAGTGCTCAGCCAGCTCGCTCCTTTATACACATCCCAGGACCCCATCCATTCAGTGGTGCTGCCTGCAATTTCTTTCCACCTCAACCAACCTAGCCAAGGTACACCCGCTCAGGCAGGCCGAGAGGCTCTCCTAACCCAGGCCGTCCCTCACGGGTGGTCCCAGGTCCTGTCAAGTTCACAATCAACATAAACCCATCATACCAGGCACCTGGACGTCTTTAAAGAACTTCTAACAATAATCAGCAAAACAATTTTAAAAATTGATTAGCCAAACCTAAGGGATTCAATTCAGTTTTCTCCATCCGACGCCCTTTGGATCTGTCTCAGTGGCTTTGGATTCAGGGTCTATAGAAGTGAAGTCCCTGCTCCTGATGCCACTTGGCTTCCAAGCCTCATCCCACACACAGCCAGACTCTTCTGTTTAATGTTACTGTACCATTTTGTGGTGAGAGAGCTTGTTCTCTGTTTCAAACATGCCCGGGAGGGTGAAGGAACAAGGAGTCGAGGGCTTGGTGGCAAGGTTCTGTGGAACCACTTAGCAGGGGAAAGACAAGCTCCCCAGTCATTGACTGGGGATTGGAGAAGAGCTCCTGTGTGTAGTCTGAACTCCTTGGTGCCCAACCTAAACCTGTGCCTACACTCTAACCGTACTTGTCCCCAGGCCCCCTGACTGATACTCGCATGCACAGGGACCGTCTCAACTATAGCCATAGTCAGGCTGCAACATTCAGGATCCAGCGACCAGGAAACAGAAATGCTCAGCAGTCTGCACTAGAAAGAAGAGAGGGACAGAGAACGGACGGGTGCACCCTTCCTGCTTCCATTCCTCTCCGCAAGCTGCAGAAGGCCTCCAGCGGCCCACCCGTCCAACTTGTGAAGAAAGCCGAGATAAACTCTTCGCTGGACCAAACAAGCAGGGGTGGCGTGGGCGGCGGGGGTGGGGGGCATGTACATGTGCCACAGCATGACAGCTGACCAAACGCAAATCTGTGGGCAAACTACAAACTAGCCAGAGCCCTGAAGGGAGCAGCGGAGAGCCGGTGGCCCCGGGTGGGTGTGAGAATGCCGCCCCCCCCCCCCCCCGCCCTCTCCAGCTCTACCGCAAGAAAAATGACGTTCCCTGTTGGTTTTGGAGAAATGTAAAGGAAGGCTTTCTGAGTGTGGCGCCAAGGCAACTCATTATGGAAAAACCTGTTCCCTTGTCACCTCCAGTGACAAATCTGGCTCTCAGCAAATTGGCACTTAGGGAGGCAGGCAGATTTCGCACGTGCCTTCGCACATGGTGAGGAGGGAGTCCATCAAAGTCTCCCAACACCTGCCTTTGCATTGATAATTATGGTCTTGGTTTATTCTTCAAAATAAAAGCCAAAAAGAAAAGGTGCAACAAAAGCACTGGATACAGTAATATTGTTGGGGGGGATCAAGGAAGCCTACTACGTGTGGGGTTGGAAGTCTTCCAGGGAGGGAAGCCACTGTGGGACCCAGATGTCCAGCAGTGCTGCCCATGAGCAACTACCCTTAGCAATCAGCAGCCCCGCCAGCGCGGGCCAGTCACACTGAGTGACCTCATCCCGCTGCGCGTCCTTCCCCGCTTACCTGGTCGCCTTTGGGTCCCGGCTCTCCAGGCTTCCCAGGAGCACCCTGCAATGAGATAAAGAGATGACATCTTTGCCTTTCTTGGTTCTTCCACACGATTGGATACTGGTGAGAAGGAATTTGGAGAAATAAGGATCCCTAAGAGCTCCCAGCCAATTGACCGAGACATTGCAGCGTCAGGCCAAGTCCTCTCAGTGCTTGTCTCCTGCCCCTGTGCACCTTGGCCAAGGATGACCCGAGCCAGTGGTGGAGCCCCTTTGGCCCCCTCCCCTGCTGCTCTCAGCAGAAACCCGCTCCCCTGGGCACACTCCAGGGTCTTAGAAGAGCCCTAGGTAAGCTCTCACTGCTCAGCCTGCTCAGGCTCACTCTGTGACCTCAGGAGACCTGTGCAAGTGGCCTGCCTCTGCCCGTCACCTTCCCCATGACCATGACATTCTCTCTCCATCCTGCTTCCCACACGGCCTGACCCAGCCTTACATCTACCCTCCAGAAAGCCCTCTCTGCCTACTCAGCGTGGAGAAAAGTAGCCTTTTGCTAGGTCCCTGCGGCCCCAAGGGGCCGTCCACCAGGAAGAAGAAGCATCACACCAGTGGGCACTGCAGGGACACTGGCGTCCTCCCGGCCGCTGATTCTGCCCATCTCTCCACCGGGAATCTCTCAGCCTTCCTTCTTGTCCCCAGCTTCCTGCCACGTTCCCCGCAGAACTTGACCTGAGCCTTCTGGCCAGTGTCTACTGTCCTACACAAGTCACCTTTCCTCTAGCTTTCTCTCCCTGGAAGCGGGGGCGAAGGTGTGCTTGTCTGCCCTGCCCATAGGCAGCAAGCATTTAGAAAGCAGGACCGAAGCTCCTGGATTTCAGAGGCACAGTGCTCCCCCTCCACACCTCACTCTGCACTCAGTAGGTACCCCAAATATAGTCAATGCTGGAGAGATGGCTCTGTTAGTAAAGCGCTATGCCTCACAAACACGTGGGCTCCCATAAAATGCTCAGTGGGGCAGTGCACACCTGTAATCCCAGCGTGGGTGTGGCAGGGCATTCAGGTAGATGGCTGACGCTCACTGGCCGGCCAGTCTAGCATGGCCAGACAGCTCCAGGCCAGTGAGAGATCTCTCTCAGAACATGGTGGAGGCCTGAGGACCATCGCCCAAGGTTTTCCTCTGGCCTCCACCAACACGTGCACCCGCGGCTACACGTCGCCACATATGACCTCACACATGCATGCACACCACACATACACACACTGGGAGGAACAAATACCAACCCCAGAGCTTAACACTGGAGGAACCAGTCCAGCTCATCGTTCTGCAAGTGGACAGAGCCCCCCGTAAGAAAGCACACTGATGTCCGTCCGTCTGAAGCTGACTCAATGAGTCACTTTAGCCCAGAAACACCCAGTGCCTCAGGGGCATGGATAATTTGCGAGAGCTTGTGAACTTAAAACACGGTAACTGTGCACATAAAGCACGAACGTTTTCAACACAATGGCAGCAGAGGGCAGAAGTCGGGGAGGGGCCTGCTGAGCTCAAGGCCTGCGAGCGGCACAGGCCACCAGCCCTGGCACCCACCTGGGGCTCCCGCAGTAAGGGTCACCCAGGAAGTAACTGGGCATACTTGCCTCCTTGCCTGGAGCTCCTGTCTCTCCCGCTTCTCCCTGTGCAAGAGAACACACAGTCAGTGGCTTCGCAACATTGGCCCCAGGGCACGACTTTCTCCAAAGCAGACATTTTGAAGCCATGTTCCGGCCAAAGGCTCAGTGGTCCAGATAGTCTCCCTGAGAACACAGCAGAGGAGGCTGTCGACTCTGCACAACTCCGAGGAAGCAACGAATCTGACAGAGGGCGGGGCGGCACTCCACCACGCAGGCCTCCAGTGTGCCGGATTTACCAGTTGTCTAGCGGGAGGGAAGGGAAGCGAAGGGGAGAAGGGAGCTCTGACCTGCGGGTGACAGGCTGTCACACACTGGGCTCTGAGTTCAAATCTGGGCTCCTTTTACAACCTCTTTATGAAGTTGACTGTGTCTCAGTTTGCTCAGCCCAGAGGTGGGAAGTGCCGCCACGCCAGCACCATGTATATGGTCCCACTAACTTCAAGTACAGCAGTGTTGAAGAATATTGCCAGTGTGGGGCAGAGCTGCACAAATAATCTGTTTTTGTTGTTGGTATTGTTTTCTTCATGAAGATGAAACGAGAGACACCTGGCTGCTCTGTGGAACTCAGACTCCAATGAAGGGATGGAGGAGGCAGTAACTGATGAATATGTCCAGTAGAGACGACTGGAAAGGACCATGCAGAGCAGAACTAGCAGAAGAGGAGTCCTGAGACCACTGGGAGGAGATGGACTTATCGGGACATTGGACAGGGATTGGTCGGGCACGGGGTCGCTTTCCTGGGGGGCATGTCACATACCCCCCTTGTCCATCTTTCAGTGTGAATCATCACAGCCCACAGAACACAGCAGTGACCTCACCATTGATGTAACTGAGCCCTCAGCATTACAGGAATCACCCAGCAGCTTCTCTCTGCACTGAGCAGTCAAGTCGGGGGACCCAGACTAATATGCCAGCAGGAAAAATGCTTACCCCATGGCTCTTAACAATCTACCTACACGTTCAGGCTCTGTGGCCCAAACCTGCCCATCATTACAATGATTGCAAAGTCCTTCAAGTTCTAGGGTCATTATTACCAGTATGACTCACAAAAAACAGTCACAGTCACTCATACTTACACCCTACAGTGGGCTAGGCACCATAAGTCTTTCTATATGGAACATCTCAATGGATCCTCAGAGGTAGATGATGCAGTCACACCATTTGAGTGAGGACACAATCACACACAAAGAGGCTGCTATCGGGTGTCCCTAGGGTCTTGATGTTAGGGGATGGGAGGGTGGGAGTTCCATTTAGATGTGACCTCTCAGCCTTCCACTTTCTCCTAAACTGTGAGGCACTCTGACCCAACACTATGTCTTCATGACCTGGACAACTGAAAATGAAGACACAAGAGGCAGTGGGGGCTGTACTGAAAGTTGGGGTCACAGCTAGAGCCTAGCATCTTGTTCCCATCAAGTTCACTGCTTACCGCAGGCCCACGGGGACCCAAGAAGCCTGGAAGTCCTGGGCTGCCATTTTCTCCCTTGCTTCCCTTCTGACCCTGTGGCAGAAAACAGGTCAAATGTCAACTTCACCAGTGTCAGAAAGCTCACAGCCCCTCTGAGCTCTGAAGTCCTCAGACATCCACCAAACAGAAGATAAGACCCCTTCTCCTGTGATGGGAGAAGGTGAGTCAGTAAGAGACATGGGACCTGTGAGCCTTGATAACATGCGGAGGGCACAGTCTTTCCATTCAAACAGCAGTACAGCATGGGATGGTTACGTAGCAACAATGCCCAGATGTGTACAGTGCCTCCGGGGTCTTCTCTGAGGTGGTTCACTGCTTAGACAAGGTGACCAGAGCTCATGGTGTGGGGGGTACAATCTTTTGGAAAGACCTTTGTAGCTTAATATGGCAGGTGTTCAGAGAGCCCCCACATGTGGGTCAGCTCCTCTGGGGCCAGCTTGTCCCTGGAACGGATCCAGCCTCATGGTCTACTCCTACCTACCCCCTCTGCTCTGCCTCACCAAGCCTGGCCCTCTACACTAGGGCTCCTCTCCTGATGGAGGTCATGAGTATTGCCACGGGGAAGAAACCACTGCCCCTAATGCAATAGGATGCTCTCCCCCAGCGTGACCGAGTGCCTGGATGGTCCTGAACATGTGGGTTTCTGATCACTCTGGCTAGCTCCTCAGTGCCAGCAAGTAGCTGGCAACAACCGGCTGGCACATCATCCCGACCAATTGCTTCTTGTTTGACTCAGCACACTGTCAGGTGTTTATTGAATAGGGCTTTCAATCTAAGCACTAGTGGCCAGGCTTAGAGTTACCTAAACCTAGAACCCCTCAAAAACCCATCATGGCCCATATCTCTCCTCATCAAGTCCTGGATCCCAAATTCTGAATCCTCTGCTTAGTGCCTAGGACTCTCTGGTCTATCATGCCATCCTCTTTTCTTGACCTATTACTGACCCTCAGTTCCTCTGCACTCCCTGTCCCCACCTCTATTTCCTTGCTGCAGCCTCACCTTCTCATCTGAAATGGTCAGAGTTGGCCAGTTTGACCCCATCCTTCCTTTCTTTTAACCACTAACTGCGTATTTTAATGTCTGGTAGTTACAGGTGTCTGTAGTTTAGATAGCAGAGAGCAAGCAATATAATAATATGCATGCTAAACTTTTTAAAAATGTATTTTAAAGTTTTTAAAAAGTTTATTTCTTTGAGAGAAAGAGAGAGGGTGAAAGAGGCAGAGACAGAGAGAGAGGGGGAGAGGATGGGTGTGTCAGGGTCTCTAGCCAGCAAACAAACTCTAGATGCAATTGCCACCTTGTGCATCTGGCTTATGTGGGTCCTGGGGTCTAGAATCTGGTCCTCTGGCTTTTCAGATAAGCTGCTTAACAGTTAAGCCATCTCTCCAGCCCCACACCAAACTTTTAAAGTAGTCTGTTTCTCTAGCTCCTAATCCACTAGTATCATTCAAACCCATGTATCGCCAGGGACAGCGTCCACATAATCTGGGATGTGAGTCCTGTGCCCTTTCAGAGTGTGCCCTGCTGACAGCAGCCATGGAAGAGGGCTTACCGGGGCTCCTGGACGTCCAGGGTCTCCTGGGGATCCTGGTGATCCATTGCTACCCTGGTGGAAGAAACAGAAATGATTTTCCTGCCAGGACAGCATAGGGCAGGGCAGTAAACAGGCCTGGCTGCGTGGAAGAGCTGATCACATGTGCTGTTCTCACTCCGGCCACTGTATCTCTCAGTAAACCACTTCAATTCCCAGACAGCATTCCTCAACTTGTAAAAGGAGCCTGCTTGTGATATTTAATTCATGACACTACTGTGGAACTCAATGAGTCCGTGGGCATGAAGAGGACTTGCTCAGTGATTGGTGCCTGCAGTTCAGGCACAGTAAATAAACCACATTCACCCATCCTGGGATGCACAAAGCGACCATCTAGTGTAACCAGACATGGGGTGGTCACTGAATAAACAAGCCCACTTCATTAGAGACCCACTTAATAGATGAAGACACCATAGGACTCACTGGATGCTCAATGGCTTGTGCAGTCGTGCAGGCAGGGAGTGGAAGCGTCCATTCACTCCAGATTCTGGGACTATCTTGAATCCAACACTCTATAACTTGAGGATTTCTTTGTGTACATGTATGATTTTCACGGATATATCTGACTAACAAGATTCCATGTGGGGGCACAAGCCTTTTATCCTAGCACTCGGGAGGTGCTAACAGGAGAATCTAGACTTCTTCATTATCCCTGTCTACCTAAAACAATCAGATGAAGAGTCCTAATAGAGTAAAAACAGACTCAGAAGGCTGAGGAATACTTGTAGTTGCCCTCTCTCAGGGTCAAAAGAAAATTCCCATTGAGCCTAAAATGCACGGCTGAACTTCCCGAATCTCAGCACTCTCTGTCCACCCAGCCTCCCACTGGGTGCTCTGACTGCCTGGCTTTTCCCCATGATAAGACAAGTCCAAGGCAGTCTGTTCTCTTGGCTCTTAATCCCGAGCATCTACTACGGTGACAGACATGGGGGGTCTCTGCTAGATGAAAGGAGCAAGAATGCCACAGAGATCCACTCTTGCTCATCCTGTAATCACAGGGTGAGAATGAATATCCTGCAACTGGAGAAGCAGGTACTTACAGCTGACCCTGGCCAGGCACTTCTGACGAACCAGACCCTCTTCTAGCTCAATGCTCATAGCTGATGCAAACACAGTGACTATTTTGCAGGGGTAGAAACTGAGGCACAGCAATGTTCAGTAACTCGCCTGACAGGGAAGTAGAGAAGCTGTGCTCTGGGCTCAGGCAGAACTTAGTCCCATGCTATGGAGCAGCGCCCTCCTTAAGGACGTGGCTGATGGGTTAGTGACCGGATGCACATCCTTCACCTTATGTCTATAATGTGCTCAAGGGATGGATCATGGGTATTCAAGGACCTCAGCTTACCAGATCTTCCCAGTAACTGAGGCAAATGGGACACAGAGAAAGCCCAGGCCCCTGACTGGGATGATGACGGAGTGAGGGCTGGAGTGGGAACAGCAAGGAGTGTTTGCGATTGGAAAGCATGCTCCGTCCTCCCAGAGACGCTAGCGCTGCCTCCCTGCACTCCATCCGCCCACCAACCCATCTGTGTCCCTCTAAAAATATTGCTTTAGCTCATCCCTATGGAAATTACATCTTTTCCAACTTCTCCCTCTGGCCCTCCCTCTGTCTGTGAAAAAAGGAGGGCTGAGACAAGGTAGCACCTGATGCCAACACTGCCCCTCGTCCTCGTGGCCACCAGTTTCTTGTGCACTTAGACCTATGGCAGCTGTGGCAGGTTTCTTGCTGGGCCTCAGAGTCAAACCATATGCTGCATTCTTCTTGCAGAAGCTCCTCAGGACCCCAATGCTGTTCAAGAATCGAGGCTGCATCCCTTTTCCAAATGTTCTGTGCGCCAAGCTCCTGCTCTGAGCCTCGCCCTCCAGGATGAGCCTTCTGACAAGGACACCCGGTGCACACAGGTCTAAGGTAGGGCCTGAAGCTGCACACTCCTAAGTCCAAACAGTGGCTCCATAGCTGCCTGGCTGCCCTGTGAGCTTGGGCAAACTGTGAGCATCTCTGGGCTTCCATTTCTCATCTGTAAATACATAAAGTCATAGTGCCTGCCTCACAGCCTTGGGAGGAAAAAAAAAATGAATAAATGGTGTTTCATGCAGTCGCCAGCACTGAAATGGCCGATATTTCTCTAAAGTCTGGGTGGTGAGGTGGCTGTCACATGGATTATGTCCATACTTGTGTGACTATAGATTTCAAAATGAAGAGTTTTAGGTTGTGCATACATTCTCAGTCACCACAGCTATAAATTAAACAACCTATAAATACAGTCACATGCAACAGAGCTGAAACATTCCTATTGTCTAGTGACATCATAGGCATGCTGATGCCACAGTGCAAGACAGCACTCCCAGGTTAGAAGTGACGCTAGGGCAAACAGGCCTATTGCCACAGCAGGCATAGGAAAGGACAGCGCTTACAGTAACGCATGGTACACGACATCTGACAGCTGGACACCGGTCATAAATGTTGCTGGCTTTATGTGTTTACTACAATATACCTCTCATCTTTGTTTTATGGCATACTCCCACTTATTACGAAGTTGACTGAAAAATAGCATGCCGTACTACACCCGCTGATGCCTCCTGCACGTCTCTCCATTGTTCAAATGCATTTCTCTTCACACAGCACTGGACAGCTACCTTCTGTCTTCCCTCGTGCTATCTGGCTATTCTTAGACAAAAGCAGGATAGGCTTAGGTACACGAATTGAAATGGATAATGCTGCAAATATTTACCAACAACTGACTTCTAGCCTCCAGAACCAAGAAGCAAGGTACTGTCTGTTGTGGTGCTCGTTACAGCAGTTGCAGGGAGCTCATGCCTGCACACAGCTTAATCTGTAAAGAATCCAAGTCCGTAAGGACGGCATCCCTCAGGGCCCCTGTGGTCCTGTGAGGAGATCCCATATGCATGGGTGACCCAGAGGCTTGTGTAAGAAGGGCACTCTGGGCTTAGGGCAGGAACTGTTCAGCACTCACTATGACACAAGACATAAATTTTGACAACATAATATTTCTGCACTGGAACAAGCCAAGCAAACATCACCATGGTTACAGCCCTGTTGGCCTATGCAACAAGTTATTCTCAAAGCAAAACTCACCGGTGGGCCCCTGGGTCCTCGGGGACCCTGTGGGCCTGCAGGTCCGGTGTCACCCTGAAAGAAACAGAGCAATATCATATATCACAGACTACATGTGTAGACAGTGCAGGCCCAGATTTCACAAACAAGCCCAAGGACCCACTGGTATGACCAAACGCCTCCTCATGAATCTCCAGTGACTCAAACCACACGCAGAGACACTTGTTCCATAGGACGAAATGCTTGACAGCCCTCATTTGTCATCATGTTTGTTCACTGGCTCAGACACAGTCCACCTAGTCCACAGTCGTGTTAAGGGGCCCCACCTTGAACCAACAGAAGAACAATTCCCTGGTAGTTCTCCTTCTGGTTCGCTGGCTGGAAATCATTGCTGCCCCTGGCACCTCTGTAAATACCTGCCAGCCATGTGCTTGGCACTTTCCAGCGTGCAAAGCAGTGGCAACTCAGCCCCACCACTTCACAGTGTCCCAAGCAGCCTCTGGACATGGCAAAACCCCACCAGTGCTGCGGATGAAGCCCCAGAAGCTGGGACACACTACTGCACTGTGGGCTGGAAAACACGTCAGAAAACTTAGTTTCCACTGGAGAGGTGGATGCTCTGCAAATGACCTCTAATGGGCCATGAGCTTTTGGCCCGGTACTATTGGGTATATGTCTTTTTCAGCTCACCAGCCCATTATCAGGAGTGCCTTTATCCTTCTTAATACCTATTTCTACTACCACAAAGACTGGCTTATATATTAAAGGACCCAAAATACCTAGGTGGAGGAAGAGAGCCTTTGCCTATTAGCTAGCCTACAGGGCTCCCATCAAAGCCCCACTCTGACTGTGGGACGAGGTCAGCATGGCCTGTTCCTGCCAGGGGCACTCTTTGCAGTGTTTCCTCTCTAATATGAAATGAGGGTTACAGGAAGTTCTCAAACTACCCTTTAAGGTTTAAGATCCCACTGGAGTGGGTCTGAGGTGTGTTGTACTTTCAACTGCATGCTTGGGGCTTCATACGCTGGATTGGTTTGTCTTTATAACTGTGAAGGGGAACATGGGAACTAGATTGGATTTCCCTATAGCCCCTTCAGCTCCTCCATTGCTCACAATACAGCAGCCACGGAGCCAATGTGCTTTGGTACATCAAGAGCTCTAGGAAGGTCCACCTCAACAGTTCCCTGGTGGATGCTGAAGGATGCGAAAGGGCTGGCAGGAGGTCCCCTGGGACCTCAAGACCTGGTGCCCATGCTTCTCACCATATGCACATTCCAAGAAGGTCATCCTAATATGCAAGGCAGTCCTGCAAGCTCTAAGGTATAAGCAGGCAGCCAATCTCTGAGAAAGGGTAGGGAAGATGGTGAAGACTGAGCTGGGAGATACTGGTTCGAGGCTGGATTCCTTGTCTGAGTCTCTGGACCTCAGTGTTTTCATTCACAGTTTTTTGGGAAAGACTTTATCTGTTCTACACAGACTCCAAGGCCAAATTAAAACAAGAGACCTCTGAGATTTCTAAAGTGAGACACAGCTCATGGTGGTGGAGGTGGTTGTGGTGATTATGATGGTGGTGGTGATGATACTGATGGTAATGTGATGGTGACAGTGGTAATAATGATGGTGATGGTGATTATAATGGTGGTGGTGATAACAATGGTGATGGTGACAGTGGTAATGATGATGGCAATGGTGATTGTGATGGTGGTGATCATAATGATGGTGATGGTGACAGTGGGAACAACGATGGCGATGGTGATTATGGTGGTGGTAGTGATAACTATGGTGATGGTGACAACGGTAATGACAATTGTAATGGTGATTGTGATGATGGTGATGGTGACAGTGGGAACAATGATGACAATGGTTACTATGATGATAGTTGTGATAACAATGGTGTTGGTAAAGTGGTAACGATGATAACGATGGTGCTGGTGACAGTGGTAATGATGAAGGTGATAGTGGTTTTGATGACAGTGGTGATAATGATGGTGATAGAGATGATGGTAGTGATAGTAGTGGTAGAAATTATGGTGACAATGATAGTGACAGTGGTGGTTGTGAAGACAGTGGTAAGGATGGTGGTAGTGATGGTGATGGTGTTGGGAGATGGTGTTGATGATGTTTGTGGGGATAGTAATTGTGGGTTGTGATGCTAATGAATATTTTGAGCACCAAAGAGAACAGAAGGTAGATAGATATCTGGGATAAACTATAAAATGCCTCTTGTGTCCATGTAAGATATCTCTGACACATCACTGGTACCACCAGACAAATTAAATGAATCCAGAAAGGCCTTCTTATCAACCATGAGACATAGGAAAACACACCCTCTCTCAGGTTGGAAGCATCCTTTTCCTCTGCAAGACCAAATTCTGTGACTCCCTGTCAGTGCTCCTCACAGCACTGCCCTCTACCACTGTGGTCAGGTTCTCAAGTGTCCATCCTTTGTCCTCCCAAACCCTGCAGACCACAATACTCCCACTTACATCCTTTCCTGGTAACCCTTCTTGTCCAGGAGGCCCTGTGGCACCAGGTTCTCCCTAGAAACAAAAATCTGCTGTTACATAAGTCATATACATGTAAACCTACTTTTTGGATAATGGAAGTAGAAAATTTTCCGTACCAGGGATGGGATACTTTTCTGTGAGTTGTTGGTCAGGGAGGTCCCTGATATCCCCAAAATATTACACAACATTGCTGAGGCCCTTGGTTTCCCACCAGGAATAGATGGTAAGACCCTATTGCTGAAGACTACACATACATGGGCGCAAAGTCACTGAGAAATCCTGCTGGAGCTGAGCTGAAAACTTCCTCCATGTAGACCAGCTGAAAGAAAGCTGAATAAAGCTACCAAGCATGAAGTTCAATGGGAGAAAGAGAAACCACCAGTGAAGACATTCAACAGTGGACACTGCAAGCCTTAAATTTGGCCAGCTAGGCCAAATGAGCCAACCAGTGCAATAGTGGCAATGTCTGTTATGAGGGGGAAACCAACTGCCTTCTAATTGGACTGGAAGCCTGCTCCACAGGAGGCAATACTTCCCTGGTACTGAAAACCTACAACAGGGGTAACCATGAGCCCTCGGGTATAAAGTCTGCTGGTGTCTGGCTAAATGAATATACTATGCTCACCAAACTTCCCAGCAAGCACTTCTCTTAATGTTCATTCCTATGTATTAATGGTACTACGACTTTTGGTTAGAGAACCTCCTCTTTTCAGATGCCAGTGACCTGGGGTTGAGTCAGAAGGCACTATGGTGCTAAGAAGTGACAGAGGAGTGCTCAGCACTGAAATATCTCTATCACAACTTCCAAGGCTCAGGGTCCATTGTGGAAGAGGTGGCAGAAAGAATGTAACAGCCAAAGGAAAGGTAGGACTCCTTATAATGTGCTCCTCCAGACACAAAATGGCCTGGCTATGTATGACCTCACAGTGCCTGACACTACCTATGCAAAACCACCATAGTAGGAAGGAAAGATCATGACATCAAAATAAAAGAGAGACTGATTGAGAGGGGGAGGGGTTATGATTGAGCGTGGAGTTTCAAAGGGGAAAGTGGGGGGAGGGAGGGAATTATCATAGATATTGTTTACAAATATGGAAGTTGTCAATAAAATAAATAAGTAAATAAATAAATGAAATTTTTAGCAAGGCTGCTGTCAGGCATAGAGTTAGTTAAGCTACAGGCCTCTCTTAGAGACAGAGCCTTTTGAGCCACAGGCTGCTTCAACCACAAGGCGCCTGCAGACCTGGGGGAGTCCGGGCTGCCAGGCGGAAAGCGCCCCTGTAGAGCAAGCGGGGCACTGCAGCACAGATTTGGATCCAAGGCCGGTACTGAGCTGAGGGGACCGCGGCTAACTCCTCAGCGGGGCACCAGCTGACGGGTCGTACCAGCCTGCTTATCTGATCCCGCCATATCTTCTGGCCACTGTCTCTGTCTCCGAGTTATCCACACCATGCAAGTGACCTGACCCTTGACCCTAAGGTCTCTTTCATTTGAAGCATTCAAAAGAGACAGGAATTAAAGGGTAAAGGAACAGGCTCTGGAGGCTTCTCATCTACGATCTGGCCAAGGAGTTTCACATACAGGCTCTGGGGCCTTGGGGAAATAACCCATGTTCTTTGGGTCTCAGTTTCTCCTCTGAAAACTAAGCTTAATATCCAGGGCTCCCTTCACAGGACTCAGGTAGAGCGCATAGTCCACATGATGGAGACACTCCTCAACCTGGGATCTTTGACCAAACTGGCTGTGTGGCACTGTACAATCTGGAAGAGCCATCTAGACTGCATTCAGTCCAGAAGAAGGAATGACTCTGGCCTGTCCTCTGTCCTTTCTGGGGTAACAAGGCACTGCTCTGCCTGCAGCCCCAGTCCTTTTATTTAAGTAATGTCATCTCTCTGAGTCACCAGCAATGTCTTCAATGGTGAGTTATCTACTTACCCGGGGACCAGGTAGACCAGAATCACCTGTGTGTCCTTTGAAGCCCTGGAAGTAAGGAGATGAGATTAGTCTGTGAAAAAGCTGGCTCAGAGACAGGCACCCGGAGAGACACCCCCTTACTTCATACTCTGTGATTCTGGCTCACCGTCTCCCCTCGGGCTGTAGGGTGTGAAGTCCTGCCCTGAGCCCGTCACACGTGGAGGGAAGACAGGGAAGAGTTGCAGAAAGGAGGTAAGGAAAGGAGAGTCCCTCTTTGTGGGGCCTCACGTTGCCTCGTGCTGCATCCAGACATGTGTCCTCATTTCACTGTCTTGAAGCCATGTAAAATGGGTTCTGTTATCATCTTACTGAGAAATGAAACTAAAGTTCTACTGGAGTTGGGAGAGACAGTTTCTTCAGTGGTGTGGCCACTGGTAAGTTGGCCATGCTCCATGTTCCAACAAGTAACCTCCTTCCCATGCACATGCAAACAACCCTAATTAAATTCAGTGGACTATTAAAAAAAAGGAAAATAAGAAAAGATAGGAAGAAAGAAAGAAAGAAAAAGAAATGGTAATAACATTAAAGTATAAGGGAGATGTGTAAGGAGTTCAGTAGGAATGAGAGTGAACAAGACAAGAGAAGGGAATGGGGTGAATGAGATAAAAATATGCCTATGCATAAAAATGTAAAAATGGGCCTGGAGAGATGGCTCAGTAGTCAAGGTGCTTATGAGCAAAGGCAAAGGAACCAGATTTGATTCCCCAGGACCCACATAAAGCCAGATGCACAAGGTGGCGCATGTGTCTGCAGTTTGTGGCCAGAGGTCCTAGCACTCCCATTCTCTCCCTCGCTCTCTCTGTATGACTCTTGCTCTCTCTCTCTCAAATAAATAAATAAAATATTTTTAAAGTAAAAATAATTAATACAAAAAAGGAAGTGCAAAGTTCATGCCTGCCTTTCAATCAGCTGGCAAGGTGATACACACCTAACTAAGCCTGTCGGATACAGGGTACCCCCCCTCATGTTTTAAGATAGGGTCTAGACTGACCTGGAATTCACTCTGCACCTCCAGTTTGGCCTCAAACTCACAGTGATCCTCTTACCTCAGTGTCTCAAGAGCTCAGATTAAAGGTGCAACCCCCATGCCCAAACTCCATTCTGTTCTCAACTGGAAGAGACTGCAGAGAGTTCTTTGAGTCAAGACCAGTCTCTACTACCTCACTGCCTCCACCAGGCTCTGCTCTCCTTCTTCCCCTGGCTCATAAAGTAGCTGAAGATCCAACAGGGAGGATTGAGCCTTTGGTTCCTACATCAGGTGGTCACAACCTGGAAATGCAGCCATAGGCCTCTTTCCACCATGGCTGGTAAGAACATGTGACCTTCGTGGCCTCTGGAGGATGCAGAACAGGCAAGCTCCAGGATCCTCACTGGGCAGTGGACAAGAGTGCATGGCCAAATCATGCCTCAGGCTGAGTTACGACACACTCCCTCCATCCCACTGGGACTTCTAACGCGGGGAAACTGAAGAGTAAGTGAGACTCTGCACAGCAACTCGCTAGACCGTGAGCTCTCAGGACAAGGTGGCTGCCGATGAGCAAAGATAGGGGAGAGGGAGAGCGGGATAAAGTCCACACAGATTTGCATTCAGCTTCAAGCACTGCAGCCTCAGACCCAGAGCTTCACTCCGTGCAGCCCTTGCATCGCCATGGACATGAGGGTAGTGGAGATACCACCTTACCCACCTGTCCATTCCTCTCTGGGGACAGCTCCCTAAGCTCCTGCTCCTGCGAGGTGGGGTTGAGCCCAGACTCGGCTTCCCCCAGCAGCCTCGGTGCTTGACTCCTCCTCCCTGAGACTCTGTTCCACACATGAACTCGGGGACAGAACCCACCTCTTCACAGCTGAACAGAGCTCTCTGGCTGTTCAGAACAGCTGTGGTTCTGCCTGTATCTGAGGAACTAAATCCCAAGGCTAGCTGGCACAAGAGCAGAGACTCTGACATGCCTTCCTCCAATGCACTGGGGACAAATGCCACCTCGGGGAGATACACTGGCTGGAAATTCCGCCTGCTTTATTCTCTCCTTTAGCTAGTCCAAGAACCACCTCACAGGAGCGGTGAATATTATGATTTCCCTTCCACAGAACAAACCAAAGGACAGACAGGTCCCCTTTATAATCAGGGTCGCAAAATCACTATGACAAAAGAAAAGGGAGAGCCCAAATGTGGCTCTCTCCACATCTGTGAAATTCTTCCATGCTTTTCTCTGACTCAGCCACTCAGTCCTTCTTAACTGCATGGATTACAGTCCTGCATT
Organism: Jaculus jaculus; assembly: GCF_020740685.1. Classification (NCBI taxonomy): domain Eukaryota; kingdom Metazoa; phylum Chordata; class Mammalia; order Rodentia; family Dipodidae; genus Jaculus; species Jaculus jaculus. The sequence goes on along the minus strand of NC_059103.1, from coordinate 199,957,938 downwards.
CCTGCCTGGCAACCCCCAAGGCAGACGTGAGTCTTCCCCTAAATTAGCTCCCAGGAAATGGGTCTCCGGGTATCTCTTGTCTGAAGAAACCAGGTAGTTACTTAGCAGAATTGCTTAGTTATAAGAGATGCTCCATGCTCTGTACTAAGGAGTCCTGTCTTTAATTTAGCATGCTTTTAGAAAGAATATAATGGTACCATCAATTTAAAGTATGTTTGGGGGAAAAAAAATGGACCACTGATTCTCAGTTTTAATCTCCACAGGCAATGACATTCCTCATTTGTGGTCAGATTTCTGCTGGTTTGGTTGAGGGGAAAATGGAGATTTGGGGTAAAGAAATATTGATTTTTGTGTTTTATTTCCTCTTTATTGAATACTAGTCAGATGATGTATCAATTTTTGTAGAAAGAAAAACATTAAGGAAATGGAACCAGCATTTTAATCTGCTACTTCTTGCCAGATAATTAGATTTTTAGCATTTTTATTAAACATCATATTTTTCCAAAACAATTTAAGGAATTGTATAAATAACTTTGACATTATAAAGAAGTAAAGAATAGACAAAAGTCTAAAACACAGTAATCATTACTTCCCTCCTACCCTGCGGAACCACAGTAGACATTTTTATAGACTTATCAGTGTTCATGCATATCAACTAGGTATAGATTTAACTATACAGATGCTATAATTCACATACAGAAAAGTAAATCGGAAATGTACACTATCCTCCGTGTTGTAGAATCCACAGTAACATCATTCCCCGCCCCCCCTTTTTTTCTCCATTTTCTTCTTACCATTGGCATTATTATTGCCCATGAGTTTATAATGTGGTACTTACTTAAGTAATATAATTTACTTATGGAGCATTCTAAACTAAAAAAAAAAAAAAAAAGGCTGGGGATGCACCTTGCCTAGCATGCATGAAGGCCTGGGTTCGAGTCCCAGTGTGGCCTGAACTGGGGGTGGTGCTGAGTGAATGACCCTGCACTTGTGAGGTGAAGGCAGAAGGTCATAACTCAAGATCACCCTTAGCTCCATGGTGAACTGGAAGCCAGCCTGGGATACCGGAGTCCTTGCCTTAATAAAATGCAATAAAACAAAAACCTCAAAGAGAAACTTACTTTTTACATTCAATTATCCAATGGGAAGCCCATGCAAGTTAGGATAAAGTGGGTAAGAATAAAGGAAAGCTAAGCCAGTAATTTGCCAGAAATTGAACATAAAGCCAAAGTTGGTGCCTACATACCAAATGGAACTGATAAAAGAAGCACCTGTGTCTTGCAGGGTAGGAACTCCTGGAAATCCCCGCCAGCCCTGCCCTCCTGGCATCAGCCCTGTGGCTGATGGGCTTCCCTCTAGTGGGGATAACACTGCCTCTGTGCTTACCGGTGGGCCACGAGCTCCTTCTGCTCCTGGTAGGCCTGGCTCTCCAGCTTTACCCTGCAGTGGGAAGGAGAAAAAAAATATATATATATCTAGCTTCCAAGCACTTTCCAGTAGTGAGTGTTCTGCCCTTCCTATCTCTGTATTTTCAGAATTTCTGGCTAGGCAAGTGCCTGTCCCCTCATCACTGACATTCTTATGTGTGTGGGAGGGGAGTATGTATAATGTATAAATGTATGTGTACGTGCCTCTCCCTGGCCCATGTGCACTCATGTGAAGTCCAAAGGACTATACTAGGTGTCCCCCTCTATTGCTTTTCTGATTTTTCCCCCCTTAATCAGAGTCTCTTACTGAGCCTGGCACTGTCATTTTTGGTCAGAATGGCTGACCAGCGAGCACGGGTGGCCACACCTGACTTTTCGCATGAGTGCTGCGGATCCAGTCCAGGCCCTCTTAAGCCCTGGGGCCTGTGCAGTACATGCTGTCGCCTGCTGAGCCATTTCCCCAGCTCACCCCTGGCACTTCTATTATACTTCCTCCACGTCAGTCTCTACCTGCAAACAGGACTGTTAAAATCCCAGATTCCCTGGGAGAGTACAAATGAGCTGTTCCCAGTGCTCTTTCCAATGCCAGGGCCTCTGGCCCGATGAGAAAGTCCACAGCCCTCTTCATCATAAACGGCTTCATTCACAAACGCCCTTCAAGGCAGCTACGCATGACTACATTCATGATGGTGACACTGAGGACCAGGGCAGTGTTATTTTTATCAAGCTTCTATGGCAAAGCTGGGAGACACTGTAGCTTCACGCTGCGCCCTGGCAGAGGCTCTCCTTATGCCATCATTGGCTTCACTCACAGGGGCCTGTGCTCCAACTCACAGCCCGTTCGTCACCTGCCATCCCAGATGCAAAGTCTCCCAGATACAAGGACACTCTTGCTACACAAAATTACCTCAGACAACTTGGAATTTCCATATAGACTGAAGCAAGCCATTGAGGACCAAGGATCAGCTGAGGTCCAGGTACTGAACTCAGAGTGAGGGGAGAAGGGGCAGAGGAGATTGTGAAGGAGAAATGTGGTTCATAGGCATTTGGGACTGTATTACGGATCTTTAGTCACTGTAACCCAAAGACATGGGACTACCCAAATACTTTGTGCAACTCAATTTCACAGAGACTAACCCTAGAGGATTATGTGGGGCACGTTCCAGGGAGATGGGAGAGGTTAAACCATCCTTAGATTTAGAGGAAAGCTTCCAACAGGAGGCTGGGCTCAAAGCTCTGCTCTTGGGGTGATCTGCTTGTCCCTCCTCCCCCAGCTGTCCAAATTTAACTGTGTGGCGCTAATGTCATTTCCTCCCTGGGTCTGTTTTGTACTTTGGAGTGACCCTCATTTGTAGGTCTTTGTGATCAAGGGCATATAGGCCTAGACTCTCCCTGCCCCATTGTCAAGGGTGAAGGTCTCCACTGGCCAAGCTGCCAGCGTGCCAGTGACACCAACCAACAGAGACTGTAAATGGCTGTGGAACTCATCACAATGAGAGTGGTTGGCACGGCGATGAATCCTTACTGGAGCCTGGTGGAGAACACACTGGTTATCTCTCAGGCAGAACAGTGGGGCACAGCGAGATTAAGTCACCTGCTCAAAGACACACAGCTCGGTTCTAGTTGCACTTTTGACTCCAGAGACCAACATCAGCCTTGTTGATAATAAATGCTTAGATATCTATTTTAAAATGAAGCAGGGTCTGAGGGGATGGCTCAGTGGATAAAGCACTTGTCATTCTTAAGCCACAAGGACCCGAGTTTAGACCCCTAGGACTTACATAAGTGCTGGGCAGAAAAGGTGATCCCAGGGCATGGGAAGTGGAGACAAGGGTTTCCCGGAGCCTCCTGGCTTAGGTAGACCAGCTGAATCAGTGAACTCTTAGTTGGTGTGAGACCTCATCTCAGTAAATAATGTGGAGATTAATCAAAGAAGGCAATGACATCAACCCCTGGCCTCAACATGCATGCATACACATCCACACACATATACATGCATATCATATGTACATACTTATGCAAAAACACGAAATAATATAAAGTCCAAAACATCAATCTATCTGCATGTCTACCTGTTCAGCCATCAGTCTATCACCTATTTCCTATCTGTCTATCTATCTGTTTCCTATCTGTGTCCCTTACCTGAGAACCTGTGAACTTGGAATAACAAGTCAGGATGGAGAGGGCCAGCATGCTACCTTCAGTGGTGCTGCCATGAGCTAATCTCACTCCCCAGCCTGGCAGAAGGACACCTTCCCGTTCGCACTATCCACAAAGTAACAGGTCTCTGGCTATAGAGGAACCTGAGTTTGGATGGAGATGGCTCCAGTATATGGGACTTAAGGCCTCTGGGAGTGGGTTTCCATGAGGAATGGCTGACATTTGATGTCAACCATCCCAGCACCTCGTCATGACTCGGGGATGTAGAATATGGACATTGTCAGGGTGACCCTCACAGATTCTTAGGAGACCCCACAGGGAACCTGGGAAACCACTTTCTCTGGAAATACCACTAACATCCTGTCGTCATTATGTTCTCTCTTCCTGCTCTGTTTGTTCCTTCATTCCCTATGAGTTTCACTTTGTGGGATCTCTTTCAATACCTGCATCCATGTCCCTGTCTAAGGATCTCAGCAGATCCCAAGTTCTGCCCATCCAGTACCAATTTCTTCCCACGACCCTCAGAGTGACAAACTGTCAGGATAGCACACAGTAAAGTTCCAGAATCAGCCAGGGGACCTACGGGATAGACGACTAGGGGCCAACTGGTTGGGTGTCATCTGTCTTATGGGCTCACTGAGTCCCACCTGGTCCATGACAAGCATCTCTGTCTACTGTGTGACGCTTCTTTACCCAGGACACACCTGGTCCTGTATCAGCAATGCTAGTTCCTCCAGCAGACACCTCACAAACAGACTTTGTATTAGCTATTTCTCATTGGTCTTCTACCTGACCAGAAATAATTTCAGGAAGAAAAGGATTTGATTTGGCTCACAATTCCAGAAGGGGATCTTTTCCATGGTGGGGAAGGCACTGCACGGTGGGCAGGAGTGGGAAGCAGTCAAGAGGCAGAGGAAGAAGCAGAAGTGTGGCTGGGCTTTGCATAAAAATAGGAGCCACCTCCCAGGCCCAGTGACACACTTCCTCCAGCAAGGCTCCGCCTCCGAAAGGTTTCACAACCTTCTCAAACAGTGCCACCCACTGGAGAACAAATGTTTAATCACAGCAGCCTATGAGGGACACATTCAAACCACAATGCAGATGGACCCAAGTTCAGTGCTCCCAGACACTGTCCACCAGAGGACTAGCCTCTCAAGACAAAGGTGCATCCCTGCTCTGAGCTCTGAGCTCTGTTTCAGCCCTTGGACTGCATTCAGCTAGAAGACCTTGGCCTTGATGTTAGACTAGCCTCCTTATCTGGGCCCAATGGGGTCGTCCACAACCCTGGACTTTACTGGTGTGTACACTGGAAAAGGAAGTGAAAGCCTGGCTGCCCCACCCCAGATGATCCCACAAGGGCATGGTTGTCCCCCATCCCTGAGTTCCTCACCACACCCGCCTTCCACCCACTGACTGCAGTGTTTCTCCTCAGGCAGCTAGCTCCACTGCACAGAGCATTCCTAGTTCTCCCTGGAGCAGCTCTCTCTTCCCTTGGCAGTGAATTCCGACCGCTGCATCTGACAGTGCAAAATGACAAGGAAGGTGCCTGGGGCACGTTGTGTAAGGTTCAGAATGAGTTGTAATAGTTTATGATGAAACAAATTACATGCAACATGAACCACATGCTATAAAAGTTTATGAAATTTCACTCAGTGGCGGTGAAGGGTCTGAAGTTTGGCCCCATCAGGAATAAATTATGGCAACTGCAAAGGGCAGCTCGCTAAAACAATTAAGTTAGATAAGCCTGGGGCAGTGGACGCTCTTCACCTTGTTTGCTCCCCCAGCGACTAGGGCAAGGAGGTGAGGTACCCTCAGTCTAAGCGAAGGAGACTGAAGCTCAGAGAGCCTGTTTGGTTACCTGCAGGTCGCATAGCCTGATGGAGGGGAGCCCTGATCCAAAGGTAGTTAGTTACTGCTATCATTGCTGTCACATTGACACTAAGTATTTTAATTTAGTTATTGTAAACTTGATTGTGTCAATGAACAATTTAAACTACAGAATTAAAGAATGGGCCGGGCGTGGTGGCACACAAATCCCAGCACTCGGGAGGCAGAGGTAGGAGGATCACTGTGAGTTCGAGGCCATCCTGAGACTACAGAGTGAATTCCAGGTCAGCCTGGGCTAGAGTGAAACCCTACCTCGAAAAACCAAAACCAAAAACAAAAACAAAAAATGCACAAGGAACTAAAATGCCATGGATTGTAGAGTTTCTTTCTTGTCCCTAAGGCCCTTCACCCCAAATAAATAACACTCACATGTATAGGACCTATTTTCATTACCATTCCTTGGATTGTCTCAGAATGTCTATGTATGCAAAAAAATAAAATAAAATATAGGCTCCTATTTTTATGCAAAGCAAGGCAGACTTATGAACTGTACCACACTTTTCCTTTCCCAGGATCAAGGATCCCTGGAGATGTCCCATGGTAGCTCCCACTGGGAGAGTCAGTCTTCCTCCCCACAGCCAGCTGTCTACAGTGCTAGTAGACATGTATCCTGACATGCGTCCAAGCTTGTGTAGGCCATGGGGAAAACCTAGGTCACTTCCTTACTCACACAGCCCTTCACCCTCACCTGCATGAGTGGGGATTTGTTTTGTATTGTTTTGCTTTGTTTTGAGGTGCTGGGGATGGAGCCCAGTACCGCACACAGCCTGGGAGCATGCTCTGATATGAGACACACCCAGCCTCTTGACTCGGGAAGGCCAGAGTGTTGCCATCATCATCATCGTGGAGATATGGCCACAGACGACAGGCATCACCAAGCTCTGGAGGGTGAGACGGCGGTCACAGATAAGGGTCTTGAGAAAGCCCTGTACCCTCCCAGCAAGCAGCTACAGGGCAAAGGGACAGCCTCAGGAACACCGGATCGGTCTGTCCTACTGGGTGGCCCAAGACAGATGCCATGAGGAAAAATCAAATAACCACCATCACCTTTAGCCCAGGGCAGCATATAGCAGGTACCGCTCAGCTGCCAGTATAAAAGACTTTAGGAGGCACGATTCCTCTTCAGACCAGCCTACCAACTCTAGAGTCCCCTTTCACATCTACAGGACTGAGGTCACCTGGGCACAGAGCCCAGGGAGGAGGGAAGGAAGACAAGAGCCCTGGGAGGTCACCAGATCATTATGTGTCATGGGCTGAATGACCTTCCTGAGACTCAGTTTACACAACAGCAAAGAAAAACAGTGTGCTTCCCTGCAGGGCTGTTTGAAGGAAGGAGGGAAGATCTGCACAGGACCCACTTGTGACTGTGCCTCGTTCACAGGAGCTCCTCACACAGAGGTAGGCTTACTGAGAAAGGAGGGATTGTGTGTGTAAATGACAAATGTGAGTCCCTTACCGGTTCTCCGGGGGTTCCAGGCTTTCCGTCTCTGCCCTGTTTGCCTTCTTCCCCCTGTAAGATAAACTCAATTTGGTTATTAGGTTAGGACATATTAGAGGGAAGGGAAGGACAGATGCCACAGGAGCCCATCTATACAGCTCTGTCCAGCTCTCAGGAGCTGTGTCCTCAGTTATCAGCAAGGAGGGCATCTCGAACCACAGAGTGGCTCTGACTTCCCAGTTTCTTCCACAAATTTGAGAGCCTAGCTGCAGATCTATGCATCAATAGTCTGATGCATACTAGTAGAGAAACCTATTTGCAATAGAATCATGGTTCTTGCTACCAATATACAGAAGCCCCCACTGGATGTTTTTTTTTTTAAATTTTTTATTTATTTATTTGAGAGCGACAGACACAGAGAGAAAGACAGATAGAGGGAGAGAGAGAGAGTGGGCGCACCAGGGCTTCCAGCCTCTGCAAATGAACTCCAGACGCGTGCGCCCCCTTGTGCATCTGGCTAATGTGGGACCTGGGGAACCGAGCCTCAAACCGGGGTCCTTAGGCTTCACAGGCAAGCGCTTAACCGCTAAGCCATCTCTCCAGCCCCCCCCACTGGATGTTTTTATGAAGTCAGTCATAGCACTGCCCAGCCTCAAGCCTCCTGGACGGGCGTGGTGAGGGGGATACAGATGCCTAGGTGGAAGGACATCACACAACGTGAATCCAAGCACTTTGCAATGTCCCTGTAACATCTCGGGCTCAGGAAAGGGTGTCAGGACTATGTTTGGTTACAGAAAGCCAGAGGCCCTCTTCACTTCTCTCCATGGAGCCATGATTCCCTCTCAATCAATCCCACTGCCTTGGCCAGCCTCAGTTCTAGACAGGTCACTACCACCTTCATGTCTGTCAAAGAGCTATTGCTCACGGTCTGAGAAGACAGCAAGGATAACCGGGTGGCGCTACGACAGCAGGAGAGGCTGCATTCCCCAGGCGTCTGGGCCCGGGTCCTGGCCAGATCAAGCAGCAAAGCCGGGGGAATATGGAGCTCAGTCAAGCCAGGTTTGGCTTCTGCTTTCACCCCTAGGCACAGGATCTTGGCTATTCAAACTCTTGGCTCCTAGGTGCCTCTTCTGAAGAGAAATGATGAACCTGCCTTACAGAGTTGCACACAGCTTCCGTTGGCACTGCTGACTAAAAACAGCATCAATGAAGGGACCACCCCTGGCCAGGCAGCTGCTAGTGCAGCTGTGCACTTTTGCCTCATTGGTCCACAGTGCCTTGGCAAGGGGGATGGCGTCACTTTGAGCAGTTGCCAGGATGGATGGCCCATCTATGCTGTTTCCCCCAGCTGCATAGACACCTATAGTTCTTTTCAAAAGCCACAGTGGCAAGGAGAAGAGTCCTTGTTCACAGGAAGTGAGTGAGTATGACATGAAGCACATGGGAGAGTGAGGCCAGCAAACTCGGGTGGGAGAAGGTGGGATCTGGAGGTTTCTGGCACAACCGTCGTGGAAACAGTGACTTGAAATAGTGCTGAGGGGACCTGGGTATGACTTCTTGAGTAGTCTGAAAAGCAAGTTGGTCTTTTCAAGAGAGAAAATCTACTTCTTTCTAGTTGTATGTCTGAGCTAGTGGGAATCAGCCACTGAACTCTTATTTATTTGTTGGCGAGAGGAGAGAGAGAGAAAATGGGCATACTAGGACCACTAGGCACTGCAAACAAACTTTAGAAGCATGCACATCTGGCTTACACGTGTACTGGAGAACTGAACCTGGGTCCTTAGGCTTCACAGGCATGTACCTTAACCACTGAGCCATCTCTCTAGCCAAGGCATTCCACTCTTAATGAGCAGGGCTATAGTTCTGCGTGTGTTGCAGAGAGGAGTCGATTCCATAATACATACATAGGGCATTTCTTGCAGGGTTCATGGCACAGGGCTGACCCTCAACAGGTTCATAAATATTTCTGTTTTACTTCTGGAAGCCTGTATTGGTGCCCAGATGTTAGTGATTTTACTGGGTCTTGGATCCATCTTAGAACCTAACAGAAATGCAGGAAGTTAAATTTCTTCAGTCTGTAAATACATACATCTGTGCCTGTTTGCAGTGTGAGCCTTCTACTTTATCTACCTGCTTCCTGACCCCTGTCAACTTTCTCTGCCTTACATACTTTGTCCTTCACTGATATCCCTTTCATCTCCTCCAGTTGCCCCTTCACAGTCCAGCTTGGGCGTCCATCTCTGTGCGGCCCTACAGACACTATGAGCCCATTTACACTGGCTACAACATGCCCTGTGCCAATAGTTCTCTCTCTCTCTCTCTCTTGTTTCTCATGAAAACTCAGTCTTCTGGGGGAAGAGGGAGCTGGGACTTTGACTACATAAGTCGAAGCTTGCTGTCATCGTGCTGTCTCTGCCCTTCAGCAAACCCAGGCTTAGGAAGTACTACTTAGTGTTGTGATGGGGGAGATTTCTAACGATGGACAGAAAAGCCTGGGGTATTCATGATTATACCCTAAGTGCTACCATGAAAATGAAATGGGTGACTCAGAGTGTAGCTCAAGTTCCTATCTAACCATGCTGGGAGACCAAGAGCATGTTTCAGGAGAAAATGAAGTGAGATGGGGGTTTCAGGAGGAGTAGGGCCTTGGTGAGAGCTGGGCCTCTTTATGTTGTATAGTTCTGTGTACACAGCCTACCATGGTAAGCACAGTGCACATGGAAGCCCTTGTGGTTCTCACTGTTCAGGAGAAGGCAGAGGAGGGGGCATCAGGTAAAAATGATTTGATGAATGAAGGAAAAGCAGCAGGGGTGATGACTGTGGGTGTGGAGGGAGCTGAAGGTCCCAGATGAGACCAACACAGAGAAAATAAAGTCAGAACTTGGCCAAGAATCCTAAGAATCATCTCTGCCCCATGCACAAAAGCTGTGGGGAGGAAGGTCCAGAGATTTTGGCACAGAAAGCAAGCCAGTGCAGCCTGGTCTTAGCCTAATAGTGACAGAGACACTAGAAAGGGTAATGGTATGATTGGATCTGCACTGAGGGCAAGTTAGAGAAAGGGGTGGGGGGTAAGTAGATAAGGTATAGAAGGTACCTTGAGCCTAACTACTGTAGGGTAGAAAAGAGAGAGTGACTGGGAGAATGGCAGAGCTAAGGGAACAGCACAGTCATACTTAAGGATGTTTCCCTCAACTCTCCTGTGATGTTGAGGACGGCGAATGCAGATCCCAAACCAGAGGTTTTGCTCTCCTTGGCTTTACCATAGTTAGAACTGAATCTGGGCTCAGAGTCCAGCTGCTACGACACACACTGACAGAATGCAGTTTATACTGACAGAGAGTCCCATCGTAGCGTGCCACTTCACATCTGTGTACCTGGACAGGTTAATTAACTTTCAGAGCACCAAGGTAAGGGCTGCTAGGAGATGCCTCTCCCATCCTCTGCTTATTTATTAGACAGCTGAGAACCAAGAGGCACAAGAGAGCCATTCACCCACACCCATTATCTCTAATGTTTGTGATGTGCTCACTATGTGTGGAGACCAAATCTGAGCTTAAACAGATGTACTCTCATAGAAACTGCTACCCATAATGTAACAATTACTAATTATTCTTCTGTGTTATGTCTCAAGATCAGGCAGACAAGGGGAACTTAGCTGGAGATGCTGATGACACATTGGATCAGGTCGGTGGACAACAGAAGAGGTGGGCACTCGTGCACTGTGCCTCTGTGAGTGGGACCACGGGGATGGGCATTCAGAAACAATGAAGGAGAGTCTTAGAGCCTGTCCCAGCTGGTAAGGAAGCAATGCCTGGGCTGAGACAGGCACTGAGACTGAAGCCTTCAGCAGGGCTACAGGGACATTGCTCAGGGGTAAAGCACTTGTCTAGCACCCTTGAGGTCCTCCCCAGCACCGTTAACCAAAACAAAACACATGAATGAGGAAAAGGACAAATTGAAGTTGGGGTTAGCTACATGGCTCATTGGTAATGTATTTCCCTAGCATTTGTGAAATCCTAGTTTCCATGCCCAGCACAGAGAAAGGGACATCAACCAGTGAAAGAAGTGACCAGAGTTCATTCTAGGCAGACAGAAATGCACATACAAAGGCCCTGTGGCTTGTGTGGGGTAGGGTCACATGTAGCAGGAGAGACTGCAGCATGTTCTAGGAACCAAATGGGATTTTGCTTGGTTGGAGCAAAGGAATTCATAGTAAGGGTTAGAAATTGGGTGCTGTGGCCATTCAGAAGAGCTCATTCTCAACAGCAAAGGCCTTTACAGAGGACATAACTACAAACTAGAGATCTCAGCCCTATTAAGAAGCATATTAGGGACTGAAGAGATGGCTTAGCGGTTAAGCGCTTGCCTGTGAAGCCTAAGGATCCCAGTTCGAGGCTCGCTTCCCCAGGTCCCATGTTAGCCAGAGGCACAAGGGGGCGCATGCGTCTGGAGTTCGTTTGCAGTGGCTGGATGCCCTGGCGTGCCCATTCTCTCCCTCTCCCTCTATCTGTCTTTCTCTCTGTGTCTGTCGCTCTCAAATAAATAATAAATAAAAAATGAACAAAAATATATTTTTTCAAAAAGAAGCATATTAAATGAAGAAGTTGAGAGCAAACAATTGTGAAAGGTAATTTTGCAGCAAGTATCAAAAATGTGGCTGGAGAGATGGCTTAGTGGTTAAGCACTTGCCTGTGAAGTCTAAGGACCCCAGTTCGAGGCTCGATTCCCCAGGACCCACGTTAGCCAGGTGCACAAGGGGGCACATGCATCTGGAATTCATCTGCAGTGGCTGGAAGCCCTGGTGCACCCATTTTCTCCCTCCCTCCTTCCCTCCCTCCCTCCCTCCCTCTCTCTCTCTCTCTCTCTCTCTCTCTCTCTCTCTCTCTCTCTCTGCCTCTTTCCCTGTCTGTCGCTCTCAAATAAATAAATAAAAATAAACCAAAAACAATTTAAAAAATGTTAGACATTATTGCAGTCTGATAATTACACTCCATTCTATGGGTTCATTCTAAAAGAACCAGAAAAATACACTCCTATGTATATGGATTGCCTATTGTATGCTTTTAAAATGAAATAATTTTAAGATCTGAGAGGCAACAGAGGTGTGATCACACATATGGTACATTCATTGGATATATTGTAGTTAATTTTATGAACATTTAAAAACAATACTGGAAATAAGAAATATGTGTATTTAGCCATACCTATATGTACATATATATGTATGTGGGCATAATAATACAAATAGGAGAGAGAGAGTGCACTACTTAGAAAGACAAAAGCAAACACTGTAGACATAAAGGAAAAATGAACTTCAGACCTGTTCCAGCAAGTTCAAACGGCTTGGGCAATAAGCAAGATAATGAGGATGTTCTGCTAACATTCGACAGTGCTCCCATTCCATTAGTGAGCTTGCCTTGCTTTCACAATGGAGAATGTATCCTGCCTCCATTTCTCTGTTGCTGGGATGATAGGCACATACCACAAGGCCCAGCTGGAATGCACTTTTATTTGCTTATTTTTGTGAAGCGAGCCCTATAAATGCTACTTACTGGGATTCCAGGAATTCCCGGTGGACCTTGAGGACCAGGAGGGCCTTCTTTCCCCTATAGGATGCAAGAATAAATAAAAGCACCATGAAATCCTCAGTTGTCTCTTCTGGAAGGAAATCATGTCACCCAGAGCTTCCCCAGCAAGCTAGGAGAAGGAGTTCTCAGTTAGAAGCTTCCTGGCTGTGCACCTCTCCCAGACAGAGCATGCTCACCATGGGCCTGGGCACAGAGACCGCTGCACATTTCAGAGGCTGGGGAAATTAGTCATCTGAAGACTGGTGGGAGGAAGATAAGGGCTTTTGAGTTGAGGTCTGGGTCTAGATCGCACTCAACACGTGTCTCTGTATCTCCAGAAACTTACTCCTCACTTTAAGGTTCTGTGCCTATGGGAAAACCCAGCACAACTGCAGGGCTGACCAAGACATATGTACTCATGGTGTTTGTCATTTTCAATGTTTGCTTATTCAGATATTACCAAACCTTTACCCAACGGTGCATGCAGTTACTATCCCTTCCCCTCATGAAAGACATGTGGTGTTTTGAAAGGTTGTTTCACAAAAATTGCATTAATTAGCAGCACATTTCCCCTTTTATTCATCAAAGCACAACTGTCACCCCGAACTTCGATGTCAGCATGCTGCAATCCATGGCAATTTGATACTGCTGCACAGCTTTCTATCACTCTGTGTCTCTGCCTCAAGGATGTAGGCTTCCTGACAACTTTATAATCTCCTGCTGATGTTGAGAGACAGCGTGCTGATGCCAGGTTTCACACGCTAATCCCATAAAATGCGGTATTTTTAGGCTTGGGATGTGCCCTAAAAATAAAAGCAAAAACAAGCAAAAGCTTATCTTGCTTCAGATATAAAATGACCCCATAAAGGGAATGAAATACATTTCACACCTCCTTTATTAAGATATATGTCTGAGTTTTATCCAAATCTGAGGAAAAAGAAAGACAGCAGTAATGCATGATTAAGATTTTGGAAAATTTCCGGGCATTGTGGCACATGCCTTTAATCTCAGCACTTGAGAGGCAGAGATAGGAGATCAACTATGAGTTTGAGGTCACCCTGCGACTACATAATGAATTTCAGGTCAGCCTGGGGTAGAGTAAAACCATACCTCAAAATAACAACAACAATAAAAGATTTAGGAAAAGTATTCTTAAGTCATTTTATGATACATGGGGGCTGGTGAGGATGAGATCATGTTTAGGTTTATCATTGTTTATTAAAATCTTCTTGAAAGTATTCACACTTTTCATATCCATGACAAGTAATGACTTAATTAAAAAAAAACATAATGCTCTGATGCAACTTTGCATTGATTACAAGTTGAATCTGTTGTATCTTTATAGCATTATGTTTGTTGCCTGACACTTAAGATTGTCTGAGTGCACAGACAATCAGGTGAATCCACAATGATAAATCTAATGAAGCAGAAGATTCATCTTCCCTCCATTACAACATCTACCAACACACATGCAAATAAAGTGGATATATTTAATTAGAATGGGGGAAATATCCAATTATCACTGGGTAATTTTAAATATTGATAATGGTGATTTCTGGATTCATTTTTGTATTTATTGTTCCAAAGACCCTAGAATGGAAACAACAGTGATCCAGGAAGGAGGTAATCTGCAACCCTCCACTTGTTTTCATTTTAGTAAAGTTTTATTGACATACAATCAAAGCCATTTGTATATGTGCTTTCTATGGCTCATTTTGCTTTGCTGCAACAAACAGCCCCCAAATTCTGAAGTGTTTACTGTTGTTTCATTATGAACAAAGTTTACTTAGCTCCGAACTATGTCATTCTTTTGACTCTCAGGTGAGGAAGGCATGTCCAGGAGAGGAATTTTCCTCCTGACTCCCAGACTTTCCAAGCATTTGGAAATCAAAGAGACAGGAGAAGTGCACCAGAGACAGACACTTCCTAGCCAGCCTGCACTTGACCCATTCCAGGACACCAAGTTAGACCTCTTTCTTCCAAAGCACCTCTGCCCAGCCCATAGCACCACAGATCCCTTGTTCTCTCTGCACCCATCAGAAGGGTTGAAGGTTCACCGATGGCACAAAGTTTGATCCCATAAGTTTGTTTGGCTACATCATCTGCTAGGAAAGTTAGCCCATTTAAATATGTAAGTAGCACAATGAAATCAAACAGAAAAAAGGAAAATAACCATTTATGAAAACTAAGTGACTGTTTTGAAAGGATTTGATAAAGATGAGCTCCCCACTGTATAAGAATATGGGTGTGAGGTAGCTATTAAAGGTGAGCAGGGGCCTGGCGTTAAAGCAGTTATAGGTGTTCACTTATGAAGCATGACGGCTACACTTTGATTCCCCAGCACCCACGTAGAGCCAGATGCAGAGTGAGACATGACTCTGGAGTTCCTTTGCAGTGGGAAGAGACCCTGGCATCTCCATGCTGTCACTCTCACTTCCTCAAATACATATATAAATATTAAAATTAATAAAAGATGAGCAAAAACTTAAGAATCCAGAAGTCGACCTTCATATTGTTTCAGGGATATTGTCATATTCTCAAAATACGTTCAGTAGTAAGCAGTATATTTTCGCTTTTGCTAGAATAATAATAAGAAGAATACTAGTAAAAGATCATACATTCAGGGTACTCAATTGCAGAATAGGCTTCATTTGTCATATGTAAAAAATGACAAATCCAGTGAAAATGTTTAGGTTTGTGTGAAATATTTATGTCATTATTACCCAGTCAACTTTTTATTTCTTTCTTTCTTTATTTATTGTTTTTTATTTTTACTTATTTATTTGAAAGTGACAGAGAGAGACAGAGAGAGAGAGAGAAATGGGCACATCAGGACCTCCAGCCAGTGCAAACGAACTCCAGACGCGTGCACCCCCTTGCGCATCTGGCTAACGTGGGTCCTGAGGAATTGAGCCTCAAACTGGGGTCCTTAGGCTTCACAGGCAAGCACTTAACCACTTAGCCATCTCTACAGCCCCTTATTTCTGTTTTTAAATTACTAATCTTCATTGTCTAGCCTAAGACAACATCTACTTTTTTTGCCATCTACACTAATGTATGAGAACCACGGACAGCTCCAAGTGTTGCCATACCTTACCTGAGTATCCCATGAAAAAAAAATCAAAGTCTTATTTAATATAGTCTAATTCCTAGTTATGTAATGATTTTACATCTGGGCTCCATATCTCATTCTCCTCGGGCAACAGCCCATTATTTGTTTTGTTTTGTTTTTAATTGGGGAAATCTTTTACAGTCTGAAAATCAATAAAAAGGCTGCCTGCAGTGTTTTCCATCCTGGGATTTATGCATTGGTGGCTTCAAAACAATTGACCGCTAGATGATCCTACAGAGGGCCAGAAGGCTGTCAATTACTCAGCCACAACACTCCACAGTGGGTCAATGTGGACTCCGAACTCAGAGTCCTTAAATTGACTTAAGTCCCAAGTTGGACATTAATTTCCTGCTTGCTTTTAGACAAGAGCAGGACCTGACTTCTTTGCTGGAATGGGACCATAATGCCAATTCCTGTAACTAGGGTTTGTACTTAGCTACCCTGGCCTTTCCCTGTAGGAAAAGCCTAGCATGAACAACACCTGGAGAACGTGTAGGTCCAGGTGGTGGAGTGCATCAAAGCAAGACTGATCAACACAGGGTTCTTAAAAGGCCTAAATGGAGACTTGAGGTGATTCTGTCTCTCACAGAACTTACCTGTGGCCCCTGAATTCCTGGTGGTCCAGAAGCCCCAGCAACTCCAACTGCCCCCTAAAGAGATAAGACAGAAGCAAGTTTCAAGTGCAATTGGACTGAGCCTGTTGGTCCTGCCCTGTGCAGTGCACAGATCCTGCACTGTGTTTCTCCTCCAAGCTTCCTGAACCAGACCTTTTTCAGAGGTGCTGCCGTCTCTACCGTATGACCGGGATGCCAAAGGGATCATGGCCAGAGAGGGTTGAAGCACTGGCCGGCCAGCCAGCCCTAAGGCAATAATAAATGCTCTCACTTCATGATGGACATTTTCAGCTACTATCAGGTAGGAAAGGGACCAATAAAAGAACAGTGAAGTCCCTATAGTGAGAGAGGATGGAGTCACTTATCTCTACCGAGGAATGATGAAGGGACCAGGGGTGAGCAGTCAGAAGGCTTCCGCACTGTTAGGTGGGTGGCACAGAGGGAGTCCCAGGTATTTGTCTGCATCAGGACACCGTGTGCCATCTGCACTGCCTGTATCAGAGTCTCCCCCACACTGGTCCAACCCCCAAGATTCAACTCAGGCATGTTTCCAGAGAGGTATGCTGCCTGCAAGGCCCAGAATCACAAACTCTGGTCTCTCACTACCCTTGGTGCTGCTAACTTTGCTTTTATTCTGGCTAATTACCCCCACAGCCCCTTGCCAACATCTAATATCCTAGTGTTTATTGACTTTGAATTTGTTTACTGTCTCCTTCCTCCCACGGCTCTCCTGCATCTCAAACTCCAGAATTACCCTTTTCTTTCCTTCCTGGGAACTTAATGAGCACCTGGAATATATTGGAAACTCAGTCAATGTTTCCTGAATAATTAGATGGCTTAGGAGCAGAGCTGGCTGGGGGATGAAGGAGGCAATTCTTTAGACTAATTTCCATATCAGCCTCTTTCTAGCATCCCAAGAGCTTTATATGCTCTTGAAGGTTCTGTTTTGTTCTCCCTAAAGGGGTAGATGTTGCACAAACCACAAGAAGATGGGGAGTCAACGAGGTAATCTCTTTTTGCATTGATTAGGTTGGACAGCCTGGCCAGAGCGCTCTACCTCATCCTTCTCTCTCCCCGAGCTGCAGTTACAGCTGTGGCCCACTCTGCGTTCTGCACAGACTTGCACTGTCTCCCTCACCTAGCAGCAGCTCGTCTTTAGTTTATCTACGCACACTTAGGGAATGCTTAGTTTTACCAGGCGCTAGCCAAGCTTCAGGAATACAGAAGGGGCTGCATCATAGGCTTGGACTTCAGGAAAATCTGGAATCACAGCTATATCTCATTTCCCACAAGGTGCAACTTCCTGTGACAGGATGCGTTTTGACTGGCTACCACGTCTTCTACTCGGTAAGAACCGGGTCACGTTCCTGACTTACAGGGATGTTGACCTGACTGAAGCGGACGGCACACGGTTCTCAGTGAACTTACCCATCTAGCCCAAAGCCACCAAAATGATGCAATTTCTATTTAGCACCTGGATTTATTTAGCAAAATATACTTAGCAAAAATTTCTGACCTCTTAGAACTTGGGAAGAGGGTAGGGTTTCCACTAAAGAAGGTTGCTGACTGAACCCCAGAAAATAGACACTGGAAGACCTTTGTTCAACACACGAATCACCAGTATCCCACACACAGCCTGTCAAGTACTAAACATTTAAAAATGCACAAATGGGGCTGCAGAGATTGCTTAGTACTTAAGGCATTTGCCTGCGAAGCCAAAGGACCCAGGTTCAATTCCCCAGGACCTATGTAAACCAGATGTACCAGGTGGCGCAGGCATCTGGAGTTTGTTCGCAGTGCTTAAGGCCCTGGAGCACCTGTTCTCCTTCTCTCTATCTGCCTCTGTCTCTCTCTGACATAAATAAAATAAATCAAGTAACAAAACATTTAAAAAAAAATACATATATGACCTGACGGGTTGGGTGTCTGTTTCTGAGTTACTTCTGCATGACCAGCCCCTCACCTTGAAGGGGAGCTGAGTCAGCACCCCTTCTCAAACACTGTCACGGAACACGTACAAGGCCCAGCACCAAGCCAGAGCTCAGTCAGCACTGGCCACAAGAGTGGCCAGGCCTCTGGAGAAGACACGCCCACTTCCCTGTTCTCAACTCTGAGTCTCACATGAGAATCTGAGTCCCGGAGCTAATTCCCACAGCTGCCACCGAGATCTAAGTGGCTGCAGGTCTCAGTGAGAAGCAAGCAGGCTTTTCTTACTCCTGGAGACTCATTCTAGGCTGTGGCGCTGCCAGAAGGCAGGCATTAACCCCTGTCCCTCCTCTGTGGTCCTCAGTCAGCCTGGAGCACAAGAAAGCTGAAGCCATCATGGCAGGTGTAAACTGAGTATTTATTTATTTATTTTATTTTATTTATTTATTTATTTTTTTGTGAGGTAGGGTCTCACTGTAGCTCAGGCTGACCTGGAATTCACAATGTAATCTCAGAGTGGCCTTGAACTCATGGCAATCCTCCTACCTCTGCCTTCTGAGTACTGAGAGTCAAGGTGTGCCCCATACCTGGTGAGTGAACTGATTCTTAATAAGATGAATCCCTTTCACATGGCCCTATTGCTGGGCGCTAATGCCTTTCTGCTTTACCTGTTGGGTTCCCTCTTTTGTCAGGTCTTCCTTTCCCTATTGTCAGATTCCACAACAGCCAATAACTTTTGAAGGTACATCATAAAGCAATTTGCTAAGTGAAACTATATAAAGCTTGAAAGAATTATAAAATTTCATGCTGTACAATGATAAGTTTATAAATCTTATAAAATACCCTTCATTAGTGCACACTCGCAAGAGCTAGATCTGTTAGGAATCAAGGCTGATAAATTAGAGAAGATGTTATCATCAGGGGTCCTGAGGGTGAGAAGTGTGCTGAGTATCCAAGCTATATCTGTGAAAACTGAGAAATGTTAACTTCTTGGTAGATAATTTACCTTCTTATAAATTTTGCTATGAAACTTAATCATGAGGTTATAAAGCTGCTGGTTCATGCTGTCATGATTTTATTGGAAAAAATTTAAAACAACTTGATGTGTTTAAATAAACGCATGGTCAAAGTCAGAAGTGGGTGAGACGTTACTTAAGAAGACAAAGCGAGAGTAATTTCATACATTTGAATTCACAGTCCCCGCTGAGCCTCTTTTTCAGACGTTATTGTAACATTCCAGTCTCTGTTTGACATGCTTCCTTTCTGTGATCTCAGTCATTACCAGTGGCCTCGTGTGAAGGTCGGGAGACAGGGCCCTATTGCACTCCCAGGCATCCTACACAAGAACCCTAATTTCCACTGCCGGTCACTGAGGCCACCCTCTCTGGGCACATGGAGTGCAACAGCAGTGAGTCATGAGCCAAAACACAGCGTGACTAATCTGTGGCAGCTTAGACTGAGGAGAGAGAAGTGCTGAGAAGGTCTTGAGCCAGTGTGATAGCAGTGGCGGTACAGTGGTAAGCAGACACCTTCCAAGATCACAACCACAGCTACTGGTAGGACACGGACATTATTTTCTGAAGAAGCCCAAACAATGGGATGACATTACTTTTAGATAGTTTAGTTATTGTTTTGCCAGTTGTAGAAAATAATAAACAATTTAAAAGAAAAAAGAACAGTGAGTACTAATTTGTAGCTATAGGGCTAGACAGATGGCTTAGTGGTTAAGGTACTTGGCTCAAAGCCTAAGGACCAAGGTTTAATTCCCCAGGACCTACATAACCAGATACACAAGGTGGTGCATGCATCTGGAGTTTGTTTTCAGTGGCTGGAGGCCCTGGCGTGCCTATTCTCTATCTGCCTCTTCATCTCTCTCTCTCTCTCTCTCTCTTTCTCAAATAGATAAATTGTAGTTATTATTACACTTATTGATTGCGCTATATTTAGAAAAATCTAAACTTATATAGGTACTTTCACATTCCCATGAAAAGGAATCCACGAATCTTAATCTTGAAATACTGGCTTCTCCCTTTTTTTGCCAAAGTCCCTGAGTCCCAATACCACTCTAAAATCCCATCCATCAAGGCTACACAAGGTGCTCTATGGTCTCCACAGATTTGGGATGCTTACTTTCCTCTCATCCATGGTTCTTTGGGAGTTTAAGCCTATTATGTAAAATAACATATGTATAATAACGTTGTGATGCCATATGCAGTGAATATGGACAAGTGCTTGAAAGTCAAGACCAAAAGATATGAGTTAGTACAAAGATCTACTTACTGGTGGCCCAGGATTCCCTGGGGGTCCCATGAAACCTGGAACTCCAGGGTGACCCTAGGAAGACACAAAAGATAATTCTTTATAAGTTAGTCATAAAAAGCTTTTTTACTTTGAACAAATACCAAGTTTCCGAAAACAATACTATATATATATATATATGTATATATATAATATATATATAAATAATATATATAATATATATAAATATTATATATAATATATAAATAATATATATAAATATATATCAAATATATATAGATATATATATATATATATATATACACCCCAATACAGTTTTAATTGAAGGCACTGACAATGGAATCTCTTTTTCACATACCATTGTGACCCTGTAGGTAGAGAATGTAGTTGACAATACTGACAATGATCATCATTTTTTATAAACCCATTTGCCTCAAAATGATGCAGGGAAATGGGTAGTAGGAAATGACTGAGGATACAGATGAAAGCAGGAGGGGTCATAATATCTTAACGTTCCCATGGATTTTACCTGGGCGTTATTGTATTATACACTCAACCTTGTAGATACACACAGTGTTTCATTGAGGAACATTGAAAAATAATCAAATATCAGCACATGCATATCCCCATAAATATAGTTACATAGATATTGCCTTTTATATATGTTATATATTACATATATAAACACACATATAGTTGTTCCTTCATATCTCCATGGGGTTGGTTCTAAGACACCCTCCAGGGATAAAAGAATCCAGAGGTTCTCAAGTTCCTTATGTAAAATGACATATAACGTCCAAACAATCTATTTTATACTTTAACTCATTTCTGGATTACTTGTAATATCTACTTTAATGTAAGAGATATGGAAATGGTTACTACGCCATACTGTCTGGAGGACACGGATGAGGAGAAACCCTTTCTGCAAGCAGGGAAGACGCAACAACAATATGCAATGGTGCTGCAAAGCATGGCAAGTAGAACCATGAGAGTCAAAGAGCAGGTGCTCAGGAAATGCTGGGAGGAAGTTAGGGGGAATTTCCTAGCGAGTGAAAACCACTGCAGTAAAGGAGAGGCAACCTGGGCATGGGCACTAAAGACAGTGGAGAGGCAGCTCCTCGGAAAGCCTAGAGAAAGGGCAAGAGGACAGCAAGGCAGAGAGCTCAAAGATGGAAACCAGGAAAGCGAGATGTAGAGATCCGTCTGCAGGCAGAAGAGGTTCACAAGAGTCCAGGAGCAGTGGGTGGAAGCTGCGGAGAGTCAGTGGTCTGCGTGTGGGGCGAGAGAAGCATCACAAAGAAAGGTGGCTTTTACCTGGTCGCCTTTCTGTCCCACCTCACCATCAGCACCACGCTCTCCTGGGCTGCCCTTGGAAGGAAAAAGAAAAGGAAGGTAAGTCACCTGAAAATTCTAAGCCTACCTTGCAACGATAAAGGAAAATATAATGCTTCCACCCACCCATCCATCCTTCCTGTCATTTATCACATTCCTGTGTCATGCCAAGTGTGGTGGCAAAAGACAGACAGAAAGAAGGCCCGCTTGGGTGATGGCTGGCAAAACTGTTCAGCTGGGCTTGGGATGCCTTGAAGGGAGCATAAACAACAAGGCTGAGAGGCGGTAGAACCTGATTCTTTGTGAGCCTGACGTGTTATTCTTGAGTCTCAGTGCAAGGCTGTGGAAACCATTAGAGGGTGTGTAATTATCTCAGGTTTTAGATGTGGCTGTTGTGAGAAGTAGGCCCCAGAGTCCTGACGACTACGAGAAGGGGAACGGGTGGGGGGATGGGCTCTTACAGGAGAACAGGTAGAGGTAGATGCAACGGCCACACCAGGTCTCTGGGTCTTAAAGACCAGGTGTGTGAATAAGGAAGAGGGGAAGCAGAAGCCATGGGGAAGAGAAGCCCTGCACACTGAGCTTGGGAGGGAAACCTTCATTCCAATGCCCTTCACTCTCTTTTGTAGTAGCTGTGGTACCTGCAGGATCCATGCAAACTCTGAGTTCCAGTTTTCTTAATATACAAAGCAGCAGAAACAAACTGGGCCTATCCCATGACATGTTGGGAGATACCAGCGAGGTGATATATGGAGAGCTTTTTGCAGGGAACTCAGAAAACACAGAGAACACATGAATATTCATAATAATCATTGTATCTGATTTTAGCACTTTAATTCTGGATGTATCACTGGGAAAAGTGTTATGGTTCTGTTTCCTAAGTTCTAAAAGAGAATAGTAATACAGTGTGTTGTATGGGGCTATTGTGACAAATGACTTACCTAAAATCTACAATGTTATTAAACTAACTATAAGCTGAATATCAGAACTCAAAACATATTCACTATCCTCCACATCAGTATCACTTATCCCTCCTCACCATCATCACAGCCATGTTCCTCTTAGCACACCCTCACCGTCATCACAGCCATCTTCCCCTCAGCACACCCTCACCATTATCATAATTATCTTCCTCTTAGCACCATCATCCTTACCACTACTACAGTCATCATGATACTTAAAATACACAACCTATCAAATGTTTGTTTGGGTTTTGCATGCAATATTTTTGTACAAGAACCCTAAAGTACCATTCAAGTACTTCAGTGTCTTAACTGTCATCCATCCTGTTTGTCTGTTTGCTTACTGAGATAGAATCTCAACTGGCTCAGGCTGGCCTCAGACTCACAGTGTAGATGGGAATCGCTTTGACTTCCTGATCCTCTCTTCCTCCTCCTCTCAAATCCTCACATTGTACACATGCACCACATCTAGATTACTGTCTCACTTTTTGTTTGTTTGGCTCTTTTAAGAAATATTTATTTATTTGCAAGCAGAAAGAGAGAAAGTGAGAGAGTGCTGATAGAGAAAATGAGCATGCCAGGGTCCCTAGTTACTGCAAATGAAGCCAGGTGGATGTGATACCTTGTGCATCTGGCTTATGGGTATATTGGAGAATCAAACCTGGGTCCTTAGGATTTACAGGCACGCACCTTAACCACTAAGCCATCTCTCTAGCCCTGCCTTTTGTTTTTGACACAGTCTCACACTATACCCCTAGCTACTCTAGAATGCGTTACTCAAGATGGCCTCTTATTCACAGCATTGCTCCTGTCTCAGCCTCCTGGATACTGGAATTATAAACACGAGCTAACACACTATTTTCTTCTGTTTTGCTTGGCTATTTGAGATAGGGTCTTATCCTGTAGCCCATGTAGGCTGGACTGGATCTCACTATGTAGCCAAGCCTGGTCTCAAACTTGCTTCAATCCACCTGCCTTATCTTCTCAATTGCTCGGGTTATAGGCATGACCCATCATTTCTGGCAATCTTAGTGTGTTAATAAATGTATTTCAGTAAATTTTTATTAAATGAATATTTTGGTTCCTTTAAAATCATCCATCCTGGAATACAGTGAGTCTTGGACACTGAGTCAGTCCAGCACTGGTTTCACTCCTGGCCTGTTTTACCTTCCTATCCTTGAGCAGGTTACACCCTGTCTCAGGACTCAGTTTGTCCACGGATTAAAAGTAAATGAAGGGTGGGAACCGTAAACTACGAGGGTCCTTCCAGGCCCCCACAGGTCTGTCACTGAAACATCAAGTCTGTCCCCCTTCTTTCAGTCCACTGTGGCCCATAGCAGTTCACCGAGGGCATGACTGACCGCCTGCAGCTACTCCTCCTCCGGTGTGACAGCCAGCTGGGCTAGTGCCTGCAAAGCCCTCAACAGCATTGTGTAGAGGATGAAAACCAAGTTCACGGGAGAATACACTTCATCCAACATCTTTGCATGTAATTGTGTCTAGCGCTTCTAGACTTCTAAAGCTAGCAATGTCTGCAGGCCTCTTTATAACCAATGAAAGGAATTGTCACAGAGCAGCATGCCGCTTCCTGATGTTCAGGACAATTGGCCTTAAAGGTAAATGTCTTCTTTTCAAATCCCGGTCCTCAGCCTGGCTGCAGAGTGTTTATAACACTTGCCGGGCACAATGAAAATGTCAGCCGCTCAGGATCCCCACAGTTGTTCCTGTTTCTGTGCCCACCGCAGCAGAGGATCAGAGCAAACAGAGCCTCCCCCAAGCCTGACTCACTTCCTTCCAGAAAGGGGCTGACATTTCTGGATACCCTACTTTGCTGGGCTTTCTGCCAGTGCTTTCCACATGAGATCCCATTACATGTTGTGTTTTGTCTCTATCATGAGCTGATGCCAAAAATATGTAATATGTCTATGATATCTAAGTCATCCAGTAGGGCGACACTTTGTGAGACAAGGTCTCTTGTAGCCTAGGCTAGCCTAAAATTGACTATGCAGTAAAGGATAACTCTGAACTTCTTGAATTTTTGATCCTTCTGTCTCCACATCTCAAGCATTGGGATTATAGGCATATGCCATCACACTGGGTTCTGGGTGCTGCTAGAAACTGAACCCATAGTCACGTGCACACCAAGCAAGTGTTATACCAACTGAACTACACTCCAAGGCCCACAGACTAAGAGGAAATGTGAGTGGAATGGGGTGGCAAAGCACACTTCTACATCCCAGCACTTGGGAGGAGTAGGCAGTAGGATAAGGAATTCTAATTTAACATCTGTTACACAGTGAGTTAGAGGTCAGCCTGCATGACATGAAAACTGGCCATAAATAAGTAAGTGAATAAAAACTGAAGACAAAACAGGATCAGTCATTCACTTGAGGTCATAGAGAATAAACAATACACTGGAACCTAGTCCACACCAGTCTCTCTGAGGGCAAATAGCCAAGCCAGCTCTTGCTGTCCAAGTTCCTGTCTGTAGTAGACAGCTTCAGAGAACTGAGATGAACGTCCAGACAAGGCATAGTATAGAGAAAGGGATTTATTGAAGTTTCATGATGGAGGAAGAAGCTGGCCTAACTTCAAAGGCCTGAGCACAGAGACAACCCACCACCAGCAGCAGCACAAGCCAGCTCACTGAACAGAGCAGTAAAGGCTGAACCAGGCATGCTACCTATCTTTAGACTAAAATCCCAAATTCATCCCCACAAGTTAGGGCTGGACCCTAATATCCGCCCACTTATATCTCCATCAGGGAGGTGGTGCAGATATAAATTACAAACTTTAGTAAAATACTGACTATATTGAGGGCCATCTATTTAAACTACCACATTCCTTCCCTGGCCCCCAATAGATTTGTAACCATCTCACATTGTACATTGTTAAATTCAAAGGTCCCCAGAGCCTTTACCAACATAAGGTAGTGCCAAAGTCCAAAGTCTCATCTGAGATTTAAGATTATCTCTTACCTGTGAGTCCTGTAAAATCAAAAAAGTTATATACTTTTAACATATAAAGGCACAGAGTAAACATTTTTAACTGTTACAAGGCATATCATGGAGAGACTGCAACAATGTAAACTCAACTACCATCAAGCAAACATCAGACTTTTGCAGTTCAAGTTGTATATCCTAACCAGTGACTGACCGTCTCTGGGTGTTTTAATTCTGCTCCTCCAGCTGGCCAGCATAGCCATGGAAAACTTCCATTCCCAGACAATAGCCTCCATGCAGCCCTTGCACAGTTCTGTGATATCAAAACCGCTTTGGGCCCCCATGTAAGCCACGGCCCATCTCTCGGTGGTTTTGCCAGCCTCTTCGGAAGGTCATCATGCCCTGTTTGTAGGTTGTATCTCAGCAGCAGCTTCTGAATCCATGTGCACTCCATGACCACTCCAGTATTTTTAATGCTTCCAAAGCTAATGCCAGGTGTGCAGGACACAGCCAGATTTTTAATTCAGAGACAAAATAAATCATGACCTTGAAAATCAAGTTTCTTTTCCAGTCAACTCTTTCCAAAAAGAGTCTGCATGCCTGTCATAGTCTTTCCTCAGGCATCTTCTCCACTGTTTTCATGTAAAGCAGTTGGGCCATGTTCATTAAGTGCCCAAGTTGTATAATTTCCTCAAACCCTGTCCTTACCCTTCCTTCCAGTGGGCTTTGTTGCCAATTTCTGGGCCTATTTCAAAGTCCTTGAATTTTATAGTATGTTTTCAAATGAAATAGTGTACTTTATTCATGAAGCAAAATTTTTGAGTTCCTACATGTGACGCTACACTGCAATGGCTAAATGCTCAATGCTTTTATTCTATAGAGTTGTGGGCCCTTGAATCCAGGGTTCTCTTTATTAAGGTTACATCAGGCCTGAACAAGGGCTGACCTGTTGCCCACCACCTCTAGTCAGCAGGGTAGGAGGAACTGACTCGGGATAAGGGAAATAAGTTTTCCTGTCTTTAACATGATTGTTTGGATTTCTCCACTAGAACTAATTAGAGAACTGTCTCCCCTTCAGCAAATCACTGTGCCCAATCTTGGGGATAGATATTTTCAAATTTTCTTTGAAAAGTGAGTTTTATATCAGTATGGATAACAATTTGCTTTATGGCCTATAGTTGGAAGCCCACAGCTTCCTTTGAAGGGGCTAAGTGGGTGGGTCTCTCAGGTGAACTTTCAGAGACATGGCCAGAATTGCTTCCACCCTTTGTCCCTGGGGTAGGTGCCTCATGTGGGGTCACTGCAATATCCTTTGGGGGCTGCCTTACTGCCTCCAAGAATAAAAGCCTCTATGATCCAAAGTTGTGATGCACCAAATGTTGATGACTTTTCAGTACATACCTTGATGCCTGTAGCATTAGAAAGGCTTTCCTATTTAAAACAAGCTAAATTTTAAAATAGAGCTTTGTATACTCTGTAAGCAGTTTTATATTAGCTTTATAAAAGCTTTTGAGTAAGAGTCAATATTTTTGGCTTTGTAGATAGAGACTTAATGTTTTTCTCAGCATAGCGGTGGTAAAGCACACATTCACTGGACCATGCAAGCGATTCCTAGTAGTAACACTGAGCACCTGGGCATTTGTTAGCACATACCCCTTCCCCTCCAACCTGTGCGAGACCTGGAGTTGAAGAATGGAATGAGGAGCTTTCTGCTCACTAAGAGATGCAAAGAAACATGGCTGAAAACAACTTAAAAAGAGATGTCTTTGGGTTCGCAGGTGTTACTGCTGCTCCCGGTACAGCCCACCTCCACGCAGGGCTGGCCAGTGTTGCCACACTGCACTGGGCCTGGCTGTGAAGTCCTGTTTGTGGTGTGCAGAGCATTTGGTTATCTTTAAGGCTCAGATGGGCTCACGTTGAAACCTTGCATTTTGTGGAATGGATGTTAGGTAAACTGGTTCTCATTTATGTTTACAGCACTTGAAACCGTGTTTTCTTGTACATTTTGTATTTTAAAACCTTTTATAGGAGTGCAGTGCTCCTTATACAAATACAGAGGGAAGAAGAGCCCACAGTTCAGGCTCCCCAGTTACAGTGCTGAAATAAATGGTGACTGGTCCCCCCCAACACATCACACACAAAAAATACATTGCTAATGTGTTTGACAATAGCAGAATCAGCAACCTAAATCCATTTTCAGTGCCTGTAACTTTTAATTGCTTGAATTTTTCTAAATCTCTCAATCCAATATCTTCAGCCACATACATCAGTCTATTACAATTTTAAGTTTGAACAAAGTCTCTGGGCAAGGGAAGCAGAATGCCGCCAGCCCTTATAACAGTAGTCCAGTTCCAGCAAGGTTTTCTGCTGTCTTTCCTTCTCCTTAAAACGTTCATAATCCAAGCCTCCAAGTTCAATTCTCCCTGCACTTAGTACTCTTAAGCTCTCATAATAATAGTTCATAATACTTGGCTTATGCTCCAGAAGGCATCCTCAGTTTCAAGTAACAAGTTTCCCGTTCCTCCAGCACACAAGTTCCAAAAAACCAAAATCCACATGCTTTATCTTAATACTTTACCCTAATCTTGTTACTAATTCTGTAGCAGACAGCTTCAGGCTGCTAACATGAACTTCCAGACCAGGCACAGTTATGGAGGAAGGGATTTATGGAAGGTAGAGGGGAAGTTCCATATTGCAGAAGAAGCTGGCCTGTCTTCACAGAACCAAGCAGAGAGAGAGAGAGAGAGAGAGAGAGAGAGAGAGAGAGAGAGAGAGAGAGGCTAGCACCATGACCAGCACAAGAAAGTATACTTCAGAAACTCTAGGCTGAGCCCAGGCACATTACAGATCTTTAAACTGAAATTCCAATTCCACCACCATACCTTAGGGTGGGACCCTAAGATCTGCCCAGTGCCACCTCCTCTAGCCAGGTGGCTTCTGATACAAATTGTATACTTTAATAAAATCCTAAATATATTGGGGCCATCTATTTAACTACCACACTATCATAGAACTTTCTCAAGGCTCTGATGTGGGGAAGTCTAATCAATCCTAATGACCTCAGGCCCAGCACTTGCTATGAAAGAAGAGATAACAATCTAGAAAACAGATAAAAACCCTCTTCCAGGAGATTTTAGTCCTTGGAAAGTTACAGGTCCACTTCTTTTCTAGCTTACTTCCATCTAGATGTTTATGAAAGAGCCTATGTAAAGGCTTAATTTTTGGTGTTAACAGTAAGAGAGAAGGACTTCCCCCACCACCACCACCCCACACAGACAATTGGCATGCCAGGGCTTCAGCATTATAATCAAACTCCAGATGCTTGTGCCACCTAGTGGGCATGTGTGACTTTCACTTGTCTCACCTTTGCATCTGGCTAACCTGGGATCGGGAGAGTCAAACACGGGTCCTTAGGCTTCACAGGCAAGCGCCTTAACCACTGAGTCATCTCTCTAGCCCCACACAGTTTTCTTAAAGCACTCATGTGTTATTTACTTTTGCATGGCTTTGGCCAAATACTTGAAAAGGAAGAAATTATTTATGTTGCCTCAAGGTTTCAGATATATTATTACATCATGGTAGGCAAGTTATAGTGAAGCAGACCAGCTCACACTGAGGCATCCAGGAAGCAGAGAGTGGGACACAGGAAGTGGCCAGGGCAAGGTGTAGCTCAAGGACATGTCCCCAGTGACCTACTTCCTGTAATAGGCCTCACATCCTGCCCTTCAGTGCCTTCCAACTACATATTTGCATTATGAATCCTTCATAGAATTCATTCATTAGGCCAGTGTCCTCTCAGTCTCTGCTTGGGATTGGAAACGCACTCACAGGTAAGGCAGTGTTTTGCTAATGTCTCCGGTGTCTCTCCTTGTGATTAAGTTGTGTGTCAGGATTACCTGGCACAACCTCCTTCAGAAAACTTGTCACTGTGAGCTCTGTTTCTGCCTCACTGAAACACAGGCAAGTCTTTTACCTGTCCAATAGACAGGGCCCCACATATGTCTTAGGACCTAAGAGCCATCTTTCAGATTCAATCAACAAGGAAGACTATTGTCCACCCTCCCAGTTCCTGCTGATAGTTGAGAAAGAGTCTCATGTATCCTAGGCTGACCTCAAACTCACTACATAGCTGAGGGTAGTTTTGAACTCCTCATCCTCTTCCCTCTACCTCCCAAGTCCTGGGATTGCAGTTAGATCAATTTTGGCAGATGATTAGTTCACAGGTACAAAATTGCCTCATGTCATAAAAATGGGAGATGCATTTGAATCTCTCTTGAGAAAAGCTGGCTCACTGAGATGGTCTCCCTGGTTGTGGCTTGATCGACAAGCTGACTGACTCACATGATACACCTGGTGAGTCTGGGGTGAACACGTGTGACAAACAGTGCTGCTGACCCTGTCACTTCAGATTGACTTGGCACTTTTATCCAGTGGTCCTGAAGACTGAGGTTTCCCTGTGACTCTAACTCCATACTGAGCCTGTGACGCTCAGCACATTCTGCTCTTTCATACTTAGCCATCTATCCGTAAGATCATTTTGTCTATTTCCTACAATTGTGGAGAGGTTTTCCAGTATCATTAAAAAAAAAAAAAAAATGCCGGGCGTGGTGGCGCACTCCTTTAATCCCAGCACTCAGGAGGCAGAGGTAGGAGGATCGCCATGAGTTTGAGACCAACCTGAGAATTCAGAGTGAATTCCAGGTCAGCGTAGACTAGAGTGAAACCCTACCTCAAAAACAAAGCAAATAAATAAACCCCAAACATAAAAAAAATTCTAATTTACGTTCACATATTTTCAATTATACGTTCATATGAATATTACCGTACAGTACTGGTTTCATTGCATTTCAATGAGACAGAGAGCACCTCTGTGCCAGACAGACTTCATAAACCAATTGTCTTGGTCTCCTCACGGGATTGCCTAGCTGTGTGTGGGGAGGGGTGTAACCTTCCCAAAGTAGTAACTGTCTGCTCCTCCCTGAGCAGCACCTTCTGTGTCCTGCTGATAAAACCTCCTGCAGATAGATCCTTGATAAACCCTGCTTGCCTAACCCTTCAGTACAATGAAAATCCCATGTCCCCGAAGGGCATTCCTTTTATCCCATGATGCTAGCTTCCTTAAAGTCACCTTCTCTTCCCCTGACATCTGTTGTATTTGTTATTAAGTCCAAGAAGCAGGATCCTGAGGGTCATAGCAGTCACATGTAGTAACAGCTTCCAATGTTTCTGGTTTTATCATCTATCTTCTGTTAATTTCTCACATAGTCTTTGTGAGATGCGTGATAAAAGTAGGGTTCTAGTTAGGGTCTGGATTAGCAAACCCATGAGAAGCTCACCTGTCCAGTCAGCAGTTAGATGAGGGACAAGTAAAGGTTCATAGAAGTTAATTTTGTATCTATGTTCTATAATTAGTGAGTCTATTCACTCAGCTAGCAAAAAGACGGGGCAGTTAAGAAAACCAGAGCTTCCAAAGACCAGCATTGAGTCTGGAAATCCAAGAGCCTCCTCTCAATGGCTTTTCTGAGTGCTCCCACCACTTGGAATCTCCTCTCTGAGTCAGTTAGTGTCCTCTGTGATTAGCACCTAATCTTGCTAAGTCCTAGTTTCCCTCTGTGCAGTGGAATGGCCCGCCCTCCCAGGACCGTCAACTAAGGCAGCAGAGGACACTGAAAACAGCGTTGCACAGAACACGCAATGCGCTGCTCACGGGACTCCTAATGTCTCACTGCGGGGACACATTCTGAGCCCCAAGGACTTCCTAAGGTCATAACCAGCTAGCAAGAGCTGACCAGCAAGAACCCTGATCCTCAGATGTAGCCCTAAGCTTTTTTTTTTTTTTTTTTTTCTAGCCAGAAGCCCTTTCAGAATATTTAAAGGGAATGAGATGAAGCCATGATCCTAAAACATCAGTGCTTCAGGCAGGGCTCAGGTGGCAAAGAAGCCAGCTCACTTGTAGCAGAGGAAACTCATTCTTGGTAGAATTGATTTGCTTTCTCTGAGTAAAGTCCCTCCCTGGCAGGGGGAGAGCGCAGTAAACAGCCAAGTTCACCTGAGGAGCAGCTGAAATTTAGGGCTTCAGAATTCCCCAGGGGAGCAGTAGAGTCTCCCTGACACCTCAGAGTTGGAGCATCACGGAGGGCGAGGAGCACAGACATCTGATGGTCATACACTTCCGTGGTACCCTTCAAGCTAAGACTGTCCTTGACAAAACCTCCTTTCTCATCTCTGCTGAGACCTGACAAGGGTAGGTTTACAACTACAATGGGAGTTTTATTGCAAAAGTCTTGGCTGTATGAGAAAACTGTAAATCTTTACAAAGCCCACGGCTCACAAATGCTAGAGGCCTCACCCCGGCAGCTAGGGCTGGGGAGAGTCGTGTCTTTCTTGTCATGGTTTACCTGTGGTCTGGTTTTGGGTATACCACTTACAATTGTGTTTGTTTATGTGTTTGTATCTCCAGCACGACTCTGTGGTCTAAGCCCAGAGAAAGGCAGTGGAAAGCACTTGTCTTTGGTGCCAAACACCAGAGTGACTGAGACAGACAACACCCCAAAGGAGAGCTTTCACATGCTCAGATCCATTCAAAGGAATCCCCAAATGAATAAATTATCAATATATGTCACAAGCAGGTATCTTTGCAGCTTATATGAGGGGAAGGAGGGTGAGAAAAGTCATTTAAGTGGAAGGTTTTTCTTGGCTTTATTTTTTAAGGTATATTTACTTATTTGAACAGGGTCTCACTCTAGCCCGGGCTGACCTGGAATTCACTATGTAGTCTCAGGTGGCCTTCAACTCACAGTGATCCTTGTACCTCTGCCTCCCAGGTGCTAGGATTAAAGGTGTGCACCACCACGCCTGGCTTTGTTGTTGTTTAATTTTAGCATTTATTCCCTCATGGATCAAATATACTATTTTTGAGTTTTCAAAAGTTGCTGCATTAAGGTTTTATTTATCCCAAAGCTAGTGTTTCTGATCACCCCTTACGTTGTATGCCCAAGTCCTCACCCTCCTTCTTGGCCCCACTACAGGCTGTGACACCAGGGGCTGAAAGAATAATGAACTGAAGACGTATAAGGTACCTGGTGCTGACGTTTACCTCTAGGTGTCTGTAAGTTTCCTACCCTTGGGTACTCTCTAGTTTATGTAAACACACAAGCAAAGAAACTCTCCCAAGGTCACAGAGCTGAGATGGGATGCCAACCCCAGGTCTGGCATATGACTTTTCTGAGTGACAGTTCCACGCTGCTGATCTCATTACTGGGAACATGCTGTGTCCAGCTAAACCAAAAGAAGAGAAACAAAGACCAAGAACCCCCTCGTGTATAAGCACCGTGTGTGTGTGTGTGGGGGGGGTTACAAAGTTTTTCACTTAAGTCAAGGGCATCGGGAGTACCCCAGGGAATACCAAGGGATCCAAAGATGGGAGGCATGCCTGCCAATTCTTCATCCCAACACCCAGGCAGGCTCTTCTCAGAAAAAGAATGTTGTCACCAACAACAGCCACTGTGGCCCAGGTGCAGAGCACTGGTTCTGACCACCAGTAAGCACCTGCCTGCCCAAGTGAAACCCCCCAGCTCCGTCCTCCCCGCCGTCTTCCTTGCTCTGTGAGAAGCCACAGAGCTGGCTAGTTTCTGACATTAGGTGTGGACCTCATGTTCACAGGAATCTAAGGAGGCTTGTGCACACTTATAAAGCACTTTCGTGACATTTTTATTGAGTGCCAAGTTCTTTTTATGCATTCCC
Source organism: Jaculus jaculus (assembly GCF_020740685.1). Taxonomy (NCBI): domain Eukaryota; kingdom Metazoa; phylum Chordata; class Mammalia; order Rodentia; family Dipodidae; genus Jaculus; species Jaculus jaculus. The sequence goes on along the minus strand of NC_059103.1, from coordinate 199,924,569 downwards.
TTTTTCAGTTCTAACATGTCTCTGAAGCTGTCTTCATTCTTGTCATTCCTATACAGTGAGGTTAGGCTCATGCCCTGTATTTCCATCCTCTCGTGCATTCTTTGCAACATGTGGGACTTTGTGAAAGGGCATCTGAGGACTTGCAAGCTGGACTGAGCTGCCCCAGGTCACCAGGATAGACAGAGCCAGGACTAGGCTAGAGTTTTCAGATTTTATAGCAACTGTTCCTACACACCAGCCATCACCTGGCCCAGACTTAGATGAACCCCTAAAATGAGCACAGAGGATGTATACAGATTTATGAGAAGTTGCACTGACCTGTGGTCCAGCTACTCCAGGGGGCCCTGGGAGGCCTTGAGGCCCAGCATCTCCCTGTCACAGGGACACAAGGAAAAGAATAGCAAGAATGAGCTCATGTCCATCCAAAGTCATTACCAGGCAGCAGCTTTGTACCTCTACTCACTTACTTCTCACTGGGGTCTCCCTGCAGCTAAGACCCTCTCATGCAGATGTGGGCAAAAACTATAGGCAAGAGATGGCAGTAAGTGTCGCTATGCAATCATGCAGCAATGTGTTTAGTTGGAGACTGGGGTGATAAGTAGTAACTAAGGCAGCCCAATGCCCTGTTTCCCACATTCATATCCCGAGTAGCCTCACGTTTCCCTTAGTTAAGTCTGTGTGTCTGACAGAATTTGGTGGACATTCACCATATTCTATTTCTGAAATTAGGGTCTAAAAATGTGTGGCTCCCAACTTGAGCTGCACCTTCAACTTTGTTCTTTACCCAAAAACTCATTCTAGGGAGACCATCTTCCCAGTCTCAACCTCGCTAGGCAGCTCTCTGGAGAGGTGTATGGAAAGGAAGGGCCGGTGAGGAACCCAGTCCCAAGCCAATAGTGGTGGAGTAACCCTGCATGGGAGCAGGTTGTTTTCCAGACAGAACTTGAGATCTGGCCTGGGGGGTCCATTCTGGGAAAGATATGAGCCAGCATCACACTCAAAATGACAGGTGCCTGTTGCAACGGAGTGCTTAATAAACAACAGACTTGGGGGAGGGCCTGACACAGCAATCAAAAGTCTGTCTTAGGAGCATCTCATTCAGTGTGTGCCCATGTGTGATTGTACACAAACAGTATGTGTTTTGTGAGTGATTTTCTTGTTCCGTAACACCTGGGATGGCAGCTGCTCAGCTCTGAGGAAGGATAACTGAGGTAGGAAGATGCAGGTCTCATGCTGGACCTGCCAGCTCCTGCCAGGAGGGGAGCATAGAGTGAATCCAAGTCAGAAGGGCTGCAGTTGTTAATGCAGCTGCTTGCATCTCCTCTCTACCCACACCCTGCACATCTCAGCTCTGGTGATGTGATGGAGGTGACCTGATGTGGACAGGATGTAAGGAAAGCTCTCTCTAAGCAGTTTGGAGATGCCAGTCTGAGAGCCACCTGCTGATGACCCCCCGAGGTGAGAGCTGCTGGGATGAACTAAACATGCCCGTCTTAGCTGCATTTTGGAGTTGCTTTATATTTCACTTAGCATGCAAACCAGTGGCATTTCCAAACATGCAGGTAAGTCATACTTTGTTCTAACTCCCTCTGCTGCCCTTTTCCCTGTCATTCTCATCCCCTCTTGCTGGTCACCTTCCCACTCCCTAAATTGCTCTCCTTCTGGGGCTGGAGAGGTTGCTCAGTGCTTAATGCACTTGCTTGTTAAACCTAATGGCCTGGGTTTGGTTCTCCAGTGCCCATGTAAAGCCCAGTGCCCAGAGTGGTGCAGGCATCTGGAGCTTGCAGTGGATAGAGGCCTTGGCACACCCATTATCTCTGTGTGCCTCAATTCTCTCTCTCTCTCTCTCTCTCTCTCTCTCTCTCTCTCTCTCTCTCCTTTCAAATAAATAAATAATAAAACAATTTTAAAAAAAAGAAAAATAATTATTTTGCTTTCATGTCACATATATTATATCACTCTTTCCTTTCCATCCTCCTCCACCTAGATCTCTTCCTCCCCTCTCATAGTTCCCTGTCTACACACTGACTGAACAGGTTTTATTTCAAAGTATCAGTAAGCCATGGAAAGCTCCTAACATGAACATAAAAACATTGAATGTGGTCATTTGCCTACAAGTCCATAAAACATGATGCTTGAAATGTTTCAAATAAAGGCATTCATATTTTGATGACTTGATTGTCTGGAGATGTTAACCAAGGGAGAGCATTCTCCAATGATCACTTTTAGGATTGTGCCCTGTCTCCTGGCAGGGTTGTGAGGTAAGAAGAGAAAGTGCTGGGTTCCTGGCATAGACATACTAGATGTACTTGCGTAGTCATGTCTTTGCAGGGGACATGGTACTACCAAAGGCCCAGGGAGACCATATTTCACATCTCTACCTGTACATATCCCATCTAAGGGCAAAACAACTCATAAACAAATAACGTAATTCTTCCTTTTGAAATTAGCGCAGAGCAGCACCTCTCTTAACCCATGTCTTGAGCAGCTATCTAGGCAACATGCCAGTGTAGGTATTGCTGTTCACACGTCTTTGACATGCGCACAGGTCCTTTCAAAAGCCAAATGAGGATTCTGAAATTTTCATAACCTAAGAATGCTTTTCTCCCAAGACCATTATTGGAATATAACTAACACGAAAGAAAATGGCTCTGCTGTCCAATTTCTGCAGAATGGCAGTTAGACCCTCCCCGCAGACTGCACAGCTACTTTCCATCATCCACAGCCACTCTCTGATCTCGGGATAAGGCCACCTAGCTGACAGAGATGTCCTCAGCCACCAGGAGAACCTGGGTGTGCATGCGTGACAGCCAGAGTTGTTCACTGCTCTTGTTTAAGGGGCTATTGTTGCTTCCTTGAGAATGTGCTTGCAATGAGTGCTTGTATCATTTTAGTTATACAGAAAGTGAGTTTCCTCTGACTGCACACTCCCTTAGCAGACTGCTTTGAAGCACATCCCATTTTGATTGGATGTATTTTTAAATATCAAAATTGTAGGAGACTTTTTTTATGTTCTACATTTGTGGAGATATTTTTGAGTTGGAATGGGATTTTTGTTTTCAATCAGACCCCTCTTATCCTGGGAAAACACCTATCCTACATTCTGCCCATGAACTCACTGAAAATAGAGTTGCCTCCCCCCCCCATGGCCCTTCCCAGTGCCTAGATGGCCTAGATGTCAACTGACATATTGGTCACACCTTGTTTTTGAGACGCTCTTACTCTGTAGTTCAGACTGGCCTGAACTTGAAACATATCCCAGACCTACTTTGAACTTTTCATCCTCTTACCTTAGCCTGCCCAGTGCTGGGAGTGTGCACTTAGCTTAGAAAAAAGGCTCGTCAATCTGGAGGCTGCCTTGGTGCCTACTGCACAGTACAGAGATGGATGGATGGATGGAAGAAGAGCTAGTAAAGACCTTAAATTCAAAGTTGTATGAATTTCTGGTCATCTGTGTGTATTGAAATATCACAGATGATATTTTCTCCAAGTAACAAGGGTGCAATGCCTAGAATTTCCATAGCTCTCTCCCCACAGCCCTGTGTTCCTCGGTGACCTCCAGACGTCGAGCCTGAATCCTTCTGGAGGCATGAGGCCAGTGTTGGGATGCACGCATGGAGATCTTCTTGCTGCAGAGATAAAGACCACATCCCTGTTTCTCCTTACCTTTTTGCCTTCTGTGCCTTCTCTCCCCTGCTTTCCCGGGAGACCTTTGTCCCCTTTAAAGCCAGGCAAGCCAGGGAGGCCTGGAGGACCAGGAGGGCAGTCCCTGCACACATCCTGAGAGGAAAGAGCGAGCGAGAGAGAGAACAAGGAAACAATCTTGGAACTTGCAAGGCAAAGTGGCCATAGTTCTTCCCTCTCTGGGTAGAGATTTTGGTTTTGATGCCACAAAAGGCAGGAAAACTATGAGATAGACTGATTTACTGCCCAGGCTCACCCATGTCTAAGCTTATCTTAGCCCTGGTATGTCTGTCAGGGTTATTAGTCCATTGTTCCATTTCTACCTAATTCTGGCTGACTGCATAGCTAGAAGTGTACCCTAGGAAAATGCATGTAAAATGCCCACAAGCATTAAGGAAGCATTAACAGAGCACATTTAAGACAAACACTTAGTCTTACTAAAGATAGCCTGCTCTGTCCCTGAGGTCAGAGTCAAGCCAAGCTGGGAGGAAGCCTCTGCAGGGTGCCAAGGCAAAGTGGTTTCTGAAGAAAGACAGAGAACAAAGGCGGCAGCAGGCACCCACCACCGCTTGTCCTTGCTGTGACATACAGCCAGCTCTGACCGGCTTAGCACTCTTCCTTGCAGTGAAGAAAGTTACTGTTCTGTCAGGAGCACACCTTCTGGTTTGGCCCTGTCACCTCTGGATCTCCAGGTTCAAAGGACGGTCAGTACCAAGGGAAACTCACCTGGCTACTCTCTGGCCATCCCTAATCACCTCTCCTGAGCTCTTGTCTCCCACTCTTCTTCTTGCCCTGCCATCCTCTCTTCTTCTCATGAGAGTTAATAATACAAATAAGGTACGGAGAACATTGTTAAGACAGCTAGATCACGTCCATGCCCAGAGCATCTGGCTACCATTATTAACACATTATTCATTTACCCTTTACGTCTTCCTCTTTTAAAAGAATATTTGCAAAATGTCTGCTCTGTTAGGCACCATCCTGAGCTTTGAAACCACAGGGAATGTGAGTCCTAAAGGGTCTGAGGCTGGTGGATGTCAATCTATACATGATACATGCATTAGCCAAGGACTTCTGAGTGTCCTGTCAAAGGTCAAGCAGATGCATGCGACAGCTACCCATGTTCATAGTCAATGAGCTACAATATCAGGTATTTTCATATCCATCATACCAATACCCTTTCATGGTTTGGGCTTCAATAGTGAATGAGCCAGGAGACCGGCCAGCCAATTACCTGAACTTTTGATGTCCTGTCACATTTTTTTAGTGCATGGCTTGACTGGAGTTTGCAAAAAGCAAGCACTGATAATTACTAGAGTGCAGGAAGCAAGATTAAATGAGATAACATATAAGAAACTTTGTTTCTTGTTTTGTTTGTAAAGCAGCAGAGGAGGAAGGAACCAGACTTTCTAGTAAAGTACCTTAAAATCAGATTCAGTGAAACAATGAAACAGTGGATGGATGAATGGATGGATGATGGATGGGTGGTGGGTGGCTGACAGATGAGTGGGTAGGTAGGTGATGGACAGACAGGTCTGAAGCTAGCCTGATAACAGTACTAATTCAGACCACTGAGCATTTTTTGGACTTGGGAATATGCAGGGATTTTTGGGAAACAATTTTTGAAGCAGCATCATAACTTCAAAGAGATTGTACCTGAGTGATACAAAAATCTAATTACTTTCTTATTTCTTTTCCATTTGCAGCAGGGCTCTCAACCTGAGTCTGACGTGCCGGCTATGAAATAATGTTCCTTGAAGGTCAGAGCTATCAGCAGTCCTAGGTGTTCCCAGTAATAGGGCTGGACTTAGCATACTGGTTCAGACTGTGAGATCAGTGAACATGGGGTGAGGTTAGTCCCACTCACAGTCTTCCTAATGTTCTCCTCTCTAATGTTGGCTCCTGACACCCTGGTTCCCCAGTCTCTTGGCACTACACTCCTTCCCATGGACCACATCAGATTTTCTCTGAAACTCTAGAGACCAGAGGTCTGATGTTGGACCTTGCCTAAGCCCAATTGAAGCCCTGGCCCATGTGACCTATGCCTTAATCTTTCTGAGTCAGTGTGTGAAATGAGGACCTGAGCTCCTATCATAAATAATAAATAAAAATGTGCAACGCCACGTTGGGCACAAAGCAGAAGAATGGTGAAGTGTAGCAGCTATATATCCTTTCACGCTTCCAGTACTATTTTTCACCCTGATTCTGTAGCCCTGCCTCACTCACAGATTAAATGCCCTGAGTCATCTGTACTAACTCTCAACTCCTACATCATTCCAGGTAAGCTACTCAATCAATTTGAGTCTACTTCCTTATCTATAATAATAAATAAAATAAGGCCCGCCAGGTATGGTGGCACACACCTTTAATCCCAGCACTTGGGAGGCAGAAGTAGGAGGACCACCATGAGATCCAGGTCACCCTGAGACTACATAGTGAATTCCAGGTCAGCCTGAGCTAGAGTGAGACCCTACCTTGAAAAACAAAAACAAATAACTAAGGCTCATTCTCCTACTTTAGGAAATTGTTGGAAAATTTAAATAACATAATGCTTATAAAGTTCCCAGCATCACTCAGAGTTTAATCTATAAAATTGCAAAGGTTCCTTGTCTTCCCTTCTATATGCCTTCCTTTTTTCTGAGACCTGCTCTGAATATCCAACACCTTTGTCACTGTATACTGGTTCATTGTAGTGTAGCCAACCAAATAAATCTAACGCCTACCATATGGAAGAACACTGCAGTCTTTTCTATGTAGGGAAAAAAAAATGCAGGCTGTAGGGATGGCTTAGCAGTCAAGGCAATAGCCTGCAAAGCCAAGGCACCCAGGTTCAATTCCCCAGGATCCCCATAAGCCAGATGCACAAGGTGGCACATGCATCTAGAGTCCGTTTGCAGTGGCTGGAGGCCCAGGCATGACCTTTCTCCTTCTCCCTCTTTCTTTCTCTGCCTATTTCTCTTTGTCAAATAAATAAGTAAAAATAAAGTTTTTTTTTTTTTTTGAGGTAGGGTCTTGCTATAGCCCAGGGTGGCCTGGAATTCACTATGTAGTGTCAGGGTAGTCTCAAACTCATGGCCATCCTTTCACCTCTGCCTTCCAAGTGCTGGGAATAAAGACATGTGACACCATGCCCAGGTAAAATATTTTTAGTTGGGAGATTTTTGATAACTGCTTGGATCTCCATACTTTTTTTAGGTCTATTTAAGTGATTAATCTCATCTTGATTTAATTTAGTTAGGTTATATAAATCAAGGAAATCATCCATTTCTTAAAAAACACATTGCATCCAAGGAGTAGACTTAACCTCAGGGTATCTCATCCAACCTTTGGCTGGATATCTGAATCCTCATCCCAATATTCCTCTCTAAGGATTGTGTGGCATGCACCCCAGACACTCCAGGTGGTGGCAATAGAACTCACCAGCTGCCTGTGTATCATCAGAGCATTGACCAGAAGTCTTAGCTCATGCAAGCATGAAATCAGAGGCAGCGAAGTTACCTTCAAGGCTCTCAGATTGGTCATACTAAATTTGAGTATTCGCTCTGCCATGCCTCAGCTCTGTCTGGCCTTATCTATGCCTCAACTTCATCTTCTATAAAATTCAATCAGTAATAGAACATTCCCCCAAAGTTTATCATGAAGATTGGATGAAATAAGATTAATGCAGGAGAGTTATTTAGTGGAGACATTCTGACGTCGGCCCCTCTGGAAACAGATTCAACTACAGAAGTCCATCTACTGGGGACTCTCAGAAGGTAAGCCTCCCACGCTGGCAGCACCTCAACTGTCAGGATGAGATAAGGGGTGTTTTGAAATGCTTGGTGACAGGGGTAAATCTTCTGTAATGACAGATGCCTTCTCAGAAGGAGACACACCAGTTAGCTGGTTGGACTGGCAGGATTTAACCTAGAGCATCCAGTTGGCAGCAGCTGATTCCAAAAACAGGGAGCTACATATGTTCAGCTCCACAGCCCCAGCCTGCCCACCTAGCACAGGCTGTTGTCCACACGCTCCCAAGTACAGCTCAGTCCTTTGAGACCAGGGACTGCCTGACCACAGGTGCTCATGTTCCTTCTGAGGGGTAGGATGCTCAGATGAACATGGTGCATCCTTTATGGCAATGAGGGATGTTGAATTGTCAGTGTCAATGCTGTTTCCATGAGGTGTGATGCTTGACACTCCCGGCGTTCTCTCCCATTCCTATTGCATAAAGGATTGAGTCATCTTAAGATTGAAGTCCTTGGGGAAGGAACAGATACAAATCTAGGTCTTTACAGAGCCATAGAATTATGAGGAATATTCTAGGTTAATAAATGCCTTTACTAAATAAGGAACTGAATCACTAGATAATTATTTCCTATCATGTCCTTGGTGGTGGGGGAAAATATCTGTCCTGGCAATAAAAATTTGTAAAGATTGTTCGACTGCCCCTATTTTAATAAAATGTGTAAGTTTTCATTAAGGTAACTCAATGTGTAAAAAGATTAAAAAGCACCAAATGTAAAAGAAGGATTTCATTTTCTTTCATATTTCTCCTTTGGGTCCATGCATGAACTAGGATTTTTTCTGAAATTATTCAGTGACTTTTGAATATAAGAAGTTAGTTTAGGGCCAAACACATGAAAGCTAATGTTAGGAAAAAGGTTTGGCATAAAGACAGCACAGAGTCCTCCACTCCCATAGCAACAGATGTTCTTCCTGAAAATACATCTTGTGGTGGTTTGATTCAGGTGTCTCCACTTATGTCTTCTGAATGCTAAGCCCTCAGCTGGTGGCAATTTAGGAATTAGAGCATCCTGGGGTTGGGGTATGGTTAGGGGCAGGCTTACAGGTGTTATAACCAGCTTCCGCTTGCCAATGTTTGGCACACCCTCCTAATGCTGTCCACCTAATGTTGGCCAGGAGGTTATGTCCACCCTCTGCTCATGCCATCATTTTTCCTCACCATCATGGAGCTTCACCTCAAGTCTATAAACCAAAATAAACACTTTTCCTCCCATAAACTGGTCTTGGTTGAGTGTTTTCTGCTAGGAACGCAAAGCTGACTGCAACACATCTTAACATAGCCTCACTCAGAATTTCACTATGGCAAGATTCAAGTCCCTGTTGTGTGATGCAATCTTCTGAGGAAAAAAAAAAAAAATGCCATTTTTGTTAGAAGCATCTGTGATCTCTTATGAGAGACTCTCAGGATCAAGCCTGTTGACATTCCCCCATAGAAAGGGGAAGAGGAAGGTGGGTAGGGTCAACAGACCCTCACATGAGACCTTAGGGGCCTCCTGTGACAGCTGCATGCAATGATGCATGAGGTCGCAGTGATAAGAGTTATGTAGATGGTGGAAGATCAAAGGACAGGCACCTCCATCTATGTAGGTATAGGGAGGTTTCTGACCATACTGGTATGAGACTTCATACTCCTGATTATAACCCCTTGCCTGTGCTTTGTAAGGAAGCTCACAAACCCTTTGTTTCATCAGAGTGAACTTTGGTAGAATCTTTTTTTTTTTTTTTTTTTGAGAGGGGAGAGAGAGAGACAGAGAAAGAGAATTGGCACTCCAGGACCTCAGCCATTGCAATGAAACTCCAGACACATGTGCCACCTAGTGGGCATGTGTGACCATGCACTTGCCTCACCTCTGCATCTGGCTTACATGGGATCTGGAGAGTCAAACATGGGTAATTATACTTTGCAGGCAAGTGCCCTAACCACCAAGCAATCTCTCCCACCCAAATTGGTTATTTTTTTTTTTTAATCTGCTCAGGGTGCTCTGTCTGGAGGTCAAGCTTTCATCAGCTTTTCTTCAGAAAGGAATTCATGCAACAGCCTTTATCCAAGGCACCTCCACATCCCCCATGGCTAAGCTTCCAAGCATAACTCCCGTCATGTCCTGTTCTACCCCAGCCCTCTTACAGTCACCTTTGCCTCTCCCAGGAAAAGTAAACACCATTCTGGAAGCCAGGTAAGTCTGTACCAAATGGGGAAGTGCACTGACCAGGTCCTTTGACCAGCTGAGCCCAGAAATCAGCTGTCTGGCTCTACACCCAACCTTTTTCAAACAGAAGGCAGTAACATGTAGTGACCATGTCCACCCTTTGACCACAGAACACTAGATTCTATTCCCATGTCTCTCCTATCCATTGAGCCTCACAATGTTTCGGGTTTCACATGCACAAGATGGTAACTTAAATAGTACTTACCTTATGGAGTTGAACACTGATGAAAAGATACATATACCAGACTTCAGCGTGCACTCCTGAGAACTTTTTCTCCCATATCAGCATTGTCCCGTAAGGTAGCCTCCCAGCCACATAAGGGGACTAAGTACTTGCAAAGTGACCAGTGGCAGTATGTGGTCAGTGGCTGCCATATTCAATAGTGTGGATTTAGCACGTTTCTGGGCACATAGTGACTTTCCAGCAGATATCACTGTAACTGCTATTAGTACAGTCATATATTTGTTTAAAGTGAAAAGTGTTTGGAGTTTCTAATCCCCATCACTATTTTCAACACGCATGCACTTTTTTTTTTTTTACCTTAACTAAGAGATTTATGTCCCCTGGAGACAGCAGTGAAGAAGGACCCTGTCAAAGTAAAAACGAATGAATGCAGACGTACAGTATCTTCCATGCATCTTCAATGAGTGGCCTTCAGTAGCGCATCTGCACATGTGTGAGATACAAACAGCCCTGCCAATGTCCCAAGCCTAGAAGTCACCAGAGAACACTGGCCCCTTCAGGCTGCCAGCCTGGATCACGTCTGAGGATGTCAGACTTTCCATCTCCTCATGCTGGCCTCTTCTGGTTGTCACTGCCCTTCCCCTAATGCCCATCAGAGCCTGACAAGTCTAGGTCTACACTGGAGGCAAAGGGACAAACTGCTTGCAACTCAGCTCTCATGAACTTTTCCCGCTGGGCAATAATTGTTGCTATCCATATTCATATCCTAGCAAAAACTGAGACCAGTGTCTTCAGCTCTCATGGGTGAAGCAGCATTTCTAACCTCAACTCTTATTTGGGGCTGAAAGTCTTTAGTCTGAAAAGGAGAACTTGGACCTCGGAGGTAATTGTAAAGGCGCTGGAGGTGTGTATGTGAGAGGCTGCATGTCACTGATCTCACATCCAAGCTAACGGAGAGTGGAATGCAGCCTGTTAGGACTACGGGAACCTAAAGTCCAGTTCACACTTTGGTGTAAAGAACACAAATCTGGGGAGAAAAGTAGAAATAAAAGTACCTTAGAAGAAGGTGTCCTTCTGTGCAAAGGACAGGTCAGTTAGCTCAATTGCGAACATGAACTAATGAGGGAAAAGGAGCTAAGAGGCCCGCTCTCCAGAGGCAGGCCGTAGACTCTGCCCTATGGCACAGGAAGCGCAGGTCAGAGTTAAGTACTCAGGATGACTCCTGAGTAAGTGTGACTGTCAGTGTAGGAACTGTAAGTCGTGTGTCATCCTGGGGAGGCTGAAGGCAAGACACTTATTCTAGCTATTTCCCCTTTCCCAACTCCAGAGGTTTTCTGCCCCATTCCCCAAATAATAAGCTGCCTGACTGTGGGGACATGCGTTTACATAAAGTGCTGGCTATGATGGCTACATTGTTTTCTGTGTTACAATGCTCAATAACCTATTGGGGAAGTTGGAGGAGGGGTATCTGAGGTACTGGGGCTTCAGTAACCCTGGTTTGGAGGCTCAGGGAATATCATGGCAGCAAAAATCCACTTAGCATGCAGTTGGTGAAGACAGGTCTGAGACCTCCCCAGCTGTCATGGAGAAAGGCTGACCTTTCCAACAGTAATTAACCTTTTAATTTTAAAAGGAGTAAGTCTTATTTTGATGTCCCATATGGTTCCCTGGGAAGTTCATAATAATTTAGGGTTCAAATTGTTCCCACTGAGACAGTTTTTCTGAAGCTGGTTCCATTCTATGTGATATCTCGTGGTGCCATTTGGTAATCGAGTGTGAGCCCTCTGAACATGCTGCAGGCTTTTCAGAGAGAGAGAGAGAGAAAATGTGTGTAAAGCCCCCCAGCATGTCCCTAAGATGATTTCACCATGGTCACGCTCACCCCGCTTCTGTAAGTCCAGGAAGAAGGCTCAAGAAAGAACTTAGGAATGGTTTATGTGGGGAGAGTAGCCTTGGAATGAGGAGCACGGATTCACAGCAGGCTTGAGTTGGACACATGCTGGACACTATTATTAGGCCCGGTAGCCCAAAATAACATATGTAGGACAGACTGTGTCCTCAAGGACCCTCCTCATTCCTAGTGCACAAGCTCCACGGAGCTGACTGGAAACACCAGCTGGAAATTCCAATGAAGTCACACTCCCGTTGATGGATGGAGAATGCAGATGGCTAGCCAGGTGGGGAGTTCCGTGGTGCCCACCCATTGCACAGCTCCATGTGGGATCTGACCAAGGTGAGGCATGAGGTGAACTGAAGTCAATAGAAGGCTCTTTCTACTATCAAGCCCTAATGCTTTTCAGCCTTTACCAGAGAGCTTCCTTCAACCCATCACTGGCATTGCATTGCCACTGCAGGCTCTTCCTCCATAAAGCTGACCAAGCACAGGCCTTCAGCCCAAGAAGTCTGTTTCTTGCCCAGGTGGGGAAAGTGCTGGACAAACAACCAGGTCACCCGTTCCACCCCTAGATGATGGACGACTATACAGGAAAGGGTTGACTCAGCAGGTCTGGGTTGTTTTAGCCTTGCCCATTCCAGAGAAAGACAGCTCTGAGTCTTGGCTAGTTCCTAGGGATACACCTGCAAGCCCTTGCAATATCCTGGATAATGACAACTAAAGATGTCATTGCTTTCCTGCAATCATGAGGTAAGGCTGATAGTCTATGCTAACAATGTGATGGATCTATGACGGGGCCCATGGGACAAACAACATCAGTTTAACCTCTTGAGAGGCTGGTGCCTGGGCAATTAAGGTTAAAGCCTGGTGAGGAAGGTATCATTGATGCTTCATTTGCGTCTGAACTGGTCTCACTCCTCTACCTTCATCACACTTTGCACTGGCACAACGATGCAGCTTCTGAATGACTTCCTTGAGGCACAGAAAGCTGATTTCATTGAGGAAAAGAGGCGAGTGAGTACCTCCAATTTCTAGCTGGAGTACAGTCGTTCCACTGGGTGTTCTTCAGTTAAGTTTCTGGGCTGACATAAACCTTGAGCCCTGTTCTCATCGCTGCTTGCTCGCTAACTCCACCTGAGGCAGACAGCTGGCTGAGTCACAGGCACTTGGATGAAACCCAGCCAAGCTAGCAGAGGAATTTAGCAGGCCCTCATGGCCAGCCTAGGGTGAGGTCTCTGGCCAGGTGAGCAGCTTGGTTCTGTCAGCAGCTTGTGGGCACACTTTTGAACGCTGTGGTTCCCACCTCATGGCCACTGCCTCTTGCTTTCTTGTTGGCAACTCTCATCCAGCGAGCTGACTCCTCCCCCTTCTGCGCAGCTGCCTTCCCCAGCCTCGAGACAGCTCAACCTCATGGCCTCTTCCCTGGAGGGTCAGACATGACCTGGTCATCTAGATAAACCTTTGGGACTTCTCTGGCATTGGTAACTCGAAGGACGTCCCATTTGATTAGGGTGCTGCACCTCAGGGATACATATAGGACCTATGGCTGGACTGTGGCTTTAAAGAGTGCCGCCCAGCGCTCAACGAAGCCTGTGGGGCTCTGGGCTGGACTGTGGCACAACTGCATTCAGGGAGATGCGCATTTCCTCAGGACCTTCTAGCGCCATTGTTCTCATGTGAGAAGACTGCTTCCAACCTCTAAATGGGGACCACTGACCTCGCTGCCAAAGGGAAGGAAGTAGAAAAGCTGAGAATTGTCAGCTCATTCTGCTTCTGTTCATTTCCTAACCCAATTCTTCTTTTTTCAGCTTCTGCGACCTGTTCCGTACCCCAGGGAAGCTAAACCATGGGGTATACCCCAAGGCTAGGCTGCCTGCTGGCTTACGGCTGAACTGAAGCAAAGGGAAGTACTGTCAGAGACATGGTTGGTAAAGGTGACAGATGCCCATTTACCTCAGGCCAAGTTTTGCCTCAGTGACTTTCAACCCCCATTTACAGCTCTCATCCCACCACCCCAGCTCACTTCAGGCTCGGACAACAGGCACAGTGGTGGAGATAGCTCCCCACTGGGTTGCACTATCCCCCGGAGCACGTCCCCCTGCCCAGCTGGGCCTTTGTTACAGCTTCTTGAACTGACTGAATTGCACTTTATTTCTCACTGGCGCCCTGACGCAGTCACTGTTCATGTGCAAGCAAAAGGGTCACGTACTGGTTTTCCAGGAGGCCCTCTTTCTCCTGGATTTCCTGGTGCTCCCTATGAGACGAAAGAGAGAACACAATCACTGTGGTGAACACATTTTTCCTGGTGCCTTCCAATCACCCCTCTGGACACCTCCATATCTACCACATGTAACTTGGTGTAGGCAGCCTGCTCAGAATAGGGGCCCTAGTGAACATCTTGGTTTCCAATCTCGGCTGAGTACCCACACTGGACAGGAACCAAGTGAACCAGGCCCTTCCTGGGGGACTGTAACATCTTGCTTCTTTAGGGTGTGGGTGGAGAATTCACCAGTCCTACTCAGCGCTCCTCCAGTTCTGCCTAACACCACCCCAATCAGGGTGCTAATCCATGCTGAGGCTGAGATCGAGAGACCCAAGTGAAACTTCATTCCACCAGGGAAATCTGTCTCATAGCTTCTGGGGCTCCCTTGTGAACTAATGAGTAGCACTGGCTGGAATGTAGATTGTGTTGTTAGTAATGTGGACTGTGTTCTGTCCTTAGTATAATATATTTTGTAATGTATTTTTCTCACATACCAAAGGATGAAACAAGTGAAGTAATTTAAACAAATCAAAAGGTAATGAGAGGATGAGGAGATGGCTCATTCATTAAGGTGTTTGCCAGCAAAGCCTACAGACTCAGGTCTGATTCCCCATGACCCACATAAGCCAGATGCACAAGGCGGCACATGCATCTGGAGTTTGTTTGCTGTGGCTAGAGGCCCTGATGCACCCATTCCCCCCTCTTTATCTCAAATACAATACTATTTTTAAAGGGTAATGATGAATAATGGCAGCAGAGCAGTTAAATGTGAATATTTGGAGAAAGCAACCAGAGGGTGGCTTTATTTTCTGAAACAGAACCCGAGAAAAGGAAAAAGATGTCTTGTCCCTGCTTAACAAGATGGAGAGACACAGGTGTAAGTAGTAACTACGGCTGCTTACTGTGTCAGCCATCTGCATCACTTCTCCATGTGAAAGAAAACTGGGGACTGCAAAAGTAGAAATCATGAGCAATGGAATAGTAAAAATAAATAAATAAAAAAAATTAAAAAGCCAAACAAACACTCTGGGGCTTCATGGAAACTCATGACAGAGCCGTAATGCTGGCCACATGGTCAAAGAAGGCCAGGAAAGAGGCTCAGTGAGCTTATATGGGTGACTCTTAAGAACCTCGACTAAGTCCCCAGCTTCTCACTTTACTTACATCTTGGCCAGCTGGTCCCTGAGGGCCTGGGAATCCGGGTAAGCCTCGAGATCCCTGGTGAAAGAAGAAAGGTCAGGCTCTAGCTGTAAGCAAACACACACCCTTTCCTTGACACTAGTTGGTTCTGATTACAAAGGCCTGGTGTAGAGAGGATCCCCGCAAAAATACACGTGCCAAAAGCTCCATGCTCGCAGCTGAGGAGGTAGACATGCCCAGAGAGGATACTCAAAAAGCCTTTGTTTTCATACCCAGTACCCACTTACAGACCTCTTGCTGGAGTGGAGGGCACAGCTCTAGTGGTGAGCCAGGCCTGACACCTAATCCGAATCATCCTTTTGTGCACCTAGGATAGCCAGCCTGCGGGCTGCTAATTGGTTAAATAAGTTTCCTTGCACAAGGCCCAGCAAAATGCTCAGTCCATTTGTGACCTTTGCTACTTTTAGTTTTGGTGGGTTTTTTTTTTTTTTTTTTCTAAAGTACGGTCTCCTTTAGCCCAGGCTGACCTGGAATTCACTATGGAGTCTCAGGATGGCCTTGAACTCACAGCGATCTTCCTACTATCTGTCTCCTGAGTATACGTTGTTTAAGTGAGAAACTCATCACCCTTCTGCTGCAAATTTTTGCACAGCCTCCGACAATGACACAGATCTCTTTTCCTCATGAGCTTCGCCTCCCGGGAAGGAATCATCTCTTCCTCGCAGCAGGGGCTGCACCTCTGCTTCCCATTCTCAGGGTTGGATTTCTCTTCTGAGGTCTTTACAGACCCCCTTTCACACCTGCCTTCTACCTAGAGTGCCATCTTCCTCACCTCTCTTTTGTATCCCTTGTTCTGGAATCTCGTGCCTATGAATTAATGGTTTTGAGCCTCAGCTTCTTCATCTATGGTAAAAACTTCCCTGTCCTCCTCAATCAGAAAGCATATGAATGAACATAATGTAAAATATGCATGCACAGATAAAAAAGAGACAATATTATCTCAGCTGATAATATGTAACTGCTCCTCTGACAGGGCAACTCACACACGGCTGGTACACCCATCAGCAAATGCAGGGAACGTGCATCCCAGAGCAGACGGCCAGTGGTGGCCCCTCCTGAGAACAAACGCTTCCTCAGACCCTGCTGTAAAACGAGCCCAACAAGTGCCCCCAATGGACCATAGTGACTGTTGACCTCATGTTACAGACTGAGAGAAAGCCTCTCACTTGTTCTTAGCTAAGCAGTTGGGGATGGGTAAGGCTAGAATTCAAACTTAATTCTGCTGTCCACTTGAGCAAATTCATTAAACTGGGGTTGTCCGTCTATAGTGAAGAGGTGCCTAAAGAAGAGCCAGTCTCTGTTCCTGCCCTGCAGGGTAGGCGCGTAGGGATAGGTGACCTTTTCTGGTCATGCATGGCTTCGTTGCTGTGTCGCGTTCTGCAAGTCCTTGCTCACAGGGTGATGAGTCCCTATTGTTCCACGGTAGGAACTTTCAAAAGCTATTTTCATTTTTGGTTTCTCTCATTTAAAATTACTTTCACGAGACAGCAGAATTCCTTATAGCCCATTATTAAAAGCATACTATACCTGGGGTCCTTTGTCTCCTGGTGGTCCAGAAGGGCCCTAAAAAACAAACAAATAAATTAGTTAGCAAAATGGACATTAAATGTTCATCTAAACATGCTTTAGTGACACTTTGGTAGAATTCATTCATTATGTTGTATGGCAGGGTTTCATGTAGCTCACACTGACCTCAAACTCACAACATACCTAAACACGCCTTCATTCCCCTGATCCTCCTGCCTCCACCTCCCAAGTGCTGGGATGACAGGCATGGGCCATCATGCTCCTTTTTGTGGCGCTTATTTCTAAGCTACACCCTATACAGTCCTAGAAGGATTTGTTGATTCCCTCCCATCTTGTCCCTGCACTGTTATCACCCACCCTCACTCCCAAACAGCTCCTGAGAGCTGGGCTACTTGCTCTCCATAGCTCCAGTGTGCCAAGGTTCCCCCATGTCACACCCCCTTGTAGAGGCACCAGCTCTTCCTGCTTAGGGCATGCAGGAACACACCAAAGCCAGGTGTGAATGCAGCAGTGGACAAATCTCTGTCGGTCAGGAGCTGGTGGGCCTGCGCCTGAAGCCTTTGCTACACTGGTGTTTTACACGGCTGGTGGTCCTGCCTGCGTGCCCAGGGAACACTCTTGCAGAGTAGAGTTAATCTCCTTCCTGCCCTCAGCTTAGCTTGCCTGCATCTTGCTGTTAGCAGAGCCCCAGAGAACACCCTAGGTATTCCCAAGAGGGAGCAAAGATTTCACACAAAGACCAAAGTACATACAGTACAAAGACCAGGTAACCCACAAGTCTGCCCATCCCATGTATCCAAGCACTGCCAGGAAAAAAGGAATGTGCAACATTTCAGATCATAAAGGAACAGAGGAAAACCCTAATGATCCAAAGAAACATGTGTCAAAGCAGCAGAGCCCCATGTCTGATGGGAACAGGACTCTCAGGGATGTGCTGGGACAGGAAAAGAATGGGTATGAGCTCTTGGGGTCAAGATGTTTGTGGTTGCTTTAATCTGGTATCCCCCATAAACTCAGGTTTTCTAAATGCTCGCTCACCAGCTGATGGAAACTTAGGAGGTGGAGACTTGATGAAGGAGGTGTGTTGCTGGGGGAAGACCCAGGGAGTTATTAGGCCCCAGCTTGCCAGTGTTAGTGGGTCACCCTCCTGCTACTGTTTTCCATGAAGGTGATGTCCAGCTTCTGCTCATGCTGCGTTGTCCCCTGACATAATGGAGCTTCCCCTCAAGACTGTAAGCCAAAATAAAACTTTTGCTCCCCATAGCTGCTTCAGATCTGGCGTTTCTCCCACCAATGACATGGTAATTGCAACAGTGGTGGCTTAAATGTAAAATGCTCCCCCGTAGCCTCAAGCACTTGTGAGTTAGCCTCATTCTTGGTCCCCAGCTGCTGGAGTCTTTGGGCTGCAAAGCCTTGCTGGAGGAAGCATGCCACCAGAGGCAGGCCTTGGAAGTAGGTAGCATAAACCCTCTTGCCAGGACAAGCTAACTCACTCCTGCTGCTTCCTCCCAGCTTCTGTGACAAGGTACGACACCCTAGCTATCTGTTCCGCCATGCCTTCTGTCCAGGATGAAACCTGCATTGAAACTGAACAGATACAAACCTTTTCCTTCCGTAAGATGCTTGTGGTCAGGTGTTTGGTCCCAGCAATGCGATGGGAACTGCTACCATGTTGGAACTCATGAAATCAGGTGATGGCACTCTCTTCAGTGTGTTTTGATGGGGATCCATATGTTTTACATGGTACCATGGGTTTTGCATGGTAAGATTTGCATCACAATTACTCTAAGGAACACTAAGTAGACAACATAGCGATGGCTTCTACAGCCACATGCATTTCTCTTCTCCTTTCTACAAGGATTATACACTGGGCATGCTTATCATAAGTGAAGATGGATTTCTTCATGCAGAAGTATTCCATAAAATAAAGGAAGGAAAAATAATGGGAAATAATGAGCCTCCATTGGCCACAGGCAATCTCTGATTACTTCAATTCTACTTTATTCCAGAGGCAGGAGAAGCCACTGTTCATACACAGGGAGGACAGGAGAAGGAAATTTAGAGCTGAAAAATGCAAGAGTGTGGAAAGGACTTTCAGTATTAGTGTCCAAGCCAGGAGTGGTCCCAGCTGCTTCATGCGTACAGCCTCATCTAACCCCTGCTGGAAGACTGCACACTGGCCATCTATAACACAACTTTACTGCAGATGGGGAAGCTGGACTTGAAATCCATTAAGTGACTTAGCCATCATCAAGCAGTTAAAACTGACACTCAGAACTGAACCTCCAGTGGTCTATGTGGCTGTGAGTTGCTCCGTTATACACCACACATCATGCATCTGAATTTTGCTCATCTCAGACAAGTTCCCAGTGAGGATGTACATGGTGCAGAATCATTTCTGCTTCATTCTGTTTGCAAATTAAATCCCACAATCTACCCTCATGCATTTAACTTGTTGATTAAACCAGGCTACAAACTCCTTTCTTGTGTCACTTAGTATAAAATCTACTGTGATGGATGGGCTTTGCATTCAAAGGTCTCCATTTTAAAAGTTAGCTTTGTCAAATATTAGAAGTTGACCCAATTAGACTGGACTCTCAGATCTTCAGTTTTTCCACTTATAGTACAAAATAATAATAATACAAATTAGCTATAATAGAAACATAAAGCTTTTAATACAAATTACTAGAGGATCACTTTGCCTTGTAGTAACAGAAATAAAAGAAATATTGAGTTAAGAAAAGCTCCTGTGTCTGTCCTATAAGACAATATTGACATAGACACTTTGTCCCCTTTGAAAAACATGCAAGTGTGTGGTGGAAGATGAGAACTGGGTAGAGATTTTCCAGTGCCTTCTTAATTACAAAGCTTAAATGTTCTGGCAACTGCTACCTCTGTTCAAAGATTATGCCCTCTGTTTTGGTTTGAGTGTGAAATGGCCCAACTGCTACATGTATTTGAACACTTGGTCCCCAGATAGTGGTACAACTTTTGGAGGTATGGAACATTTAGGAGGTGGGGCACAGTAGAAAGAACTGGACTGCCAGTGAGAGGGTCTTATGGGTCTTACGGGAGGGTCTTGGTGGCTAAGTCGTGTAGCCAGCTGCCTCCTGCTCTTGATGCTTCAGTTGTGAGCCACTCTCACTGCCATCACTCACCATGGTGGACTGTATCTCCTGATCTGTGAGCCAGAATAAGCCTTTCCCCCCTTAGGCTGCCTTTGTCAGGATGAGAAAGCAGATAATATACTGATGTGCTTGTTTCAAAGTCACTTTATTTAATCCCCCAAATTCACCCTTGGGTTCCAGCTTCCACCAAGAGGAGCTAGGACTCCTTGAATGGATAGAGATTGGACCAAAGCTACAAGATAAACCTACCTTCCCTCTCCCTCAGAGAGCAAGGGATCCTATGATTATGGCAAAAAACACTCACACTCAAGGTCAACTTGCATAAGGAGCCTATTGGACTCAGATAAAACAATGTTGGTATCCGAAAAGGAGAAAAATTATAGCATATTAAAATATTGATGCATTTATATACATGAATTCCGACCTATTCTTAAGTACTATGCAAGCAGACCTGGAGTGATTATCTGTGTAAGACATCAGCAAACCAGGTCATTATTTGGATGTGACCAGTAGGAGAAAATGCAAGCATCTACATGTGGCCTTCCACACTGGGGATCACACACAGAGGCTGTACAGATTGTAAGGGAGGGAGCCTGTCTCTATAGAGAAACAGTCCAGCTGATAAGAAAGAAGAATTGAAAGAGCTACCATAGCATCAATTTGCAAGCCTTGATGTGCTAATTGATGGAAGCCTTGTACATCAAAGGGTGAAACATCACAGAAAGAAACTCCATCTGACATCTGGTGCCTCCTGATGGAGGAACACGCTACCTGTGAAGTCTTGCTCAAAACATAAGATCTGAATCTGATCAAACCTCTGGGCCTTAGTATCAAGTAATGAGCAGCTCCAGGATAGTGGTCCATGCTAAACTATCACGTTAGCAAATACAAAACAACTGAGACTAAAAACAAACCTGATTTCATGAATAAGTGTCTAAAGGGGAACAAAAGGGGGAAAACATTTATAAATTAGGCAATGATTTTATTTTTAAAGATTTACCAATTGATTTTGTTTACTGGGCTCCTAATTCCAGGAAGAAAATTCCTGAAGGACAGCATGGGAGAAACAGCAAGAAATATCCATGGTGGCTGGAATTGTTTGGTAAATTGTGGTTATGTTTTCAAGGTTCTTGTCTTTAGAAACATACACTGAAGTGTGTACAGATTAAATGATGTGTGCTTGAGACATGCTTTGAAAAAACAGAAGGTAGAGGATGATGAGAGGGAAGGAAGCAGTGTCCATGTGGTCATTAGCTAAGGGATCCCAGGAAGTGTCCGTATGGCTAGCTACATGACAGTCATTTTAGTATTCTGACTACTGTAATTCTCCATAATAAAATTACACACACACACACACACACACACACATACACACACACACACATATATATATATATATATATATATACATATATGTATATGTCTTATATATGTATATGTATATGTATACTGTCATACATTGTATTAGAAAGCTTTAGTCAATGACATAATGCACGTATAACGAACTCCCATAAGACTATATTGCTAAGTGATTCCATTGTTATTTAAACTTGTGGAAAGGATATGCCATAAAATATGCAGAATGAAAAACCCTAACAATGTATTTAGTACATATCTCTACCTGTGACACATGATGCTATGCATCTGTACATATATAATGTCTACACACACCCCATACACATACATAAATATATATATGAAACAAATGTTCACATGCCTACACATGTAAGAATGCATGCAGTTGGCTGTCACACTATTAGCCTTTCTTGATAATTGCAGGTGGTGGAAACTCACAGGACTGACAATCTTAAGGGGCTTGAGGAGGTAGGCTGTACACTTACTCTTTGTTTATTGTTATAGTGTGGCCAATTTATAAGACGTCTCTTCCTCACATCACAAACATATATCAGAAAATCAACTACACTTTGACTCTCCATAACCTTTGATCTGAACGTCTACAATGTGCACAGGCAGAGGGAAGCAACTATGGGACCAGTCAAGATACGGTGCTGGAGGTAACAAAAGCCACTCCCACCAACCTATTCAGGATGCAGAGGTTCAGGGTTGAGTTAAACAGGTTAGGGGGTTTATGCCCAGAGGGACACTAGTGAAAAGGGTTTAGGGGCTATAGAGCAAGGCATAGACAGTAAAGGGATTTCAGGCTCCCCGGGTAGAAGAGAGCCATGGCCAGGAAGTTCAGGGGAGCAGGGTCTAGTCTGGAGAGGTCTACATCTCTCGAAGCAGGAAAGAAGCAGGCTCAGGCCTGCAGCATGGACAACTGGCAGCGGCTCTGGAATCTGCAAGAGCTCAGGGGAAAAGAACAGTGAGTCAGAGGCGCAGCAACCTGAAGAGATTGGTGGAAACCCAGGAGCAGAGGGAGGGTGGTGCGGCCAGAGGCGGCAGTGGGAGTGCCAGGTGGATGAGAGGCTGGGGCTGCTAGGCGGGCAGGGACTGTGGCAGCAGGGACTGCCCCAAGCCTCTCCCTGTCGGGGACAAGCAGTTTGTTTTGTGATGGTTTGTACTGACTGTCATCTTGACAGGATCTGAAATCTACTGTGAGGGATCAGGTTAGCCTCTGGGCCTGTCTGTGAGGGATTATCTTGACTGGGCTAACTGAAGTGGGAAGAGCCACCTAAACTGGATTACATAAGAAGTAGAGAGCTGGCTGGCCAGCAGCATTCACCACTCTCTGCTCCTCACTGGGGACTGACGGTGACCAATTGACTGGAGATCCTGCTGCCACCCTTCCCTGCTCTGATGGACAGCGACCTGGAACGGTAGCTAAATGAACCTCCCTCTTCTCAACTGGTTTTTGTCAGGTATTTTGTCCTAGCAACAAGAAAGTCAACTGGTTTTTGTCACGTAATTGTCCCAGCAACAAGAAAGTAACTGATTCAGCTGTGTATAACCAGAACCAGCCAGGAGACCCAATCTCTCCAACGTGCCATGAAGCAGGTGTCCAGGGCCGGGAACAGTAGAGACTGACCGTGGCTCTACACCCCGAGTGAAGATCAGCTTACACCAGCTCTGCCTCTCACTGGTGGTGACTAGACCGGGGTCTGAACCTCTCCAAGCCTCAGTTTCCTCTTCTGTAAGTGGGACACCAAGCAGTGGTCCCTTGTTCTGTTCAGAAAGGAGAGCTGGCAATCAGAAGTGAAAGCAGGAATTTGTGAAATGTGCAGGAAAATAGACGGACCCGGAATCATATTATGCGAAGTGACTCAAACTCAGAAAGACAAAAACCACATACATGGTCTCTCTGATAAGTGAGTCCTAGCTTGCTACATCTACAAGTACGTATATAGCAAATGTGGATAAAACCTGCACAGGTAACACCATAACTAAAAGCAAATGTAAAGAGAAGAGGCAGAAGAGGGATGAAGGAAGGGCAAAAGGGTATTTGTGACATGTACCTGAGGAGGAAAGGTACAGAGAGGTGGGGATTAAGAAAGAGGGGGAGGGGTCTAGGATAGGAATCCACAAAAACAAATTGTATTTTAAAATGCCAAAATGAATGATACCTAATCTCTGCATGCCAACTAAAATCATAAAAAAAATAAATCAATAAGTAAGTAAGTAAAACTGTCCATTCCTCACCCACAGAAGAAACTCTTGGACTTTCATCTGAAACCCAACTTTGAGATCATCAGCTCCTGGCTATATACAAAGAAGCACAGTGTGGAAATGTAAAGAGAGCAAAATGTTATATTTTTCTACATTTGTTTATTCCTAGAGGAAAACAGAAGTCACTTCCTTGTAGGAACTCATAAAAGAATGGAATGAAAGACTTGGTTAAGCAGATGGGGATGGTCAATAAACAGGAGGCTCTGCTGGTCGGAATAGCATTTCCTAGGGCCTGCGCTGTTGAGAAAACTCCTTAAGATAAGTGGGGCTCCTGGTCACAGGCCTACCTCACACCCCCCAGGTGCTTCCTGTAACTGACCAACAGACCTGTTTGCAAATTCCTTTTTTTTTTTTTACTTTTATGGCTGTAATTATCACATGTGAATTATGATTTGTGGTTTAACTGCCATCTTGTTGTTTTGTCTCTATAAAAGCTGACACTCCGAACAGTTAAGGGCTACACTCTGAGATTCTGGGGTGCAGACCTGCTTTACTGGACTTCCTTTCTTTTCTTTTCTTTTCTTCCTTTTTTACCCAATAAAACTTTGCCTCTCATTCCGTGAGTCAACGGTCGTGCCGGTGTGCCACCGGACCCCGTAACAGAAGGAGAAACCTTTCCTTCAGAGGCCCTCTTCTTTACTGCCCAGGGGCCCTGCCTCTGTGCCCGCCATAGCGCGGCAGTGGGTCTCAACCAAACCAGCCTTGCCCCTTTTTCTGAGTGTTAATCTGGGGACCAAAGCTGGGGGCTTGGTCCTGAGTCACTACTGACCAGTGCCTGGCATCCTTGCAATGGCCGGAGAAGATGGGATACTTGGCTCCTATCTAATCCTAATGCTCCTACCTAAGGGAAACTTGTAAGCCCAACATTGCTTCTTACCGCCCCAGGGTATAAACAAGAGAAGCAGGTGAGTATGTGAATAAGTCATTTGGTTCACCACATAAGCCAATAAATAACCAGGAGCAATGATGGGACTTATGAAGCACAGGCAGGGATAACGGCTCCACGTATGAATCAAACACATCACACCCATCCCGCTGCAGTAAGTCATGAAGGCGTTTGCATTGAGATTGCAGCCAGGTCCTCGTTTCCTCAATGCACATCGAGGAGAGTGGTTCTCTTCTCCAAATCTGTTTCCTCCCCAACGGTGGGCCCACTAGGCTGTGTGAGGATTAAATAGGAACTCACGTGTGTGAAGGAAAGTGAGACTTGGGGCCTCTGCTCACCCCCCTGCCAGGATCAGATGGACACCAGTCTCACTCTCACATGTCTCTATGAGTCTCACATTACCTTGGAAACTAGAGGAGTGCTTAAGATCACTCTTCCCTGGGGTGTGTGAAATGTGCCCTTGTCTGAAATGAGAACATTCTGTGTCTCCAGCCTCTCTGAAATCAGCAAGCCATTGGAGGGCAGTGAGCCAGCTACAGTGTGTGAGCTTGTTCAGTGTGTAGGCCAAGCTAATTCCATGTCATTTCAGGATGGCAAGGCTAACAAAGTCATCCTGGGAGCCAGAATCGTGTGTGTGTGTGTGTGTGTGTGTGTGTGTGTGTGTGTGTATGCATGCATGCGCACATGTGTGTGTACCGTGAGTTGAGGTAGAGGGTGTCAGTCTTCACCACCCACCTTGTTGCGTGTGCGCACACGTGTGCGTACTATGAGTGCAGACGCATGCTTTCCACAGCTTGTGTTGAGGCAGAAGGCAAGCTTGCGTGTCAGTCTTTACTAGCCACATTGTTTTAGACAGGGTCTCTTGTCTGCTGCCATGGTACACCAGGCTAGCTGACTTGTGAGCTTCTGGGATTCTCTTCTCTCCAACTCCCATCTTACCGTAGGAGTGCTGGGCTTATAGCTGTTCACTACTGTGTCTAGATCTATGTGGGTTCTGGGGATCCAAACACAGGTACTCATGTCTGTGTGGCAAGCACTTTACCCCTGAGCCATTTCCCCAGTCCCAGGGAACAGGTCTTTGGAGATATCACAGGGACAATGGCAGGTGGCCAGATGTCATCACCAGCAGTGTGAAGTGTCAGGCTGTATTCCTTTGGGTCCTTGATGGCTCCTGCACAAACTGATGGCACTTGATCATAGGAAACTGAGGAGGAAAGAGCCAGATCTGGGTCATGCGGCTGTCAGTGGGATCCCCATCCCTACAAAGCCAAAGCCCCGGGTATCTGTCTCATAAGCACTTTGATCTTCCAGAGGCCTGGGTGAGCTCATGTCTCAGCTTTTAAATCTTCCTAACAGAAGATCAGAGACAGCGTGAAGATTAAAGGAAGATTTCTGTTAATGAGTGTCTCGAAGCAGGAAGCCAAAGCCCCATAGCCCATAGATGACAATGGCCTTTACTGTAACCCAGGAAGGGCAGGGGGCTGACAACCACGTCTACCTGTAGTGTGCATGCTCTGGGTGGACTTACTGAGATGACAAGCCCTGTCCGTCTCGCTGAAGCTGCAAGGCAAGGTGACAGAGGGGACCAAGAAGTGGGTGTGGAAAGTGTTCGCATCCTGCTCCTGCTCCAGCTCTGGTGTGACCACTGCACCTTCTGACCTTCACACTGGTCCATGGGGCAGCAGTGATGCAGCACACAGGCCACTGGTTCCCTGGAAACAGCAGTCCAGTGCTCCTTGCTCCAGGCACCTGCCTAAAGCTTCTTTAGCCACTCAGGGACCTGGGGCCCCTGGCCAGGTGGACAGGTCCTGGAAGGGTACCTAGATTAACAGGGTTGGTCACTCAACCCCACCACTGCCTTGTTCCTTCTGCAGAACAGCTCAAAGACTGTGCCCAGGGGCCACTGGGGTGAGCAGCAGCTGCCTGCAATGCCTAGCTGTTCATTAACAGACTCTCCCTAGGCTCTGGGTCTTTTCCCTTTCTTTGCCATACTCTGTCACTGCCTAAGAGGTAATTTCTCGGGTCACATCCCAAATAAACTCTTCAACCCGGGGATCCCCATCTAAGCCTTAGGTGCACAATAATGCGCCTCCTCCAGGAATAATGAGGTGTAGGGTGTGATGCTCTGCACCCCAGCATGGGGCAGAGAAACATGGCACTTCTGTGCAAAGAGCCCTGTTCCTGCAAAGGGCTTCACATTCCCAACACACGCGACATGCTCCTTCATCACCTCCACCGCACGGGTGCTTTCAGTGTGTCCTTGAACGCTCCCCCCTACCCCCCACCGCACATTCTCAGGTCACCAGCAGGCTAGGCTGGTAGCCAAAGATAGATTTATAGGAATGCAGTAAGGTTTCACCTACCACGGAAGCTTTTAATAAGTTGAAGTGGAAAAGAGTTGATTTACAGCCTCTTGGCTAGAGCCAGCCAATTACTTTTCAGGGGAACTCACTTAGGCAGAAAAATATTTCATGGCAATTTTAGCTGCCTCTTAAATGGGGTGGAGGGTGGACTGTGTCCACCTCTGCTGCCTGACTCTCTGATTAAGAGAAGGCTTGACAAGGAATACCCTTGAGCAGTGTGCAGGGGCACACAGAACCTGCTTATATGAGAGAGTGAGCCAGGGCCCGGCCACTCTCTGCACTTTTCTATTCTAAGGGACAAGTGTGCCCAGTATCACAATCATAATTCCAGAGGACAGGGCCTTACTAAGAGGAGAATTTACAAATAAGAAGTTCGGAGTACTGTGCTGCTTCATGGCATCTTTTGCTCCCCTTGGTTACTAAAGACTAAAAGAAAAGTCCAAGACAAAATTAGCAATAGACACAGTGAAGAGGATGGTTTTGCTAGCCAGAAATTTTTGGTGAGGATTTCATTTCAGGAAAACAATGAAACTTCTTACATAATAGGAAGAAAGAAAAAAAAATGAAAAGATTAAGATGACATCCAAATAGAAGAGAGACTTGTTGGAAAGAAGAAGGGATTCAGCGGAGGGGGGATTTGGGATGGGAAATCTGTCTATAAAAACATGTTAAAAAGACAGAAAACAATTAAAGTGGATAAGGAATTCTCAAAAGTACTTCCTACGGTCCTTCCATCATGCCTAGGGAGAGACTGACCCTCCTACCACCCTGAAAGAGCCCTCACTGCTGGTGTGGGGAAGACGGGGTGGGCTTTTCCAGTGTGAAGGCACTGAGATGTCTTGAGAGTGGAAGAACACAGGCCTGGAGGATGTGTGGGGAAAGACACCCAGATGACTTGGAGACATATGACTATCACGTACAAAAAGAAAGAGGAGCTTTTGTAAGTGATTATGTGGGTAGCAAACTGTATTCCTCTTCTCAGTCTTTGAGAGCTAGAGATGAGGAGTATTGTTACTTACAATATTTTTTTTTAATGCTCCGTATTTCTTTTTTTTCTGGCAGAGTACTTTTTAAAAATTTTTTTGTTCATTTTTATTTATTTATTTGAGAGTGATAGAGAGAGAAAGAGGCAGATAGATAGAGAGATAATGGGCACACAAGGGCCTCCAGACGCATGTACCCCTTTGTGCTTCTGGTTAACGTGGGTCCTGGGGAATTGAGCCTCGAACCGGGGTCATCAGGCTTCACAGGCAAACGATTAACCACCAAGCCATCTCTCCAGCCCTGTTCTGTATTTCTTAAATGTGAAACCAATCCGAGACTGGGCCATGTACAATCAAGCGAGTACCCAGGTTATATGTAATGGGGCAGAGTTAGAGTAGACAACTGAGTTAAAATAATGTAGGTAGTTTGGCTATTTTAAGGCTTAGCAATGACATTTGATATGAACTTGGTATTTGAGTAGTTGTCTTTTTAAATAAGAGACATGGCTGTAAAGAGAAAAAAAAAAAAAAACGCAACTCAAGACACATCAATATTTTGCCTTTAGCGAAGAAGGGACTCGAAGGGAGAAGAGAAACCCTGAGATTGGAAATTATTACCAAATTCTGAATGCAATCATTTAGGAAAAGGGAAATCTTCTCTTTGTAGTGGTGCAAAGGGAAGATTAAGAGGCAATGGATGAAACACATGGAAGGTGACAATTCAATTCTCAGTGAAAAGAAATTTCAATTCTGCATGGAAAAAAGCAATTCTGCAATGCAGAGGCATGTGGACTGACTTTGATGAAGTATGTCTTCGGTTTATAGAGGTATTTTGGGGGCTGGCTGAGGCCATTAGAGAGAGCCTCCTTGTGGATGTGGGCCGGGACTTCACTGATTCCATGAACCCTTATAGCTCAGAAGTAACTTAGAGCTGTCAGCCCGGGGGCTTGCAGGCTCACACAGATGACATAAATTATTCTCTCAAGCTAACAAAATGAAGACTACTTTATGCATGGGGTTGGGAAGTGTGACTCCATTTCCCTTCTCACCATTTCTACTTAGGATGATCAAGGTGATCCACTCAGTTCTGCAGAAGTCCATGAAAAAATTGTTTACCCATTTGAGATTTCTTCTCCAGCCCAAGTTCACTGGCTATGATTCTGTTTTATCAAAGTTTGGTCCATGAGTATTGCCCTTTTAAAAGTTTCTAGTGAGAATTATTTTCCTTTTGTTAGACAGGATAAGTGTGTTGGTCTCTAAAAGAGTTGTATTTTGATTTTTTTCCCAAAATAAATATACTACCAATGTCGGCCACATGTACAGACATTGCATCCCACCTCCCAAGTGACCCAAAGACTGAGGCAGAAGCCCAGACTTCACCCTCCCATGGGAGCCAACTGGGCCCTGCAGTGAGAGCTGAGAGCAAGTATGTGTTGGCTGAATTGGGGAGGACTCACCGGAGGGCCAGCAACCCCGATGCCCGGGTCACCACGGCTGCCAGGAGAGCCAGGAATCCCAGGTGCTCCTCGGTCACCCTAGGGGAGGGAAAATGAGATGGAGAAGTCAGTGCTGAGAAGCGGAAGGCTGCTGTGAAGGTGGACTCCTGCTTCTCCCTGCAGCTTGTGTGCGGGCCCTTTGCCTCTTCAACCACACCTGGCCTCTGGGTGCCTCCTGGGGCCTTCAAGGGTCCCTTTCTCTTACTTTGGCCAGCGCTTCATAGACTGGTCATGATCACATACTTCTCAATGTTTCCCAAATGTGACCGTGACACAAAATGTGACTAGAACATTAAGATTCCAACCCTCCCCATGTGGTCTCTGTACCTCAAATTGTCAATAAATTAATTCATTCATTTGTCCAGAACTTGTCAATATCTACATTGAGTAGGTCATTGGCTCAGTTTGGCTATGAAACCCCAAGGAGGCGTGAGGTAAGCTTCTGCTTTAAACACGGGGATTCAATGTGTAGACTTGGGTGCCAGAGGCAGGATTTAAGTTATACGTCAACATTTATGAACTGTTGACTTACAAGTGCCTGAACGTATTCCTTCACCTATCAGGGTAGCTCATGAAAGCAGGCATGTCGGCTGGTGCTTGTTAAGCTAGACTGAGCAATGAGTATACACACTGCACTGTGCCTGGCACACCCTCCAGCTATTGTGTATGCTGCTCTTCCTTTTACCCGCCACTCTGCTTGAAAGGAAAAGACAGACAGAAAGAGAAGAAATTCTGTCATTTCCTATAGAAGGAAGTGGAAGGCATACCTTTCCAGTATGTCAACACCCTCAATCTCAAAAACTAAACAGATCTCCACTGAGCCAAATCAAAACCGATCCATGCTGACAAAAGCTATTCCCAGCCCCTGATCATGCTGTTGTCTATGAATATTCATATCTGAATGAAATTTACATGTATAAAATGGATTTGGGTCATAAGCTCCTCCCATCACTGTCTCTTGCCCCCTCTCCATTCCCTTCCACTGAACCCATTCTTGTCAACCAACCCTCTTCTGTGTGTATGTATGTGAGAGTGTGTGCATGTGTGTGTGTGTGCGCGTGCATGCGTGTGTGCTGGTGGCAGCCTTTCCTAGATGCGTGAGCCAGTAATCCTTCATCAATCACATTGTGTCAAGCACTGAATTCTGCTCTTCACTAAAATAAGCTTTTTTTCTTCCCCAGAGGAAAGCAAGGCCTAGGAGCCAAGAGACCACTACTGATTTTCTTCACAGTGACCAGACCCGGCTCCCCTGTGTGTGTTCTATTGTGATGCTAACAATTCCCCCAAGAAAGCCCTGCACAGCTTAATGAAGAGATCCTTTTAGGAAATGGTCCCAGGAAGACAGTAAAAGATCTAATGGCCTGTCAGCAAAAGCAGGGCCACTAGGTAGTAAGGAACTGGGCCTGTGAGCTAGTATCTGTGACCCAGACTCTGGGGAGGGCCTGCGTGAGGATGTATGAGGTTCTGAAAAGAGGTGACATTTACAGAACTGTGACTATAGACCCTAAGCTCATTTATCTCTCAAGGAACCCTTTTAGTGTCTAATTAGTCTTTACTACTCCATACAGAAAAGGGACACAGACCCTCAGAAGGATAAAGGCATTTACTTTCAAGCTGTCTACCTCGTGGGCAGTGGATCTGATTCCAAGCAAGCTGTGTGTGCAGCCAGAGCTTATTCATGGTGCTGGAAACTAGTGCCTCTCAAAAAGGTAAGGCATTGCTAAGAGCTTCCTACAACTACCAGCAACCCAGCAGAGCTGAGGTGCACCCCGGAAGGCAGCACAGCTCAGGTGCACCCCCGGAAGCCTGTGCAGTGCTTCCCTGAATTCTAAGATGCATTCCTTCAGGACCTAGGACAGCACCCAGGCAAAGAAGGCAGAGGAGGCAGAGGAAACTCCTGAGAGCTCTCTCACTCCTTCTCCCCCATGTTCCCTCCTCCCTTGTCCCCCCCAAGCAAACCATTCCCCAAGCAGAGATGTCCCTGAATTCCAACTTGTCTTCCCAATGTCTTCAATAAGAAAATATTTATTCCTAAATAGCATTTAAACTTACAAATTTGACAACAGCCACATGGGTCCATGTCATCTGGCCAAAGGGGCAGCATGACATCTTAAGGTCCATGGAGCTGAAGCCATTCAACTGGACTAAGTCAGGTGTCTCCGCACTCCTCACCCCTGGGTCTCAGTAAAGATAACGATCTTTACTTATGCCTGCACCAGCTGACCTGGGACCTTTCTCTACCAGTATTCCTTCAGGTCAGATGCAGTCTGTCTAGTGTACAACTTCTTGCTCATAGAATAGCTAAACAGTAAGGATTACAACAAGTATATTTTATGGGACGGTGGCACCAGGGGACTATTTGTTAAAATATTTTATGTATTTATTTATGAGAGAAAGAGAGAATGGGCATGCCAGGGCCTCTAGCCACTATATAGGAACTCCAGACACATGTGCCCCCTCGTGCATCTGGCATACGTGGGTCCTAGGGAGTTGAACCCGGGTCCTTAGGCTTCACAGCCAAATGCTGTAACAACTAAGCAATTTCCCCAGTCCTGGGGGACTATTTTTAATGGAATGATATCATTTATCTTTTTTCCCAAACCTCTCCCGGAAGAAGGTGACAAAATATTCAGTGATTATGCTGTTTAGATCCCAAAGCCACATCTTCAGAACGAAAAGAATTAAAGGAAATACCCCTCTGTTAGGTAAATGTTATGAGCAGATATGGCAGAGAAAGAAAGAACAGGCTGTGTCATCTTGGAGCTCTGATACTTTTCGTGCTTTCAATGGCCTATGGGTCCTAAAGATCTTCCTTCTATGATGGAGGAGAGGGTGAAAGTCCTTAGGGAATCTCAGAGGGGCTCAAAAATGACAAAGTTCCTCCCACCCATGAAGTGACCCCCCAAAATATCTGACTGCCAGTTCCTCAACCTTCTCCCACCCACACATGGCCATGACTCCAGGGATGCAGGGCTATTTTATATACCTTGAACTTCAAAGATGTTCCTTTTTCCCCATCAGATAATAAGCAACCGCCATGCATTTACCCCCATCATACAAATGATTCTTCCATTTGGGAAAATGTTTGATCATAGGCAAGGCAAGAAAATTAGCATATAATGATCTCAATTACTGCTAGTGGAGGATGCTTGCAGAGGTCATCTTCTTGACCAGGGAGAAAAACCATGAATCAGAGTTCAAACTACACCTGGTCAGCATCCCAGGAGCCTCCGACCTTCCTGTGCTGGGTATTACTTAAGTGAGCCTTCTACATGCAATTTTATAAGCAGTGCCTTTTGGTTTTGTCACTGATATCCCAGCTATAGAAAATAAAAAGGAATAAAGTGGGATTATCCTGTCTGGGGCTTGGAATAAACCTTCCAGTAATAGCCGCACACATGAAATTCCAAAGTGCTGGGACTTAACATGCCATCTGGGACGGAAGGTACAATACTTCAGAAAGCTGCCAGCTAGCTTGGAAGGTGGCTAGGGGATGAAACAAAAAAAAACATGGCACTGAATGCACATAAGGACATTATTTTTCCTATACCTAATTCTTGAGACATAGTCTAGGCTCTGCTGAACTCCAGTGTACAGCCAGCTTGCCGTCATCCTCACCATGCTGCCTCTGACTCTAACCTACCACATGCCGGAATTATAAGCACGCAATGCCATGTCTGGAAAGAAAACCTGATTTAAAGTTGTAAAGACTGAGAGATGGTTCAGCAGAATAAGGCGCTGGCTTGAAAAGCCTGCCAGCCTGGGTCCAATTCCCAAGTTCCCATGTAGAGACAGATGCACAAAGCACACAGCATCTGGAACTCACATGAGGGGCAAGAGGTCCTGGTGTGACCACATTTATTCTCCCCCCCCCACTCTATTTCTCTGTTTCTCTTGGTTTCTCTCTTCTCTTCATAAATAAATAAAATGAAATAATAAAGTCATTTTAATGATCATCAGTGGCAAGAAATAACATACCTTTACAATAAAAGTTTTGGTTTTGGAATACTGAGTTTAAGCATCAAGTTAAAGCCAAGGACCTGAGCATGTCATGCCAACCAGACTTCGCCAGTTTCTGCAGCACATGTGTGTGCACTTGAGTTGGTGACATAATTCTCACTGCTCATGGGCATGTCTCTAGCCCAAACTTCTGTCTGAAGGTGTCTCTGAAGGTGGGGTCACCTGCAACCAACATTTCACCAGGAGCACAGGACGGTGTAAACCTCTATGAGGCCAGGCTAAAGCACTTTCATTGTCAGCACTTGTTAAGCCCTGAATGAGTGGCCTGCGCTTTAGATAACAGTGACAGGCCACTGGAACTTTCATTCAGCAGAGAGTGAGGAATGTGGAAGTGGATTGAGGTGAGCAGAGCAGCTTACAACACAAATGTCCCCACACCTTTTATAAGTGTCCCCATGTCATCTATAGTTTGCACTTACCTTGGTTCCCAGGGGACCAGGTAACCCGGGTGGTCCTCGCAGGCCCTGTAGGCAGGCACAGTAAAGGAGAGTTACTGGGGGAACCCTGACTCATTCATCTGGCTGCCTGCACCCTCTGCTGGAGAGGAGCAGGAATAGTGGGAGCTCTCACTTTGTTGTGACTCTACATAGGCACTGGGCCTGGGTGTGACTTCTTCCGGCTGTCACCCCTGCCTTGGTATGGTATAAACAAATCTCCCCACCCCTGACTTTGCTTTTCCGATGAAGATCCTCCTGCTAAAGGTTCCCACAAGGAAGCGGCAAGACCAGGCTTCAAACCTGGGCTCACATGACTCCAAAGCCCAGCCTCTTTCTTATTTGCCATGTGGGGGATCCTTAAGGGTGACCCATGAAGGGACTTTTGTTACAGGTAGAGATTTGCCTGATAGAGCACACACAGCCAGACTTGGAATCACGTCTGATTTGTCGTGCTGGGCAACAGGAGTCAGTGTTGAGCAGGAAGCCCCTTCGTAGTGCGTGCCTCATGATGGGTGGAGCTCTTGGGACTTATTCCCTTGACTGTCTCAGCCTGAGTCATGAGCCCGCAGCTCACAAGACCAGCCACATGTGCTAAGCTGGCTAGGAATGGAATAGAGCTGCCGCTCACCTGCTTGGGCTTTCACCTTCTAAGACTTCCATTTCCTGCGGTTAGCCACAGGTTGAAAATATGAAGCACAAGATGTCGACAATAACTCACAAGTAATAAATAATTTTCATTGCCGTGTGTTGCTGTAAATGATCTACGGTGTTGCTCTTGATCTCTTGCTGTACTTAATTTCTTAAATTAAACTTTATCACTGGAAGGTATGTACAGGAATGGTATAGGATACAAACTGCCATGGCCCGGGGCACGTGTGGTCGTCCAGGATGGCTCTACCTGCGGTGTGCTGTTTGTCTACATGCCTCCCCTTGCGCATCCAGCTGCACTCCGTTGGCTACGGCTAAGCTTCTGTGAGATTTGGCACTGAGACCGTACGTGTGTCTTTTACTTTTCTGATTTCAGCCTGGCTTCCCGAGGTCCCAAGACTCCACCCTGCCACTCACCGGCTCTCCGTCCTTCCCCTTTCCGGGAGATCCAGGGAGCCCCGGGGCACCAGGGTCACCCCGAGGGCCAGTTGGACCTGGGCTCCCTTCTTCCCCTGATGTTCCCTGGGGGGAAGAGTGGACATATTCTAGAATTAGTAGTATGTGCATCTCAGGTTTCCCATGGCGACCCACCCAACCCTGTGGGAAGTCTGGAGCCACCCTGACAATTTCACTCAGCCCGTCCCTCTGGGGGCACTGGAAGATGGACGGCGCAGTGGGTATCAGAGGTTGAATTCGGTCCCCTCCCTAAAGTCACATGTTCAACTCCTTTGCAGCCTGCATGCCTCCAGCCCTTCTGTGAAGGAGATGTGTGGGAAGATGAGTCAAGGCTAACAAGCAGGAGGTAGAGAGGGACCCTACAAACCTAGGATAGGGTCACCATACAGGAAATGTGACTTTGAAGAGCTCCAGGCCTTTCCAAACTGTTCTGGGCCTGGCTCAGCCAAGGAAAAGGCTTTGTCTCCCTCCAGAGGTCTAATGAGCTAACAGCACACTGATTTCCTGGGGTCTCAATATTCAGTTCTCATGAAGCTTTTAACAGTATCTTGGTCATAGCCTTGGACATTCTTCCAGGTTGTCAACACTCTAATTATAAGGAGAGAGTCCCTCGGGCATACCACATATGCGAAAAGCAAAAATATTTGGGATTTTCCTGTTGTTTAACTTGGGTGCTTCACTTCTTTACAGCAATCACAGGTGGTCTTATTTTTTAAAAAAATATGAGTGCCAGGAGCCCCCCTCAGTGGTCAGGATGCCTGCTGTTGCCACCCTAATCCAGAGGCACATTACTAGGGCATGGAAGCCAGCCTATGATCCATATCTGAAGCCCTCAAATCTTCTCTGGGTCATTCAGATGAGCACTTGGGGTTCCCTAAGCCCTGGCTCACAGCACCAGTGAGCATGGGTTAAAGCACCGTGCCAGGGGGCTTCAGAGGGTACAGTTCTCCCCTTGTTTCTGCCAGTTGATGGGGCGGGTGGAGGGGGACCTGCTTGCCTCTTCCTCTCAACAAACAAAACTCTTCCCCACACATGAGATGTGTCCACTGGCAATCACGAGTGCTCAGCGGAGGAGCAGGGCGCTGGGTTCAGAGGAAGGGTGTAGAGTCAGACCCAGCTGTG
Organism: Jaculus jaculus; assembly: GCF_020740685.1. Lineage (NCBI taxonomy): Eukaryota > Metazoa > Chordata > Mammalia > Rodentia > Dipodidae > Jaculus > Jaculus jaculus. The sequence continues at coordinate 199,888,661 of NC_059103.1, read as the reverse complement.
CGGCCTCACAGAGGCCGGCGAGTTAATTCACGGCTCACTGAGTTTTTGTCTCGACAAATGTGAATTCCTCAGATTCCCGGGTCTCCTGCGATGATTAGAGGGGGAGAGATATGGCATTCTCTCCCCTCTCTCCCCTATCGGCACCGTCCTTTCTGATTCTTGAGCCTTTATACCCTAGGCAATGGGTGCTTCTCCTCTATTGCGCCCAAGAGCATCCAGAATAGACTCTCCCTTGCTACAAGAGCAATGCTCTTACCTTCTCCCCACGCTCCCCATCTTTCCCAGGGGGACCTCGGATGCCAGGTGGGCCCTGAAGAAAGGAAGGTTATTCACATGGTCAGTTTGTCGATGACCAGTAGGCCATAGGGAAAGGATGAAGGAATGAACAGGACTGGCCTAAATCTACTGTGGAGGACAAGTTTTCCATAGCCCATGAGCAGAGGGCAGTGTGAGTGTTGAATATTAGAGTCTAAATCAAGGCTTAATTTGCAACATAAAGCCAGTCTGTCAGCAGTCACCCTGGGTCTCCACCAGGAAGAAGCAGAGGTGGAAGTGCCACTGGCCAGGTGAGGTGGGACTGGCCAAGTGATCTGGCCCAACCGTCTCTCCTTCTGCAGACCAACAAGAAGAGCTGAGGCTCCTGCAGTGATGGGCCCGAGTCTTAAAGACAATCAGTGGAAGAGCTAGGGTAGACTCCAGTTGTCCAGTGGCCAACAGGGACCTAGGACCATTTTAGATTCATTTATTTCTTCAAAGGCAAACAATGATGCTGATTCTAACATCAGTGAAATGTACAGACTGTGTTACGTACTAACTCCAGCTGTCAAGAGAAAACTAAACATTCCTTAGAAAAGGTTTGTTACATTTCTTGGTGACCTTCTTCAAGATTCTGGTGTCTTCACTTACAGTCCCCACCTCTGCTTTCCAGGAGGGCAGGGAAGCTAATATGAGGGGACACTACAAGTCCCAGCCCATGATGGGGTCCTCTCGAGGAGGGTGGAGAAGTTAGTAGCGGGAAACACTGCAAATCCTCAGCACATGCTGGTGTTCTTGCCTTTCCAGAATACTCACCATGCTTCCTGGGGGGCCACTAATGCCAGGGGGTCCTGCAGGTCCTGGAGCACCCTGGTGAGAGACAGTACATTTGAAAAAGGCCAAATACATTCGCTATACACAGCTGTCCCCAGCCACGTTCCATACATGGCCCATATTCAGTTCCTGTGACGTACCGTCACAGCCTCCATCCTCACCCCACAGAGAGGAGGAACCCATCCTCATTTCTGCCACAGCAACCCAGTTAGCAGGGCTCAAGGGAGTAGTCGTCCAGCCCCACAAGGGTGGGGGCAATTGGAGGACAGGAGAACTCTAACAGCTCCTTCATCCAGAGCCAGGGAGTGTGAGGGAACAAGTGGGCAGAGAGGAAGGCCACTCACCATCAGGTGATCGTCAGCCTTGGGCTGGGAAAGGAAACTGTTCAGAGCTAAGTCATACAGAAAGAGCTCTAGTATAATGAAGAAGGTCACTTAAAGGACACTGGGATAATCCTTGAGTGAAGGGAGGTGATAGAGCTGGGCAAAGGCCCACCGTGAATGGACAGGAAGGAACATTTGTGAAGGGTGGCGGGACAGTAATGTTTAAGACTTGAGATCAACTGCTGTTTCATGGCGGGTCACAAGGCTGCTTTAGGGCAGCGCTTTGCTGAGTTCTCACCAGACACAGGGCAAGGGCATCCAGGACAGAAAGACCTTCGTGTGTGTGTGTGCATGTGTTTGTGTGTGTACACGCTTGCACACTCATACCACTGACTGCTCGGGAACTACTTCCTGAAGGAAATGAATGTGGGTTAGCTGAGTCACGATTCCTTGAGGGGATGTGGTGCAGGGAATTCTAGGAAGCCAGTGCCACGGAGGAGCATCAGTGAACTCCCGAGACACTAGAGCCTGCCCCCTTTCTTCTCAGGCCTGGCCTGCTGTCACAGGCCATTCACAACTTCAGCGTCAGAAATCACAGAGCAGACCCTATGCCTGACGTGTTTCCACTCTAATCAAGCTGAGCACAGCCCAGGGCTACCTGTGCCCTGTCCATGGTGTCCACACTGGCCACTACTCTTGGCTGATTACATCTCCACTCAGCTACAGGCATGGGTCTCCTGGCCAGTATATCTGGCCTGTGGTCCCAGGAGCAGACTGGACATTGACTGCTCCTCTCACACTGCCGTCACTCCTGAAGGCCCGGTCAGGTCAGTCTTGTCTGCCTCCCTCCAGCACCACAGACAAGGCTGAGCTCTGTAGCTCTGACCAGGTGACAGAATTCTACTCAGCTCCAGGGCAAGCACCGGACCCCTGGGAGACCAAACACACCCCGTGACCACGTGAGTTGGAGCAGCAACAGGAGAGCTCAGGAGGCACACAAGTTTGTGCATTTTTTAATTTTTGAGTGTATGTGATATGAAAATGTGCACATGTGTTTATACAGGGGGGGTTGCTCATGCCCATGTGTGTGTGTGCACGTATGGAAGCCAAGGGCTACCTCGCTGCTTTCCTCAGAACTGCCATCCACCTCCCTCCAAGGCAGCGTCTTCCATTGGCCTGCAGCTCACTAGCTACGCCACACACTGGGAAGCCCCTTGCCTTCCCCGCCCCCCTCCCCTGGTTAATGGGATAAAGACTCATGCTACCACCATAGCCAGCATTTTACATGGGCCTTGGTGTCAACTCTGGTCTTCATCCTTGCAAGGCAAGTATTTTGCCCACCAAGCCATCTAGCCAGACTTGTGTAACTTCTTGACTTTGTGTCTGAGTGTGTGTGTGTGTGTGCAGGTGAAAAGGGGGGAGAGAGAGAGAAGAAAGAGAGAAAATGTGTGTAAGTTGGATTCTTGAATGTATATATGTGGATTTGAGCCGGAGTAAATTTTTCAAAGTGGCAAAGATCTCGGAGCGAACGCATCTGCCTATCATCTGTGTGCACACTGGACGGGTTTCTTGGGCTGGACGTGTGGACAAAGCCAGACATGCTGGGAGCTCCATGGAGGCCAGGACGTGCTCGCTCCATGCTCAGTGCACAAGCTGCCTCCTGCCCTGCCCTCCCCCGCTCCTCCAGTGGGGGTCGAGCTTGGTTTACAGCATCCCACCCAGTGAACCCAGAGCTGTGATGCACAGATACTCAGCTATGCCACCCCTTCTAGGGTCCCCAGCAGGCAGGGAGGACACAGGACTCACAGGGTTTCCAGCTGCTCCAGGAGCCCCATGTGCACCGTCTTGTCCCTTGGCACCCTGTGCAGGAAGCAAAAGGAAGAGCTTAGAGCTCAGAGGCCTTAGACAATGCTGTTCCCTCCACAGCAGGAAAGTCTCAAATCTCACTTATCAGAACCAGGGACAGGGAGCACTGTCTAACAGGTGCAGAACGTCACCATCCTGTCCTCCCACTGGAGCTTGGTACATAACGATTTTACTCCATCCTCATCACTGCCCCAGTGAGCGGTCACCACTCACCCTTTATGAAAACATGTATGGGGGCAAGATGGACGGGGCAGGTAGCCAGTGGCCCCAGGGACTTCAGATAGCCATGGGCTTTTCTACACTGTACACTGCCTCTGCCCAGCTCCCATGGTAACCTGAACAATTTTCAGGAAAGATCTAGGAGAAACAACCAAATGAGGACAAATAAGGAAGTCAAAGTACTAACACACAGCAGGAACCTAACTAGATGTCCATCAAAGGGTGGGGGCGGGAGGTGGATCTCACTAGATACCAAGAGCGGTCGGTCCTACCAAGCCGCCTCACTCCGCAGTGCTCTGAAGCTAAGGGCATGTGAGCTTCAGAACCTGGAGGTGGCCTTAGCCTAGTGACGTGGGGCAAGGACAACCAGAGCTCCAGAGCCGGGCCAACCCCAGACAACGGCATTTGAGAAGCACTGGGACCCTGGGTTCTAAGACACTGGAGGCCCACGAAGCCCCTCGCCTCAGTACTCGTGGTGTGAACTCACACCAAGCCAGACGGTCAGCTCCGGCAGGGGAATGAGGACAGGGAGAGGAGGTGACATAAGAGCACAACCCGATGGGAATATGACCAATATGGGATATGTTCATACACGAAAGTTCATAATCAAGACAAAAATATTCCCAATATGCCAGTGAGGCAGGGCAGAAAGAAAAGAAAGGAGTGGTAACTTCAGTGACCAAAACCGGCAGGTGGAGAGAAGGATTTTTTTACCGGAGGTCCAGCGGGTCCCCGGGGGCCTAATTCTCCAGGATGGCCCTGTGGTCCCTGCAGGGGAAAATAACACATATCAATGGAGCAACACCCCGGTTGTGAGTATATGGCTTCAGGTATGCACTTATATAACAGGTATAATTTCAAATCCATGATGGCCATGACATTAAGTCTTGAGGACTGAAAGAGTGCATTCGGTTCCCGGCATGCTGGGAGGTGGAGAGGGGGCAGCAGCGTTCAGTCCCAGATCTGGTCAAGCCATGGATGCCTGCTCTTCAGGTACCTGGAGGAGTGGGGGTCAGCGTGGATTGCGCACACACTCACCGGGTGGCCAGGCACACCAGGGTCGCCCTTTTCTCCTTTAGGCCCTTGTTCTCCCTGTGGGGCAGAAACACATGGGACAGTTGACTTGACAGTGAGCTTTGGCACGAGATCCACCTCAAGTCTTCTGGTGACCGCTCCTCCAGGCTGTTCCCGCTGGCTGCACTTGAGGGTCATCTCTCCAGCTCCTCTCGGATGCAGACCCATCCTGTCTCACTGAAATCTAAGGGTGGGCATCTACGAGTGGCCACAGTCTCGTGCTACACCTTCAGAGTCCACTATCTGTTCCAGGACACCTGCTAAGAAGGTCTTAGCTCTACACCTGTGACCTACGTGCCCCATGCTCAGGTCCTAACACAGAGCAAGCAGATCACCAGTGAGTAAGTGCGTGGAAGATTCTGAGGGGATGAAGGTCTTTCAGAACTCCTACCTCGAGGGAGATGTAGAGAGAGAACTCTGCAAAGGGGACCTGGTCCTTGAGGGGCAGAAAATGGGCTAAGCCTTTGCCATGAGGGCAGAAGAGAGCCTTCCACAGGTGGGGAGTTAGTGCAAAAAGGCTTTGGAGAGGAGCAGGAGAGGACCGTGTTCACATCCTAAGGCAGACTGGAATGCCTACAGTACATATCCTTGAATGGGCTTGCCTGAAACCCTCACTTAGCAGAGGAGAGGCACAGAAGGGGCTCCCCATCAATGGCTTGTCACACTGCTTTCTCTGCCCATGCATGGATTAATGAAAGTCCTTGCCACGTCTCCAGGCATGCCCAGAAGCCACTCTCTGGAGCCTCCTCATCTCTGAGGAGGAAGCAAAGGAATCTGGGCTTTTCTGTCCCCAGCTTCCACCTTCCTGTTCTCTTAATTATACAACAACCTGCGCAGTCTCTCTAAACCTGGCCTCTTCCTTCAGCACAGGAGCTCCTTCCTGGGCACACACACTTGATGAGAACGGGCAGAATTCAAACTCTACCCTTTTGGGACCCATCAGTATAAGCCCAGGTTGCAATAGCAACAAGCCACACCCAGAGACAGCTGGGTAATGGCCCACTATGAAAGTTTTTGGTTTCTTTTTTAGTGACAATTTCCATGATGTGTTTTTTTGTGGGGGGAAGGAGGAGGGTTCGAGGTAGGGTTTCGCTGTAGCCCAGGCTGACCTGGAATTTACTATGAAATCTCAGGTTAGCCTTAAACTCACAGGAATCCTCCTACCTCTGCCTCCCCAGTACTGGGATACATGGCATGCACCACCATGCCTGGTTTCCTTGATGTGATTTTGAAAGCGGCTTCCTAGATCTATCAAAACTTTGGGTTCTATAGGAAGGATGTTAACACTGAGATTGAATGGGAAAAACAGGGTAATCCCCCAACACACACACATACTCTCCCTCTGTTCCTTTCCAGCAGAATATTCTGGAAATTGCTTCTCAGTGACGCTACTGCAGGTTACTTTTAACCTCAGGGGTCTCAGAGCAGACCTGAGAGAAGTGAGACCAGAAGTGGTCTGGGAGAGAGCGGGGAGATGCGCAGACGACTGCTACCGCGGGCAGGGATGTGAGCCTCGCAACACGGTGACAAATGGGGACAGTTCCTGGAGCCAGGCCACTCTGCCAGACGGACACCTCCTGAAAACTTCTCCTGAAGCCCATGCTGGCCGAAGATGCCCCACCACCCCTTTCTTCCGTCTCACCTCCAAGGCTCAGCATAGCCCCTTCTCTGACAAAGACGTCAGCATTGGACTCAGTCTCTCCCTCAGCTCCACTCATTTATGCCCCACATAACATCCTTTAAGCCTTTTCAACTGCATCTCCTTATTAAGAAAGTGGAGACAGCCTTTCTGATCTTTCGATCTTTCCACTCCAGCTGTCAGCTGTGTTGTGGCATTGAGTGCAGGTTAAATTTCAATACCAGAACCACACACACACACACACACACACACACACACACACAATCAGGAACACTGTTTTTTGGCTTTGGTATTGCCAATAGTGTAAAGATATTTAAAAAGAAAAGCACGTATTTTCAAGAGTCATCCATGGAAGGAGGAGGAGATAGGTCCCTCGTGGCCGTGGCGCTGTTTCCTCTCTGTCACATGCTGTGGTGTCTGCAAGAAGCCACCCAAGCTCTCCTCCTCGGTCTGATCCCAGGAGGCACAGAAGCAGGCTCGGGTCGCCACTGTCCCACAAGCCGCCTGCCTCAGAACTGCACCCACTCATGGTCCTCCTCACAGTCTTCTCTGGTTGCCTTCTCAAGGATTTCTACCCGCGAAAGCCCCAGTGGCTCTGAGCACTGCAGAATTAGCTTTACCCACAGACAGCGCCCCTTGCCCACAACCACTGGGCAATGCCCTGCAATGTCTGCCTGGCACGAGGACCAGTTCTTTGCAAGAACTGGATCCCACCTGTCACTAGAAACAGTCTGGGAGCCCAGAGGCCTGGATAAGCAGCATGAAGAGTAGATCCCAGGCCAGCCGCAGCTCCCAACGCCCATGGTGGCCTCACCAGCTGAGCTGAGGGCATTACTGCTACTTACGGGCATTCGTGGGTGTGGTGTGAAGAAGGAAGGCTGCAAAAGAAACCACATGTGTTAGAAAGCTGGGAATCGGAGGAACGTGCCACCTCATTCTAAAATCCTATGGTCTAGCCAAAGAACACATCCTTGATTTTTGCTGTTTGTTGGTTCGTTTGTTTGAGGCAGTGTCTCATACAGTCCAGCTGCTGTCCTTGAACTTGCCATGTAGCCAAGAATGACCCACAACACCTAGTTCTTCTGCCTCCACCTTTCCAGTGCTGGAGTTACAGACGTGCACTACCGACGTGCGCTACCATACCTGAGTTCTTACATAACCTTTGATAACCATCAGATCTGACAATTAGAATGGCACCTTTCTTAAAAGCCCCTCTCTGTGTGTTCATGAGGTAAGGCAGGAAAGCACAGTAGTTGGACTTAGGAGTCCTGTGGTCCAATGGCTCGAGCTTTGAATCCAACGTGACCTTGGAGGCTCTCCGTGTCACCACCAGTCAGAAGGAGATGAAACACTGCTCTTACAGAGTCAAGGAGCCAAAGTGAATTAATCCACGCAAGCACGTGGAGGGGCGTCTGGGCACTGAGTTTGGGTCTCAATAACTCCTTCTCCAGAATTGCATCTGCCTCAGGCTAGCTGAGGACAGAGGCAAAGGGGAGATTAGCCTGAGGCAGCCAGCTGCTGGCTCATAGCCAGGCCCGTGTGTGCAAAACTTTCTGAGCAGAGGCTGGTCCCTGTGCGTGAATGACAGAATGTAGATCTTCGCATTCTGGATTTGTTTTAGGACTGCCCGATATGGTACCTCTTTGCCCCTCATATCGCCCTCTGGGCTCCTGCTCTGAGCCAAGCACCCATATGCGTAAGGCCTGATGGAGCATCCAGATGCCAGTCACATGGTGGTCAAGACTGTGCATGTATGCCCTCTTCAAACACCCAGTCCCAGGGCCTTCCCCAGAAAAAATAAATCAGGACTCCAGTTTAGTACATTCTGGAAGTTTAAAAAAAAAATGTGTTTCCACACAACTGACAATACAAAAGCATAATTCTGGACAGGAAGTACATGACTAGTCACGGTGACTCAGTACTGCCAGTTGGTCACATACATTCAGGAGCGATTCCTCAAGATCACTCTAAGAGATGCGTGACCTGCCTCTGCCCTGCTTCATGGGTAAGAAAACCAGAGGACAGTGACATGAGCCCCTTGATGAAGCAACTAGAGCATGTGAGGTGAGGAGCTGCACCCACTCCAGGGCACCTTAGCTAATCGTTTTTCACACCTTAGCTAATTGTTCTTCACTCAGTGGTCCTTGGATTGGTTCTGTCACTTAAAACCTATCTTGTTCCATTCAGTGTGTGTCCACGTGTCTTCAAGACCCTATGTAGTGCGTGTGCAGATCTTTACAGTACTGGATTATGTGATAAGGGTGTTTTGTAACTTACTGCCTTCTGTGCTATGGTCATGTGGATACTGTCCGAATGTTGCATTGTCATAAGCAGCTCAACAATGCTCATCCTTATACATGCTTTTGAAACAAATATACTTGTCCTTGCAGGGGTGAATGTATTCTAAAGAGACACTCATGACCCTCCTTTTGGCTATGGAAATGATGGTCCAGTAGGAATTGAAATTTCCTCAGGAACCTGAAGTTGGGAGAAGGAAAAGGCTGACACCTGGTGCCAGGCAGAGGGCAATCCTGTCTCCTAGAAAGAAGTTTCACAGTTCTGACACTTCTCAGACCATTTTGCAGGAGAAACTGGAGCCCAGACAAGGATGTGGGGCCAGTGATGGGCAGAATCACACCTCAACCAGTCCTGTTTAATTACGCATACCTCTTGTTCTCTAAACAGAGGTCTCGGGTCAGGACACTAACGGTGGACTTGGGAGGAGGGTGTCGCTGGACTTCTACGTGGCCACATTAAAAGTAAATCTCATTTCCCTGACTGTCACTGTTACTCGTCTCCATTTGGCACACGGAAGATGGCGGAGCCTGGTACTGTGGCTGCCAGGGCTCATTCCTTGACCTGAACAACTCTGGTAACATAAACACATGCAAATACTTCTCTTGGAGAGAAACCTAGATATGGAGTGTCCAGGCTTAAGGGTAGACACTTCCTGGTATATTACTTGTGCCAAGCAGCTCCCCAGTCAACTTGTTCCACCAGAAGAGCAGGGGACACACACCTTGCATGCTTGTCAACATGGGATGGAACAATTATAAACAATAAAAGATTTACACAGTTAATTTTGGCTCTAAATTTCTGATTCGGAAATTTTTCCAACATATTGTGGAATGGCTAAGTCTCATGTTAATGGAGGGCAGAGAGGGTTGAATCAGACTGTGGTATAATGATCTAAGGTTGATAAATAAGATAAAATAAATAAATAAAATAGAGTCTGATACTTTGCCACACTGAAAACAAGGTTCTGGATGTTCAGGCTACCTCCTTTGAGCTGAAGCCATACCAGCTTTGACCTCTGACCAGCCTCTCTCTGATATACACACCAGCTGGGGCCGGAACACGGGCCCTATGTAACTACCTGCTCAAAATGTCAAGTCTTCAAAGGAGCATTAAAATAATAAAAACAATTGCAAGTGGAACCCAATAGGTGAACTCTTGGGAACAAGACAAATATTAAAGGCAGTTGTTCTGTGTCTAGTAGTGAGAACCTACACTCCCAGAGAGAAGATACACTGGTGTTCCTGATTCTACAGGCTGAAGGATTAGAGCTTTGTGACTGGAGAGTCGGAACATTGCTGGGCCACAGCTGAGTCCTCTCGGCCGATATTTAGGCTTAGTAGCCTGCATTGCTCACCTCTGTGTCAGACATCATACACTTTCAACTGCCTGGATTGGAATGGATTTATAGACAACTAACTGCCACCAATTCAAAAGCGAATGATGTCATCAGATAACGTTTGTAGTGGAGAATTTGCCCTTTTGCCATAAGCTGTTGACCTGATATTCCCATCAATGTATTTGAGAAAGGCCTTGAAGATTTTTTTTTTTTGTTCTGTGACTATACAAGTTTATATAAATGCTATGGTGTTCCAAGTGTTTAGGCTGTCTCTCTCCTGCTATCCAAAACTTGAAGCCTCCCCAGTTGTAGACAGTAACCAGCATGTGCTATTCTGGGCAACCTGAACCTGTATTCCTGGACCATAGTCACTCATATTTAACACAGAACAAACCATATCTGATTGCTGTGAAGACAGGAGCTACATATGCACTGGCAGTACTTATCATGCACCAGGGCCTCTATTAAGTACGTTGTATCATTTTAGCTAATTTTCTCTACACATGTGTAAGATACGTGGGGTATAATCTTTTAAGAGACAAGAAAACATATCTTCCAGGAATCAGATGAAACATCAGGACCACAGTACTGAGGAATGACAGCCTGAGAACCAATTCCTTCTGTCCTCACAGCCCTGACTCAACGACACCCACTCACAATGACCACCCCAGGACCATCAGACCACAACCACTCACAATGTCAACCACCCCAGACCATCAGACCATACCCACTTACAATGTCCACCCCAGTACCATCAGACCACAATCCCTCGCAATGTCCATCACAGTGCCTTCAGACAACACCCACTCACAATGTCCACTCCAGTACCCCCAGGGCCAGCAATGAGTCCTATTCTTGAGATCTGTTATTATCTTACCCTGAGCAAATGGCCTCTTTCCCCCAAACCTCATTTTCCCTGAATTTAATGGGTAGATATGTATTCTCAATGTCTAGAACATTTTCTTGTCTCCAGACCTTAGTTTCTATATGTAACATGTGGATATGTATTCTCAGTGTCTAAGACATTTTCTGATAGAGGATTATACTTTTGTTGAATAAAGCAAGTTAACAAAGCAAGCAAGAGTGATTCATAGAAGAGCTTATTTAATTATATATATAACATATATATAATTATAAGTGGTATATAATTATAATAAGTATATAGTATCATATAATATATACTGTGTACATGTATTAGACATACATGTATGTAATTATGTAATGAATACATGTTATACATTATATAATCACAAAACCTTGGAGTAAGTCTAGCTATTCGCAAACTAATAAAAAAGGGGGTTAAAACTAAGCAGTATATGTGTAGGGGATCCCAGTTCCTCAGGAGCTCAGAGAAGAGGGGATGGGAATCAAACTAACTTACAGCTCCAGGTAGCCCAGGGGGACCTTGAGGACCAGCTTCACCCTAGATGAAGAAATGGAAAATAGGTGATCTTAATCCTCCTGTCAAATCATCTTATGCCAGGAAAGGACTGACCAGATCAATTTTCCCAGATAATAGAAACACCTTCCCTTCACCAACTTTGATAAGTGATAGATGATAAATGAGAGATGATTGATAGATGGTAGATGGTAGATGGTAGAAGAAGGGATGATAGATAGACAGGCAGACATGTATATATACATGCACTCTAACTTATAAAATAATTCAGACATGTAAGAATAGGACAGTTTGAAAGTATATCTACTGATCTGTGTAACTGTGGCTTATATAATCATTCCTTAGCCTGGCATGGCAGCACACACCTTTAATCCCAGCACATGGGAAGTAGAGGTAGGAGGATCGCCATGAGTTCGAGACCACCTTGAGACTACATAGTAAATTACAGGTCAGCCATGGCTAAAGTGAGACCCTACCTTAAAAAATAATTTAAATAATCATTCCATATGGTAATGAAGGCATCCATATCTACTATCCTGATAAGGACAATCAGGCTGTTTTGTTCTGAGTTCCATCAAAACAAGCATGTGACATATTACAGTAAGTAGTCCCAAATATGTGTCCTTCAGCTCAATGATCACACAAAGTCCATTCCCCTTAGAAACACCTAGGCCCCTTCCCAGCCCCCTTGGAAGCATCAGACTTTTATCACATGCCCATCCTGGGTGACAGAATTGGTCCCGTGAACAACACTGGAATGAATCTGAATGAGCTGAGTATGAAACCCACCTCCAGACTTATTTTAAACAGCACAATGGCTGATTTCCTTTGGCTTGTTTCTTTCTTGGGAACCAACAAAGATATGGTCATCATTGGTACAGCATCACATGGGAATGAGCGAGACAATGAGGAGGTTGGCGCCACCCCTGACCTGAGGCAACCTGGTCTCAGACCTGTTCTTGGAGGAGGAGCCACAGTAAGGGGATGCTGCCCAAGTCTCTCACCTCATGGGATATGTTAACAAATAAATAAATAGGGTTGACTCACTGAAGGACAAGACAACCCTTAGTAAATGATAATATAATAAAAACAGTCATACCATCCTCTCTCATGATTTATTTTAATACCTAGCACTTCATTCCAAATTGTGTTTTAATTATTTCACGTGTATCAACTCATTTATCTCAGACATATGTTCATAAAGTATTTTTAAATTTTTTATCAGTACACATTGACTGCATAAAATGTATAAAATGATAGGGTTAAAAATGACAGTTTGGGGCTGGAGAGATGGCTCAGCAGTGAAGGCACTTGCCTGCAAAGCCTAACCACCCAAGTATGATTCCCCAGTTCCCACATACAGCCATATGCATGAAGAGGCACACGTATCTGGAGTCTATTTGCTGTAGCAGGAGGTGCTGGTATAGCCATTATCTCTCTCTCTCTCCTCGGAAATAAATCAATACGACAGTTTCATATGTACCTATATTGTTGTTGTTACCTTCTTGTTACTGATCAGGATGCCAGACCAGAAGCAGCGTGAACATGGAAAGGAGAGCCAGGATGAAATGCCAGGGTGCTGAGTCACTGGGAAATGCCAGACCATAGGCTGGACATATCTGTCTGTCTTGGTTTCAAGGGACAGTTCTTGCTTTTTGCCCTGTTTGGTCTCTTGTTCCTTGCTCTGGGGAAGTGGGGGCATCTTCACCTCTGAATAGGTTCTTTAACTTTATCCATGTACATGGTCTGTTTATTACATTTTCTTCAGCTGTCCATGAATGGATGTATAGATGGATGGGTGAGTGTGTGGGTCAATGGATGGACACATGCATGTATGAATGTATGCATGGATGGTAGACTGATTTCCTGGCAGACAGATGGATAAATGGTCATATCATCTCTGACCCCATAATATTTTCTTGATGTTAGATCCCATAGTACACATGGTTTATATCTAACTTATGGCTTCCTCAAGGACATACTTTGGGCCACACAAATACATTCTTTAGGACACAGTAGCTGGAGAGCACTGACGCTGGGGATGAGAGCAGGTAGTACCTACCTTTTCACCTTGAGCACCTTTCGGTCCAGGAAGTCCAAGTTCACCTTTTTCTCCCTATGGTGAAAGATATAATTCAAAAACATTGAAACCCAAGCTAATTTTAAGTCCTGTATCTCCAGGATGCTCTCCCTTTTCCAGAGATGTCTCCTAGAGGCTGTCCACTTGTCCTGATGCATGGGCACTGGTCCTCTTCTGTCACACTGGGAAGCACTCTAGTCACCCAGTAAAATAACCATCCTAAGGGCCCAGGACTTGAGAAGGGCTTGCTTTCCGTGGGCATAGGCAAAGTGCCTTGGTGTGATGAGACAGCCACACTTACCCGGTCTCCTTTCTCTCCCCGCACACCGGGGAAGCCTGGAGCTCCTGGCAGGCCTGCTTCTCCCTGCGAGATCAAAATGGAAGCTCTGACCATTAGGCAGCAGTGAGAAGGCTTTCCTGTGACACAGGTCTTGGGCCACATGCTCTCCATCTCCTACCCCCAGAGAGCTTCAGGCTTAGTGGACAATTTGTTATTGGGGTACCCTCAAGATTTTTCCCACTTGGGCCATTTCCTCTCCTGAAATAACCTCATGGTGCCTCTGAGTAACTAACTCCTCCTTACTCTTCGGGGCTCAACCTTGATGTCAGCTCTTCACCATCTTTCTGACATTTTCCCACATCACCTGCGGTCCTTCTGCTCTTCTCCCTGAGTCTGTCCAGTCATTCTCGTGTCCAGTTTGCCTGAGGTCATGACTGAGACACTGTTCAAAGTGTGAAACTTACGTTTTCATTTTATAAGGCTCACAGTTCAGACTCTCTTGCATCTCATTATGCTTTGGGCTTCTGAACAGTGTTGGGAACGACAGAGACTACAGGAACTGTTGAGCTTGGACTGGATGGACTGGCTGTTTTGCGTCATGAGATGGCGATGAGTTTATGGAGGCCGCGGGCAGAACGTGGTGGTTTGAATGTAAAAGTGTCCCAATAGCCTCATGTGTCTGTGACTAAGCCTCATACTTGACCAGAGCTCACAGAACCCTTGGGAGGTGGAGCCTTGCTGGAGGAGGTATGCCACTGGAGGTGGGTCTTAGCGTTTCATAATCCAGCCCCCTTGCCAGTGTCAGATACGTCACTTGTTCTGCTTCCTCCCAGGCCAGTGTGAGATATGATGTCTCAGCTTCCCGCTCTTGTCATGCTTTCTCTGCCATGAAAAAACTTCCCCGTGGTAGTATAAAACTGAAATAAAGCCTTTCCCTCCACAAGTGTCTTCTGCTCACAAGAAAGTAACCATGACGGACCCCAGTGCTCTGCACATCCCCTGAAGCACAGGTGTACTACAAGCTACCGAGCCAATAAGTGAAGGCAGGAGAAAAATGTAATGAGAAAGGATTGTCTGTCTTGGCACCTAAAGAATTTGTATAATACCTAGTATATAACAATGAGTGAGCGAATAAGTGAAATGAATTAAAATGTGAATGAACAAACCTTTTCTCCAGGTTGACCCGCCAGGCCCTGCTCCCCAACTTCACCCTGAAAATAGAGTAAGAGATGCTCTGTCATCTTCTCTGCAAACCTTCAGAATTGGCTGCTACTCCCCAGTTGGGGATACAGCCATAGTGCCTGCCAGCCAGAACCCTGGGCTGTCTAATACAGAGCACAGTTAAAGACCCAGATCATGGTGTGAAAACCAAATGCTCAGCATTTCTGCAGAGACGCAGAGAGAACTTCTGTGCCCTTCATCTTTTGCTTCTCCACATCACCCCCATAAGGACACAAGGGGGCTTCCAGAGTTCATGAAATCTGAATTTAACCCTGAACATAAGCACTTTACCCAGAACACCAAGGAGCCAAATCTATGCTGTCCCAATCCATTCCAATTCTGGGTCTTAGGAGCAGACATACAAGGGAATCTTCGACTCTATGCTTGGTCCAGCAATGAAGGAAGAGCTGCTGAAAATGTTCCTGAGTGGCTCATGTGTCGTGATTGAAGTTTAGTCTCATTTCATGAACACAGGTAGATCCCTGTGTTCTGACTCAGGGATGAGGTTTATTTTTCTTTCCCCAGGCTTGCTGTGATAAAGGAGCCTTCTAACTGAGTGTACATTCAGAACCCAAGCTGACATTAGAAACCAAGCCCCCGCGAGGAGCACAGTGGTCCTTGCTCCTTGGAAATGTTCTCATCACAAGGTTTCTGCTATGGACCATTTCCCTGGCATGCTTTTTCTAAGACACAATCTTCAATGTGGTGGTATTAAGGACCTTTGAGTGGCCTTCCCGTCACATGACAGTGCGGCTATAAGACACTATCTACAAAGCAGACAGACTTCTCCACACACCAAATCTACTGCCACCGTGACCTTGAACTTCCCAGGCTCCAGAACTGTGAGAAATTAATTTCTCTTGTTTGTGTTTTACCTAGACTACAGCATTTTGTTCTCGTATGAGCCTAAAGAACTAAAAGAGGCCTCACTGCACTATGTGGAGAGGCTGGCATAGACGACACAGACCAGACAGCCTTCAGCCCCATCCCAGCACCTCAAGCTGTCTCAGCCCCCGGGCCCTGGGGTATCACTGGTGCAGCAACAAGTTTGCGGCTGGGGAGTGAGTACAATTTCTAACTAACCAGAGATGCCTTGAAAATCAACAACTCTGAGTGACGGTGCATGCTTAATATTCGTTATGCTGTTTAGAAAACCCTCTGGTGTACATTTCCATGGGAAACTGGTCGGTGGACACATGAAAGAATGAACGCAGCTGGGGTCTGCTTGCACATAAAGATTTCCTCTCAGCTGTGTCAGACCCAGCTGGTACTTGGTAGTGAAGACCAGCACTGCTTCCTGTTATGACGGAGGGAGGGAGGTAGGGAGGAAGAGGAGGAGGAGGAAGAACAGGAGGAGAAGGGAGAAGGGAAGGGAAGGTGGAAGGACACAGAAGGAAAGAGGAAGGGGCTGGAGGAAACCAAAGGCATTCTCAGTGTGACCATGCACCCCGCCCTTCTTATAGCCTGCAGGGTACCACATCTGGAGTCAGCACATTGGAGTGCTGTGCACACCGCAATGCACTCATCGCTTCCCTGGGTTTGCAGCACACATGTCCTGAACAGAACTGTGCAAATCTTCATCTCCCACCATGTCCCCTTAGATCTGCTCAAATGGTAAGATGTCTGTAGTGGGACTCGCCTCCTGGAAGCTGTGGGAGAATGAGCTGAGTGGCCAGACAGAAGCTCTAAAGGCCGTTGAAGTGCTCCCTGAATTTACGCCACTGACCAGAAATGGGGCGACCACATGTGCCTCCCACAGTCAGGACGAGGCCGTCAGCGCTGCACCATATACTTTGTACAGCCCAGACAACTTGTGCTCTGCTGGGCTGACTCTTCAAACTACCCGAGTCATGAAAACCCAGTGTTCCCAAGTGTGGGCTGGAAACAGGCACATGCTGGGGAAACCCACCATTGCACTTGGACAGCTCAACACAGCGGGGCAGGAGCTGAACACAGTCTGTCCCTGTCACCAAGTCTCCAGCCTTGCTAGTCTCTCCAAATGTGTACATGCATGTTCATACATGTACACGTGCACACACACATACACACTCCAGTCCTCTCTTTCATGCCTCCTGCATTCCAAGCCAAAGCCATGTTGAAATGATAAGTTGTGGTGTCCCGGGAAGCAAGATCCTGCAGCGAAGTCTGGGCACAGAGTGACGGTCATTCATACATGGCACTGGGCTGTCTACACTCCAAGTAGCGCCTTGTCCAGCAATCCATCTGGCAGCCAGCATCCTCACTGCCCCCCTCCCCACGTGTGCCCAGCATCATGGACTCCAGACTGCTCCCCATGGGGCTTCTTCGCTCCTGCTCCTCTGAGAGGCCCAGGCACTGGAGGTCATTAGAGGAGCAGGGGAAATAAAAAGCTAAAGAAGAGAGGGCTCCCAGGCCAAGCTAGTCAGAGGATGTGATATCTTTCTCCCAGCTCTTCTTGAACATCCCCTCCTGCTTTGTGACTCCCTGGCAGGATCACTCTACTCCCTAACACCTTCTGCCCAGGAGAGGCCCTTGGCTCTGCTGTTGCCAGGCTCAAGGAAGCACGCCATCCCTGAAGGAGCCCCGTGGTCCTGCAGGCCTGTTTAATTGTCCTTTCCCGTCATCTATGTGCCTCCTGCCAGTCTGCCGATGACACATGCTGTGGCTGATGAGGCGAGGTAAGGAGGAGCAGGCATAACATAGCGGAGCCCAGTCCTACCCGAGGTCCCGGCTTCCCTGGCAGGCCGCCTTCCCCGCGGTCCCCTGGTTCTCCCTGTGGGGACACAAATCAGTGTGATGGTTAATTTCTAAAGTCAACTGGATTGGATCAAGAATCAAGTAAGAAACTCACCTTTGGGGAAACTCTGTGAGGGAACTTCAGAAAGGATTAACTCTGAGTGGGGTAACACCTTGCCCCAGAGTGGGAAGCCCTTTGGTGACAGTTTGTACAGTTTTTGTATAAAGAAGTTCCAAGAAAAAGTGGCCTTTATGAGCTGTGAAAGTAGCAGCAAGTCACTGTGGCCATGGTGAATACCAGTAATTTGAATGAGGGCAGGAAAGAGGGAAATGGTACCAACACATGACATGTCTATACAAAGTTTGTACTTCATTTTTTAAAAAAGTGACCCCTTTCCCTGCCTCCCTTGTTCCTGGATGGTGAGTGTGTCTACCCTGTAGATCCCATCATTCAGCCCCGAGATGCAGCTTCTTCAGCCTGCCAACAAGGACTGAAGACAAGTGACTCTCTTTTTTTTTTTTCCTGAGGCAAGCCCAGAAGACTGCTGTTTTGTTTTGTTTTTGCAAGACAGAGTGTGTGAGAGAGAGAGAGAGAGAACTGGTGCACCAGGGCCTCCAGACAATGCAATAGAACTCCAGATGTGTGTGCCCCCTTGTGTGCATATGCGACCTTGTATGCTTGTGTCCTCTGTGTCTGGCTTACATAGGACCTGGAGAGTCAAACATGAGTCATTAGGCTTTGCAGGAAAGCACCTTGCCCACTAAGCAATCTCTCCAGCCCCAGGGGCTCTTTAGGAATCTTTCAGGCCTTCAGGACCAGATTAGGGCTGCTGAGGCATCCAGACTCATAGCCTGAGCAGCTACCAGGTTCTCATACTCTCTTTAGACAGCTGATGTTGGAGAGTCCAGCCTCTACTGTATAAGTCAAACTAATAAGGCCCCTTGTTAATATTCTATCAGCCTCTTAATCTAAAGAACTCTCCATATGATGGAGAATGGAATTTCAAAGGGGAAAGTGTGTGTGGGGGAGGGAGGAAATTACCACTGGACATTTTTTTTTTATAATCATGGAAAATGTTAATAAAAATTAAAAAAAAAAAAAGAACTCAGACCAAGATAGACTCAGCAAAGAAAGGACCCCACTTGAACTAAACCAACCCAGTGCTGGGTACAAAAGGTTGGGAGTAAGTCCACCTTTACATGGATGGATCTGAACTCCAGTTCTGTGCAGTTACCTAAGCAACACCTTGTACATTCCATGTTCCACAGCTCTAACATGATATAAAGATGTCTAATTGAGTATGAGTGGCACTCTTTTACTTGTGAGAGATTTAGATGAAGGAAAGTGTTACTTAAATGTTTTTGAGTTAGCCAAGCCATTATCCTTTGAAAGACAATAGAGAAAGACACAGAATATTTATATAAAATGGCTGTGAGTGGTGATACCCAAGGAACTAAAAGAATATTCCACAGAGAGCCTTCTACACCTGTGTTTATCACAGCATTCCTCACAGCAGACAAGTTATGGAGTCAGCCATTAAAAGATACATGGATATGCAGAGACATTTATCATACCAATAACTGTGGGCTAACTCCACAAGGCATGACCCATATACTTCAACAAGGAGGGGTCAATGGGGAGGGGGGAGGTCATGGATGAGCCTAATAATGGTACCAAACTGCCTGTATTTGTTGAACAGAAAACTAATAAAAAGGGCTGGAGAGATGGCTTAGCGGTTAAGCGCTTGCCTAGGAAGCCTAAGGACCCCAGTTTGAGGCTCAATTCCCCAGGACCCATGTTAGCCAGATGCACAAAGGGGCGCACGTGTCTGGAGTTCATTAGCAGTGGCTGGAAGCCCTGGTGCACCCATTCTCTCTCTGTCACACTCAAATAAATAAATAAAAATAAAACAAAAATTTTTTAAAAAGAAAGCTAATAAAAAATAAATTTAAAAATTAATTAATTATTTAATTAATTTTTTTAAAGATGCATGGAAAAGGAAAATGAGGTATGTGCAGTCAATGGAATTTTACTCAGCCTTGAAGAAGAACAAAATTAGGTTGTTTTCTGTAAAATGGAGGTAATAGAGATACTCTTACTAAGTGAAATAAGATGGACCCAGAAAGATAAGCATCACATGTTGGAAATAATGGGGGGAAGTAAGCGGAGAGGTTGAATGCAGTCAAAGTACATAATATACTTGTATGAACACATCTTTATGAAACCCAGAATTATGTACAATAAATAGCTATGAATGATTTTATACCTATACTTACTCTACATTTTACAAATTATTTATTTGCAAGAGAGAGAGGGAGAGAGGATGGGCATGCCATGGCCTCTAGCCACTGCAAAAACAAAAAAAAAAACTCCAGATGCATGAGCTACCTTGTGCAGCTGGCTTACCTGGGTACTGGGGCATTAAGCCTGTGTGCTTGTGTGCTTAGGTTTCACAGGCAAGCACCTTAACTGCAAAGCCATCTTCCTAGCCCTTATCCTACATTTTATTATGAAAAATATTTCTCAGAAAAAATTCCCATAATATTAAAATTTTTCTTTCAAGGGCCAATAGCAATCATGTTGAGTCTAATGCATATTTGCAGTGAAAAAGTAAAGTTCACTGTTACCACTGACCATGCTTATTTATTCACATGAAGTATTTAAGAAGTGGACTTGCTTTCCCACCTCTTGGTGACTATCTCCTGCCTGAATGTCCCTTTCATAATAATACTAGAATATGCCCAGTGGTATAGTTTTTAATTATTATTTTTTAAATTTTACTTATTTGCAAAGAGCAGGGAGAGAATAAATGGATGTAAACCAGGGTCTTATCTATAAGAAACAAATTCCAGATGCAAGTGCCACTTTGCACATCTGGCTTCATGTGAGTAATGGGGAATCTAACCCGGGCCAACCCAGCCTAGCAGACTTTGCAAGCAAGGTCCTTTAGCCACTGAACCGTATCTCCACACTGGTAGAGTTTTTTTTTAATTTATTTTTTTTTATTTCTTTGTTTCGTTTTGAGGCAAGCTCAACAGGCTGCTCTTTCTTATATTTTCTGTTTTAAAAGATTTATTTGTTTGAGACACAGAGGGAGAGAAAGAAAGTGAGAATGGACACTCAGGGCCTCTAGCCACTGCAAACGAACTCCAGATGCATGCACCACCATGTGCATCTGGCTTATGTGGGACATGGAGAATCAAACATGGGTCCTCAGACTTCGCTGCAAATACGCATTAGACTCAACATGACTGCTTTCTACCCTTGAAAGGGAATTTTTAATATTATGGGAAATGTTTTTCCAATAAATATTTTTTTCAGATTTTTCATAGTAAAATGTAGGATAAGGGCTGGGGAGATGGTTTTGCAGTTAAGGTGCTTGCCTGTGAAACCTAAGGAGCCAGGTTTCATTCCCCAGCACCCACATAAGTCAGATGCACAAGGTAGCTCAAGCATATGGAGTTTGTTTGCAGTGGCTAGAGGCTCTGGCATGCCCATCCTCTCTCCCTTTGTCTCTCTCTCTTCAAATAAATAAAATATTTTTAAAATATTTTATTTATTCATTTGAGAGAGAGTTACAGAAATAGGCAGGCAGAAAGAGAGAGAGAGAGAATGCACATGCCAGGGCCTCCAGTGACTGTAAATGAACTCCAGATGTGTGTGCCTCCTTGTGCATCTGGCTTACAGGGGTACTGGGGAGTTGAACCTGGGTCCTTTGGCTTTGCAAGCAAGCACATTAGCCACTAAGCTACCTCTCCAGCCCTAAATAAAATACTTTTAAAATGTAGAATAAGTATAGATATAAGATCATTTATAGCTATTTACCATACATAATTCTGGGTTTCATAAAGATGTGTTCATACAAGCATATTATGTACTTTGACTGCATTCAACCTCTCCCCTTACTTCCCCCATTATTTCTAAAAGGTGATGCTTATCTTTCTGGGTCTGTCTTATTTCACTTAATAAGAGGATCTCTACTATATCCATGCTTTAACCACTAAGCCATTTCTCCAACCCCCAAACTGGCTTTTCTTTATGTAAGAGAAAAAGAGAGAAAGGGAGGGAGAGAATTGGTGTGCCAGGGCCCCTATCCACTGTAATAAAACTCCAGGTGCATGCACCACCTGGTGCACATGTACGACCCTGCGCACTTGCATCACCTTGTTTGCCTGGCTTATGTGGGACCTGAAGAGTCCAGCATGATTCCTTAGGCTTCACAGATAAGCACCTTAACTACTAAGCCATCTCTCTAGCCCCACACTGGTATAGTTTTTAAAAGTCTTCTTCTATGTCAGTAAGGGTGGCTGAAAATTTGATTCAGATACTTATAACAGAATCATTTTAAAGCCCAAGGCTTACAGATCCTTTCCCATTCATGTAACCAGAAACAAGGAGCTCTCTCCCATTTCCGACCTTATCATGCACACTTGTCAATCAAGACAATGCTTGGGAAGTCAATACATTTTCAAAACCAGTAATCAAAGATTTTCTTTGCCCCTGTGGGGAGTGTGTGTGTATATGTGTGTCTGTGTGTACATGTTTCTGCGTATTTTCATGTGAATGCTGGTGCATGTGCACATAATTGTGCATGCGTACGGAGGTCAGAGGACACCTTGGGTGTCCTTCATTAGGAGCAGTCAGCCTCACAGTGGCCTAAAGATTCCAAAGTGGGCTAGGATAGACTGGCTGGTCAACAAGTTCTTCTGCCTCTGTGTCCCAGAGCTGGATTGTGAGTGTGTGCACACACCTACCTTCGTCTTTGTTTTGTAACAAGGATTGTGGGGATCAAGATCAAGTCTTCATGTTTATAAGGTGAGCACTTTCCCAATTAAGCCATCACCCCGGCTCCTGCTCCCTGCTGTGTTTTTGATTTCAGAAGTCATGTCCACCTATAAGAACTGACCTTGGAGCCGGGCAAGCCTGGTGGTCCGTTCAGTCCATCCCTTCCTGGGGGACCCTAGATGGAGAGAGGAAAGGAATAAAATGGGGGGGGAGCATATTTAAGGAAGCTACCTAAAATCAGGAGCTGCCCCCGTAACTAGACTGGGGTTCACACAGCACAGACCCCATCCCTGCACCAGCTGTATCCTCTCCCCAGAGGAACCCGTTTATGCTGGCCAAACTTTCTCTTTGTTTTGCCACAAATGACACAACTACTACCCTCTGGTTAATACCCCAGTTCCAGTTCTTTTTTTTTTTTTTTTTTTTGAGGTAGGGTCTCACTCTGGTCCAGGCTGACCTGGAATTAACTCTGTAGTCTCAGGGTGGCCTTGAACTCACGGTGATCCTCCTACCTCTGCCTCCCGAGTGCTGGGATTAAAGGCGTGCGCCACCACGCCCGGCTCAGTTCCAGTTCTTGAGTGTGCGGGTTGAGGAGGGGCAAGACAGTCTCCCGAGCCTTCTACCCAAGGCTCCATTCCTAACCCCAGCTTCTCAGAGGCCCCAAGGGTAGCAGCGCCACCCATCTTCCAACCTCAGCTCCCGAGAGTCGAGGGCAGCGCCACCCACTCTACCCCTGCGCTCTCTCCATAGTCTCCTGATGTCACGTTTCTCCCTGCCCGCTGACGTCCTTTCTTCCTCTTGTTCTTTGCAGGACAAAGTCCTCAGTCTCTGGGTATCTTTGGCATCACTTGCACTTCTGAGGAGCTCCGTTTTGTATGGTGCTTCCTCCACCCCATCTTATGACAAGACCCAGGTGTGTGTAGCAGACGAGATAAGGGACCGGAGGCAGGTTGAAGTCCTCAAGGTCACTCCCTGTGATGGGAGCCGCAGCGCATCTTAACTTCACTTCTAGGTTCGTTCCACTAACCCTAAGACGCTTTATCTTAACCTTCGCTCTGCTGGCCTGATACTCTCTATGAAATGCAGCCTGACCTTAAACTTGAAGAAATCCTCCTGCCTCAGCCTCAGCAATGCTGAGATAATGATAAAAATAAGAGCAAGGCATCCCCCCATCTTGTACGCAGTTAGTCTGGGTGCATCCTAGAAAGGAGAAACCTGCCCTGGTGGAGCCAACAGCCAGCGCTAGGAACACAAAGATGTTATAATAAATTCTACACAATCGGTGACAAACCCAAAGACCAAAAGTGAGCTTGGGAGCTCGAAATGGCCCTGACTCACTGAGATGCCGGCTGACCTCCAGCCATTGTCTTGTTCTGGTTTCACTCCTTGGGGCCTTTTCATTTGAAGGAGTTTTTCTCAGTGTGTGCTTGTCCACACAATCTCTTGACCAATTAGGATGCCCATACCCATTCAAATTAACCAACCTGGCTCATCCTTACATTCAGACAGGAGCCAATTAGCCTCAGTCTTGAGATGAATCACCCTCTATCCACAACGCGATTGGAAACTGCTTCTAGGACAGCTCGCTGTTGCAGGGAGCTGATATCTTACTTTGACTTCTCAATAAAGTCCTGCTCACTCATCCTTCCTCGGTCAACTGCATTGGTCCTTCTTCACGGTCATAAGAGAATGAACTCAACTCCAAACTCCAGCCCAGGAAGTTGGAAACATTCTTAAGTGTGCACCATTATTCTAGGCCTAAAAGTTAATGTTTTGGACCAGAGAGATGGCTTAGCAGTTAAGGTGCTTGCCTGCAAAGCCCAAGGACCAAGGTTTGATTTCTCAGGACCATAGGCAAGATGTACAAGGTGGCACATGCATTTGAAGTTTGTGTGCAGTGTCTAGAGACTCTGACGTGCCCATTTTACTCTCTCTCTCTCTTTCTCAAATAACTAAATAACTTTTTTAAAGATAAAAACAAAGATAATTTTTTAATAAACCTGCCCCCATTCTTCTAAATTGGAATGTGCTGTCCTCCAGTTTAAGACTTGTCCCTCTGTCCACAGTCTGAGCCACAGCCTTGTCTTAATAAAACTGTAAATGAAATCTATGTTCTCACAACTCCCTCCTCTGAATGTTTACTCTCATATTTACTCTGTTTTGCTTTTTAGGTTTTTTCTGGGTGGGGGGATGCTATTTTTTGTTACTTGGTTTATTTTGTTTTCTCTTGTTTTGTTTGTGACAGAGTCTCATGTAGCCCCAAGTGGCCTGAAAATCAATATAAAATCAAGACTGACCTAAAAATTGTGAGAATCTACCCTTGTGCTACAATTGCAGGTTTATGGCCATGCCTAAATTGATACACACACACTTTCATATGAGCACATTGGGTCAGGTGAGATTAATGCACCTGAGCTGTTAGGCAGTCCTGACACTCAGGCACAATGCTCACTGGGACACTATAGTTGACTGTGTTCAAGGACCGGCTGTTGGTGACAGCGCTCTTCACCAGGTGTTCTTCCAGATCCTCATACACTCACCTGAGTGCACAGCCAGATTTATTTCCTATGCCCTTTGTCACAGTGCCCTGGAAGTTGAGCAGCACTTTAGATGCCAAGGCAGCAGCCATCTCTGCTCCTCTCCTGGGTCCTCCATCCACCTCTACCAGAGGCTCTGCAGCCCATTGAGAAGACCTGCTGTGGGCTGCACAGTCTACTTCCCCGACGCCTCCCTTGTCCAACCCACCATGGGTGCTGTGGCCTTCCCACCAGGCAGCTCATGGGGCAAAACCTTAATGGTCTTGGCAGAATGAAGACATCCTAGAGAGCCACTTTTATGACCCTCACTTTGGCTCTCAGACTGTTGAAACAATGGCCCCCAAGAAAATTTTGGAATTTCTTCTGGAATTTTATGCTGAAAGTTGGTACCAGCCATAAGGGAAGCTTTTCTCCCAGGAAGAGATTTTACACAGTTCTGGTAACGTGCCAACCACCTTGCTGGAGAGACTGAAGCACAGGAAATGATGGGCCAATGACGGGTGGCTCCACACCTTGACCAGGATTCCTATTCACACCTCTTGCCTTCTATTTAAACCTGAACCACATATCATATCCCAAAGGCAAACTTGGGGGCCACTGGGCCCTTCCATTCATTCCTCACCCTGATGTGGCCATATTGAATAAATCTCCTTTCTCTACCTCTGACCTGTACTTGTCTCTGATGAACAAATTGAGGATGAATGGCCTGAGCCTAGGTCGTCAGAGCTGCCAGACTGGACTAGTTGAGTTCTCATTGGTGAGGCAAAATTCCTGACAAAGGCACTTTAAAGGAGGAAGAGTTTGTTTCACTCACAGATCCAGGTCACAGTCCATCACGGCAGGGAAGGCGCAGCGGCAGGAGCGTGTGGCAGCTGGTCGCATTCAATCCTCAGCAAGGAGGCAGAGTGCGGTGCACACAGCCACGCAGCCAGCTCTCTCCATTGTGTGCCTCCCAGGGCCCCAGGCCAGAAGCAGTGCTGCCCTCAGTTAGCGTGGCTCTTCCCACTTCAACTAACCTAACCTGGAAACTCCCTCACAGACATGTCCAGAGATTAACCATCACCCTGGCCAAAGGCTCTGACTCTAACAACTCCAAACATGACTTGTCATAAACAGATCCCTGGGAGTGGAGAAAAGGCTCCAAGGGTAGCTCAACAAGCCTGTCTAGAACCTGGCCATAGAATGCAGAGTGCTCACAAGCTACTCCAAAAGTCACGCTTGTCAGCGCCAAGGAAACATGTCTACCCTTAACTGCACAGCTCTTGTGTGACATTGAAGTTGGCTGAGCTCCACTCACAGGGCTCTGAAGCCACCAGAACCCCTGGCATTCCAGTGTCTTTCTCAATGTACAAGAGGGAAACAAGATCAGAACTATGTGGAGAAGGAGGCCATGGAAACAGGACAGCCACTGCTCTTGAGCTCTGGGTATTCCTTAAAGATAAGTCATCATATTTTCAAATGCAAATGGCAATAGAATGTGCCTGTGGGACTGACAGTGTGGGTTGCAGCCTGGAGAAAGTGGCCCATTCCACACCCTGAGGAGGTGGCAGGCTGCACAGAAGGGAGAAGCAGGCTGAATCAGGCTTGGGGCCCAGTGGCAAGGAAGGATATTTTGCAAGGCTCTGAAGAACACCCTGGAGCTGGGACAGGCCATTGCTGACGTGGGACCACAGAGGACAGGCAGGGCATAAGCAGAACACGCACTGGGACACTCACCGCATGCCCCGGTGGCCCAGGCTTTCCTGGGAAGCCGATCTCTCCAGGTAAACCCTGAAAATGGAACCATACAAACTTCTAGTCAGGTGATCCAATGACCAGAACCTTGTCCCAACACTGTTCCTGGTCTATGCCTCTGCTTCTAAAGAAGGTACTTTGAGGTATCTGTCAGTTTCCCTGCCAGCCACTGAGAAATGCAGAATGGTTACATCTCTACAGCCAATGAGCTAACAGCTTATCTGCTCCGCAGTGAGGGCCCTGTCACGGCCATCATGCTCCATCCCACTGTTGAGGACAGACAGGTGGGCTCACTTCCCTCTGCCCAGTGCTGGGTTTGCTCCACCCAGCTCCTACTATGGAGTCAGCTCCCCAGGTTCTCCCTGAAAGATGGGAGGAGAGAATGTTAATAAACACTGGTCCTGGTTCTCTGTTTGACCTGGAAGTCAAGCACAAACTACTATGCACTCTTGAATAGACAGCCCAGCATGACATACCTCCTCTGCCATGTATTAAGAAATTGCCAACCAGGGGGCTGGAGAGACGGCTTAGCAGTTAAGTGCTTGCCTGTGAAGCCTAAGGACCCTGGTTTGAGGCTCGACTCCCAGGTCTCACATAACCCAGACGCACAAGGGGGCGCATGCATTTGGAGTTCATTTGCAGTGGCTGCGGGCCCTGGCATGTCCATTCTCTATCTATCTGCCTCTCTCTCTCTCTCTCTCTGGTTGTAGCTCTCAAATAAATAAATAAAAATAAAAAAAATTTTTAAAAATAGAAATTGCCAACCAATGATCTATGTTGGCTTAAATGTTACTTATATCCAACTGGGGCCAAAAGCCTGAATGAGAATTTAGAGACTAATAGGTAACTGCGTTAGTGGGCTCCATCTGTCCATGGTCTTTGTCCTGGACTTGAGTGTCCCACCAAACACAAATATACCATCATAGTACCCTTGTGAGAGAAAATCAAAACCAGACTTACCGGGGGGCCTCCTGGTCCAGGGGGGCCTAAAACACCAGGTGGTCCAGGGGGACCCTGTGAAGAGACAATAGGGTGGTCTAAGAGAAACCTCCTGATGTGAGCTGGCATTCGATGGAGAAAATGGATGGCGTGCATGAGCTCCATGTATAATGTGATGTTCCAAACAGAAACAAGCAAAAGTCAAAAAAATTCATTCTTTGCTAAAATAAATCTACAAAATGCTGATAAGCTTCACATTTACACTTGGGCAATGGGTACTGAACACTGGCCGTTTTAATCCGGCCTCATGTCTAAATGGTCTGCACAGTTAAAGAGAACACTTGGACACACAGGGCTCTTTCAGAACACTCTCAGCCATCAGTCGTGGGCCACAGCTGAAGTCAGTGTTTGTGTCACTTGAGGGAAATAGCACAGGTTTCAAGTGACAGTTTGACGTTTTCCTAAGTCTGAGGAGACCTCTCCCCCATACTCTCTGACTCCATGGAGAGAAGTGTGGCCAGCCCTTGACCCAGTCTAGAGCTGTGTACCATCTAGTTCATTTGTCCGCGTTGACACTTTTGGAGCCTGCCACAGCTGGGAATGTGGCAGCTATTGCTACAGAGAAGAAGTCAGAGCTCCTGTGTCCATGGAGCGTGAAGGAAGAAGGAAGAAAACTGTGGACAGGTACGTGTGCTAATACCTGCAACCCCACTGAGGAGGGTCCCCAGAGGAATGGGGGCAGGGATGAGGGAAAAGAGGATACCAACACACGATGTATACATACGAAATGTTCTTAATAATGATGGTAATATTAAAAATAAAAAGCTAAGTGTTCTCATAAGCATACAAATGAGCTCCAAGGAGGAGCCTGAAGGAGAAAGGCAAGAGACTCAGAGACGGCTCCCCAGCCCAGAAAACCTCACAGACAACAGCAGGTATGGAGCAGGTTCCTAAAAGCCAGTGAGGTGAAAAGCACTGTGCTTTGTACAACAGCCAACAACTCCATGGGGATGTTCACATGGCCAGTAGTTGGGATGGTAGAAGGAAGAGATAGGCTTTGCCTGGTTGTCTTGGGAGTAAATAAAGGGGAGGGCCTTAAGATACACATGTCAGTTGCAGGCATTTTTAGCAAAGCAGCTTCCATCTGGAGGGTATCAGGAGGAGACAGCTGCTGGATTACAAGTCAGGGCTGACTGTACCCCACCGCCCTGGGGTGCATGGAGAGGGTAAGGATTTCACGTCCCAAGCATTTTTAGGTTTTCAGTAACCCTGTGCAGTGGCCCCTTATCCTATTGGAAGTAGAACAGGGAAGCTGAAGATCCTTAGAGAGGTCAGTGTTCTGATGTCCATTCCTGCTTTTCATTCCAGCATTCTGAATTCCTCCAGGAGGGTTGAAATCTCCTTCTTAAGCCGGGTGTGTTGGCACACGACTTTAATCCCAGCACTCGGGAGGCAAACAGGATCACCATGAGTTCAAGGCCACCCTGAGACTACAGAGTGAATTCCAGGTCATCCTGGGCTACAGTGAGACCCTGCCTCAGAAAAGAAAAAAAAAAAAAAGAGAGAGAAAGGAAAAAAGAAAAATCTTCTTCTTCCCCCCTTCATTCCTGTCCCTCTCTGCCCACCCACATCACTTCTAGGAGTTGTAGAAGAGCTTCTCTCTCTCCTTCTCTTTCTCTCTCTCTCTCTCTCTCTCTCTCTCTCTCTCTCTCTCTCTCTCTCCCTCTCTCTCTCTCTCTCTCCCTCTCTCTCTGGACTCTCTCATCTTTCTCAATCTCAGCTGTCTCCAATCTCCTACAATGGCCTCCAGCTGCCCAGGAGCAAGTGATCCTCCCTCGCTACACGAGTAAGGTGACAAGAACTGCTCACCTGACTCTCAGACCCAGAAAAGCCAAACCTTCTTGTTCCCTCTGCATCTAGCAGAGAGAGTCACCCAGGGTATTTCATAGAACAGCCACTCAGAAAATGTTAGGAGACACTTTAGAAGTCACCTTATCAAGAGCTCAGCTAGAAGTGATTGTCATGCGGAGTGTGACCGCACACAGGCACTAGAGGGCGGTAAACACTAAAGGATGGCGGGGTTGCTGTTCCCCCTTTCTCCCTCTGGAGGGCGCATGTGAGCCAAACACAGGCGTCGGACCCCAAAAGGAAAGGACTTAACAGGTGTCTCTTGCAGTTAGTTTTCTCTTGTAGATCTGGTGAGACTGGGGCAGTATCTGCCCTCTTCTGAGACATTTTCTCCGAAACACAATAACCGAGAGGTCAGGGAGTGCTGAGGGTGCCTGGGCAGAGACCAGCCCTGTCCTTGCGGAGGTGAGGAAGGCTGGGGAGGGGCAGTACGGGTGGCTGCCAGCCTCAGACCACCGTCCATTTGGCTGCACTTCACCCACATGCTGTGCTAAGTCAGCTCCCTCCATTCGCCTCTGCAAAGTAAGTGCCTTGCCGGAAGCAGGGAGCAGGGCACAGGCCCACCTGTTCTGAAGGTTCAGGCCAGGCCACTGTCACTCCGGTGACCCCTCCCACCTCACCCACCCCCAGGGCCTTACAACTCCTTCCACGGGACACGCCAGGCTTTCCTAGACACACGGAATCCGCTGTTTGCAATGAGGATGTTTCCTTCTTAACTTTTGTTCCTGTCCGTGCCAATGTCCACAGAATGTCCTGTCTTTCAAAATGGTACTTAGGAAGCGGGGGCTTGTTACTGTTCTCTTTCTGTCCCTCTTCCTCGCTCTTTCTGGCAAATGCCCTTGCCCTGTGACTGTCTGTGGTGGTCATTCTTCCAGCAAGGGAGCATTGAGGGCCCTTCGGGGGTCATTTAGCGGAAATAAAGCCTTCAGTGGTTGACAGAGAAGGAAGCCAAGGCTGGACTTCAGGTCACAAAGTCACCCTCACGAGGAGGAAGATGGCTCCTGAAAGTACCATCACCTGGGTCAGTGGTCACAGACACACATAGGCTTCCAGCTCTCGCGCAGCGTCCTGGGTGGGGTAGCCACCTCCCTCCACAGCCTCTCCATCCGGGCCTTGCTCGAGGTGTGGCGCTGCGCCCAGCATAGCCGAGAGCAAAGCCAGCAGGTGGGGAAGGCTACAAAAACGCAGCAGGAGGAGGCGGAGCTGCTGCTCATCCAGCTGCATCCCGCACTGGAGGTGCCCTCTCCTCGTGCTGCAGAGGAGGAAGAGGAACTTGGAGGGAAACTACCTGAGGATCTTCAGGGGTGGCACTGGGACAAAGTGACCCACCCCACAAATCCTGTACCCCAGCAAGAGTTGACCCCCTTGAGGTCACAGGTCTTCCCCCTCTCTTAGAGCCCCATTCAGCCTTTGAAGGAAGACTGAGGGCTTTAAATACAGGTTTGAGAGCTCGGGGTTCAGCACCCTGTAATAAACAGCACAGCACCTGGTTCCCTGCTATGCACACCGAAGGGGCTCACCAAGTGTCTGCTGGCTGGGCGCAGTAAGCACAGAGCCAGGAGAAGAGCTTATAGTCAACCCCATCAACTGGAGTCAGCATACGGAGGGAAGAGGATGCCAGAGCGCTGGAAGCAGCATGTCTGGACACTGCTCCCAAGAGACAGCTCAAAAGGGAGGACAACCTGCCTCCAGCCTCCTTTCCGATTGCCAGCAAGCACCTTACAGGTCCAGGTGGGAAAGAGGGGTGGTTATGGAAAGCAGTGGTCAGGAGCTGGCTTCAGCCGTGGGACTAGCTCTGAGAGCCTGAGCTGTCTCCTAATAGCATTGTGAGGTCCAGAGATCGCAGCAGCTCGACAGTGAGCAGCTGACTTGCCTCTGGAGTTCCTATTTGGCCTGACTTTAACAGGTACCTTATGTGGTGGCACAGCCTTGGCTTTTTTCTGATTCAGCTCCTGGACATGCATGGGAAGGCCCAGCAAGAGACAGTGGCCTGGGGAGACCTGCATTGCCCAGTCCGTCGGTCCATAGGCGAGAACAGCCACTGCCTTGCCAGGAAAGGGAAACATGGTGCTCTGAAGTTCCTGCCAAGTGGTCAGCATTCCAGGAGGTCTTTCCTACAGTGCTTTGCCACTGTTCATCTCCCTGCCCACATACAGCCCCACACCGGGATCTTGGGGAGCTGCAATGAACCTCGCTCTCAGTGAAACAAATAGATTCCCTGCTGGCTACCCCCAGCCCTTGGGACGAGTCCCCGGCATTACCAAGGGTCTGCTGCCTGGCGGACTTGTACTCCTCACGTGTATATGGGAAGGCAATGTGATGGAGCCCTAGGAAAAGCGGCTCAGGGCCCAGCAGCACTAACACCAGCCACAGTCACCCACGTTTAAATACCATTTTAGTCTCTGTTGTGCCCACCCCAGCACAGGCACTGATGAGACTCTCCAAAGTGGCTACTGAATCAAGAGAAATGGTGACAACAGCATCAGAGCTAGGGAAACTGAGTCACAGAGCAGGAAATGAGAAGGCATGCCCCCATGCTGAGAGAGCCAAGGAGCAAACTGTGCAGTGGGCTGAGATCACACACATGGGGAGGAGCTGGAAGGCGACCTATGGAAGGAACGTGGCTGTTTCCTGAGATGACTCGAGTGCCCTCACTCCTGGAGATCCAGTGTGGTAGGGATGAAGCTCCTTTCTTCAGCCAACATATTTTGGGTACTGCTGAGCCCTCTAGGATCTCAGAGTGGCCATCTCTCCTACCAGAAGACATAGTAATCAATGTATGCACGTGACCTCTCAGGGAAAAGTACTGAAGGCAGGTTACATCAAGAACAGCTGTGTAACTCAAGGCAGGGCATTTGGTTTCTGAAAACGCATGTCAGGTTCAACATTTCCTTTGCAGAGTTCTTTTGTAGAGAATCTGTGGGTCCCAGCATAGGGTGGAGTTGGGGAGATACTACAACTAACTGGAGAGTGACAAGAAAATGCCATAAAGTGACAGACATTGGGCAGAAGCAGGGTGGGGAAATCAGGGCAACATGTGAGGAAGAGGTTAAATGTGGCCTTGAAGAGATAAGTGTGCCTGAGCAAGTAGGAGTGGCAGGAAAGAGAGAGGGCTCTGCAAGCAGATGGAACAGGTGAGCCAAGGCCCAGTGATCTGATTATGGGGACACAGAGAGGGACAAGGGGCTTATCTGGGGTAAGAAACGGGCTTTGTGTTTGAGGGAACACAAGAAGTAAAGGCCCCTTAAAAAAGTAATGCAAGCCGGGCGCGGTGGCACACGCCTTTAATCCCAGCACTTGGGAGGCAGAAGTAGGAGGATCGCCATGAGTTCGAGGCCACCCTGAGACTACAG
Source organism: Jaculus jaculus (assembly GCF_020740685.1). Lineage (NCBI taxonomy): Eukaryota > Metazoa > Chordata > Mammalia > Rodentia > Dipodidae > Jaculus > Jaculus jaculus. The sequence continues at coordinate 199,855,865 of NC_059103.1, read as the reverse complement.
AGTTAATTCCAGGTCAGCCTGGACCAGAGTGAGACCCTACCTCGAAAAACCAAAAAAAAAAAAAAAAAGTAATGCAAAGGCTGGAGAGATGGCTTAGTGGGTAAGCACATGCCTGTGAAGCCCAAGGACCCTGGTTCAAGGTGCTTTATACACCAGGACCCACATTAGCCAGATGTACAAAAGGGCGCACACATCTGGAGTTTGTTTTCAGTGGCTGGAGGCCCTGGTGTGCCCATTCTCTCTCTCTCTCTCTCCCTCTTTCTCTCTCTCCCTGCCTCTTTCTCTCTGCCATTCTCAAATAAATAAATAAATATTTTAAAAAGTAATGTAAGAAGACCTAAGCAGAAGAGGACAGATTTTTTTTCCCCTTCTTGTCATCCACTAATGAGAAGAGACCCTAAAAGTAGAGAGATCAGGAATAAAATACAAAAGTTGGCAAGAAAGCACATGCTGGGCGGGAGTATGAGGAATACAGAGGAAGGCTGGCCCAGAGAGAGGGTTTGGTGATGAGCTAGGGACTTAACTGTCCTGGGACTACCCTAGTACTCCAGGTACTAAGTGGAATAAGGATGGTATAGTGGAAGATGCAAGTTTGGGTGTGGCACAGCAAATGGTGGGTTCAGTTCTGACATGTGTTAAAGAGCCTGCAAAGGGACAGAGGGAGGGAAAGCAAGGAGTGGTAGGGTAAAAGGGTGGAGAGAAGAAGGGAGAGGGTATACGGTGCAGTGGAGGGCAAAGGACTATAGATAGGGTGCTGGCTCATCCACTGGTTGGATGGGCTCTACCTGTAAGACCTCAGCATTTTCTAGATAAGAGGATCAAGGCTGTGGTGGTTTGAATGTGGACTGTTCCCCATGGCCTTCCCTGCTTGTGCTTAAGTCTCTCATTCAGTCCCCAGCTAGTGGAGCCATGGGGAGGGAGAGCCTTCCTGGAGGAGACGTGTCACCGGGAGCTTCCCCGCTGGGTGTTTACCAGCCAGTTCCCTCTTGCTGCTCCCTCCCAGCTGCTGTGAGAAGACGAGACGTCCACTTTCTGCCATGACATGCCATGACGAAGCTTCCCCTCGAAACTGTGGGCCTGAAACAAACCTTTTCCTCCCATAAGCTGTTTCTCGTTGGGTGTCTTTTCCCAACAACACAAATGAACTGCAACAAGGTTTTAGCATGCTCTTTACTTTCCCAGGTGGAATGTCCCAAGGTCTCGAGCACTTTTCATGGTCTTGCAGGACCTTACAGTGAAGCTCTGTGACTACTAGGAAGGTCCCCCTTCCTGTCTTCCTGATGAGTACCTCGACTTCACACCCCCCCTTTTCCTGAAAGTCAAGTTGAACAACCCCCCAAATAGAACCACCATTTGAGACACCTAACCAATGGTTGTCCAAATAAAACCAGATGACAGACTGACTGACAGATTGTAAGAAAGCAACACTGGCCTTGTTTTCTTTGGATTCTCTATGGATGAGGAAGCCTTCTTCCTTTCTTCCCTACCAACAAAAGGCCTAAAATCCAAGCAGGCTCCACATTGCCTCTCGTTTAGGGCAAATGAAGGTTGCTTCAAGGAGAGAATAAGGCTAAAGGAAGTTGGAGACTGGGATGCAAGACCCACAGGGTCAGCAGCTTCCCACAAAACAAGAGAACTGGGCTGGAGAGATGGCTTAGTAGTTAAGGCATTTGCCTGCAAAGACAAAGGACCTCGGTTCGATTCCCCAGAACCCACATAAGCCAGATGCACAAGGAGGCACATGCATATGGAGTTCATTTACAGGGCTGGAGGCCCTGGCATGTCCTCTCTCTCTCTCTCTCAAATAAACAAATAAATAATAAAATATTTTAAAAAATAAAAAAATAGACAACTAACCCATCTTCTCCAGGCAAAGAGAACAGACGGGAGATGATCTGAAAGACTGCAGCTAGAACGCCTGCCTGGCACACACAAGACTCTGGGTTCAATCCCCAGCACTGCAGCCAAACAAAACGCCCAGGGCTTTCCTTTAGGACGGTGGCACGAGTCAGGTCCTGTAGGCACACTCACACTGCCCCAGTGGACTTGAGTACTGACTTCACCTCCTGGCCCTTCATCTCCCCAACTCAGCACAAGGATGTCAGAGCTGGAGTCAAGAACCCATGTGTGAACTCGCCCATGACATGTAGGGACTTCAAGAATGTAGCTTTCCCTTTTAATCATTAATAGAAATACCCAATCAATTAGTCAGATTGTTAATGAAAGTGACCAATTAGCCAATAGATCTAAATGCTAACAGCAAAATATGTGACTGTTTTCATTATCATGAATGAGAGCCACTAGGTGATGACACTACATATTAATTACCCAATCAGCCCAGTAATTATTAATGACTTAGCCCTGGATCCTTCTATGATGACTGAACAGCCATCTAATGTGATTAGCAGTTACAGTGATGATGCATAAATAGCCAATTAACCTAATTACCATTAATAAAGAAATAGCAAATAATTACTTTCTATCACAACTAGCTGCAACTGGAGTATACTGATGGAATTTATAGAATTGGGAGACGCACAAAGATTGTTTACATAAATTAGCACAGCAATCAAATTAATTCCCTGTGCAATTTAGACACACACTTTTCAGGAAATCTGTTTTTAATTTGTGTCAGTGTGATCAGCACCCATCTCTGAGAGTTTCAAGAGCCCCACAAGCACACAAGGCGCCCTCCTCTTATGCCAGTCACCTCCCCTGGGTGTGATTCCTCAGTCTCAGTGCCTTCATGTTGGACACAGAATCAAGCACCATTGCCTGTGCATAAATCCTGGTCAGACCCCCGCACTGATTTCCATTCTCCATAGGAGAGAAGAGTCCCACATAGCACAGCATGGCGGTATGCGCTGATTTCAAATATCTCCAATAGGTGAAATCTTTCCTCGTGAAAGCAAGGCACCAAGAGCACCTAACAGGATGTCAGCTGCATGAGGGCTACACTGTCCTGATACCAAAGATCTGCCTTGGCCCCGCCACCACAAGACTAATTCAACTCTGAACTCAATTGTTTTAGATTTTAAGCAAGAGGAAGCACCCTTCACTCACAGGTAGACACAAGGAAAGACGCCATTAAGCAAGGACACTAACGCGAGTGCCTGACAATCGCAGACACTAACCACAGGTGCCATCCCTTAGTTTCCCCTTCAGGAAGGTAATCATTGTGCAGGGACCCTCCTCAGGCTTCCCCAGATCCCCAGCCCCCATGCGAGAACTCACTCAATGCACTGGATTAGATTCTCTGTTAACTGTTTCTTTAATGCTTTGGGAACATACAGAGACACCCTTTCCCCAGCTCCAAGCTTGGCTAATTCCTAGAGGAAACCAGTTAGGTACCTGGGAGCAAGACTTTGCTATCCAAGTCTGCCAATCTCTAGTGCAGGCCCATAGCCCCAGCCTTCCATCGGGTTCCTCTGTCCCAAGTCACCCCAGGACCAGACCCAAGCCACTCAGAGGCCACCCTGTCACTCAGAGGCACTGAGCTGTTTCCTGCTGCCAGTCCTCAGCTTCAGCTGCCTGCCCCACCTTTCTGTTCCTTCCCCGGGCGCTGCAGTCAAGCCCGCCGCCCACGCCCTCCTCCCTCGCCCGGATCCTGGTCCGCTCCGGAGCTCTCCCACACACCCTGAAGGCACACCATGCGCCCCACCATGGGGACTTTGAGGAACCACCTTTCAGGGACTGTCACTCCTCATCTGATGGCTTCATCTACCTGGACACAAACAGAATCCAGGGTGCACAGTAATATGCTTCTTCCCATGTTTTATCCTGGTCCAGCCTGTGGGTCCTCAAGTGAAAGATTCTGGCTGCTTGGGTTTCACATGTCCAGAGAAGAATCTGCTATACAGCTGGTAGGTAACAAGAACAATCTGCATGACTGAATCAGTGTATAAAGGGGGAAATGAACACACGATGTTCAAGAGGAAACAGTGGCCAGACACAGAAGTGGCAGGACACACACACACACGCATGCGCGTGCGCGCACACACACACACACACACACACACACACACGTATCAAGAAGAGAGAGAGAGGCATGTCTTGAAGGTGGCTTTGTATCCAACAGCAGGAGCCTTTTACAGGACATCAGGTTACCACATGAAGTGCCTACCATAAACTCTCTTTCATTCTAAATGCCATGAGTGAATGAGAATGCAGTGTGCCTGGCGAGTCAGCCAGGGACCACGCAGTGCTGTGTACCTACAGTCTCTGGCTCAGTGTGTGGCACTCAGTAAAGACCTGCTGGATGAAATGACTCCAAAGTGAGGACACAAAGAAAGGACCATACTTTGCATACAGATCTGCAGTGGGAGAAATCCAGAGCTATAATAATTTGCATTAATGGTGATTTCTCTTTTACTTCCTTTAAATTGGGTCTTACTATGTTGCCCGGGCTAAACTTGAACTCATGAGCTCAAGTGATCTTCTTGTTTGCAGAAAAAGTGGGACTACAGGTGTACACACCACTAGGTAAAGCTTATGGCAAATACCTTGTCTCATCTTAATCTTTTATCTTACAGCCACTCTCCTCCCTCAGCCTCCCATGCTGGGATTACAGGCATAAACCACCACGCCTGGCTGTTCACACTCTTGTGACAAGTGAAATGGAAATTATCCCCAGAACTAATGAGAGCTGAGCAAAGAGCCAAGCCAGATGTGGTGCAGACCCCCAGCACCCAGGGGGCTGAGACAGGAGGGTCCACTGAATTTGAGGCCAGCCTGGCTACACAATGAATCCATATTTCAAAGAAAAGAACAGAGGAAAGAAAGCAAAGATTTAAAAGCTCACTAGCTGAGGCAGGTTTTCCTGCATCACCAGGGCAGGCCCTAAGAGTGATCAAATGGATCCTTCTTTAGATTATATGTCCTTGAGTCAGAGTCTCGCACTGTTGCTCAGGCTGGCCTGGAATTTACAATATCTAGCTCCACACCTGACCCGCTGGTGATGGCCACAAGCCCCGACAGACATCTGCAGGGAGACATGCACCCAGGAAACACTTTCAGCTGCTCTCAGGGTCCAGCTTTGCTGGGGGCTAGTTTGAAGGGTCCTGATAAATGATGGAACCTTGCATACAACCTCAGACCTCATCTCAACGTCTTTCCTTCCAGCCAGAACACCCTGTGGGATTAGGAATAGACCATCCACCATGATCCATAGCTTTAAACCTTCCACATTCATGGTAGCATTTTCATTATTGTTAATGGAAACTAGAGTGGTTTTTACATGTTATGATTGTAAGGTTTTATGACCATGCTTTTAGTGAACAAGGGTGTGTGTTTTACATTTCTGGTGGTACACATGTGTATTCCCAGCAGAAGAATTCATGGAACTATCTTTTCAGCATTTTGATGGTATCAGGATGCTGGTTGCAACCTGAGAACTACCCCATGTTCACTGACAGCATTACTGTGTAGAGGATTGGAAGGCTCTACTTACCTGTAGCCCCAGTGCTCCAGGGGTTCCTGGTGGGCCAATGTCACCTTTCTTCCCCTGAGTGCAAAAAAAGACAAAGTTAATAGCAAGCAGCCATTACCCAGAGCCTATGTGGAATATTTAACTCTGCAGGAGTCTCATCTCATTGACTCAAACCCTCTGCTTGTGGTCTCCCCAGGACCATCCTGCAGAACAGCACTGGACCTCAGCAAAAGGGGCTCAGGCCTTGGCATCAGGGAAGTTGGTTTTGGATCCCAGCTCTGTAAATCTAAGGTTGTAGGCAGCACATGGCTCAGAACTTTCCAAGGCACAGGAAGTTCAATGAGAACAGTTTCTGCTCTTACCCTCTGCACTTGGTGTCTGCCAATCTGCAAGGTGGTGCTGAATTTTTCCAGGAATATTTTGGGCACATGTCAGTATCATACACACACACACACACACACACACACACACACACACATACACACACACACATACACGGTCCTTCACTTTGTCATCATAAGTATTAGTCTTGGCTTTGGCATTTGGGGGGGTGTTTTACATGTGTGTGTTTGTGTGTGTGTGTGTGTGTGTGTGTGTGTGTGTGTAATGTGGTATTTGTGTGGAGTGGTACATACACATGCATGTCTCCTTGAAGCCCCCTATGTGCTCTGTTCCCCTGTGACAAAGTGAGGTGGCCATATTAGAAAATCCAGAAAGTCGGGTGTCCCACTCGGTCGTTCTGCTCTTTCTGGTTTGAGCCGGAGTCTCTAACTGATCCCAGGATTTGTTGTTTCCTCACTGGCTTCATCGATGCTTCTGTTTCCACAGGACAGGACTGCAGCTGTTAGCCATTCTCAGGTGCTGGCCGAGGGCCCATCTGTCCCCAGGGCTTTTGAAATTTTGAACTAGGGTGGTCTCAGGCCCCCTTAGACCCTCATCCTTGCACAGGAAGCACATTTAACCACTGAGCCATCTCTGCAGCCCTAGCCTTTTTTTAGCAAAACTTTGACTAGGCTGCATCTCTCTCTCTCTCTGCATCTCTCTCTCTCTCTCTCTCTCTCTCTCTCTCTCTCTGTGTGTGTGTGTGTGTGTGTATGTGTGTGTGCGTGCGTGTGTGTGTGATGTTTCCCATATTGCCATGAAGAGTCTTGTATTCCTCCCAAATTTCAGACTGGATACATTTAGGAAGCCCTTTGTCCCTACACATAAAGAAGGTCACTGAGGCCATTCCCACACTTCTGTGGGTAGAACCCATGCATTGGTACCTGGAGCCTGTGGTGTGATATTGGGAGACTTGCCCCCATTAGATCTCAGCATATATCCTTGAACAGGATGGGGTGTGTATGGACCCATTTAATTGACACAGTGAGGTTAGCAGGGCTCTCTGAATGACAGAAGGTAAGCTGTTTTGCCTTATTCACAGAAGTTTTCCTGGTTACATAAAAACACCAATTAAAAATAAAAATTCAGATCTCATATAAAACTCACATTTCTTAGGATATGTTTTGTGGAAACTCTATTCTTTGCTCTTTCCACATCTTCCTGTTTAATCTACTCAGCACGATGACCCTGTGTGGCACGTGTTCAGAGGCCCCAAAATAAGTGAAAGCTGAGGGCTGCTTCTTAACACAGCAGTAATGGAGCGGGGACCCATCCACTTGTGCACGATCCTGAACCACACTTATATTTACCATATCTCTAAACAGCTCTGCGTGTGTCTGCTGGCTGACAGGTATTCAAGAATGTCAGCTCTCGGGCTGGAGAGATGGCTTAGCGGTTAAGCGCTTGCCTGTGAAGCCTAAGGACCCCCGTTCGAGGCTCGGTTCCCCAGGTCCCACGTTAGCCAGATGCACAAGGGGGCGCACGCGTCTGGAGTTCGTTTGCAGAGGCTGGAAGCCCTGGCGCACCCATTCTCTCTCTTTCCCTCTATCTGTCTTTCTCTCTGTGTCTGTCACTCTCAAATAAATAAATAAATAAATAATTTTAAAAAAATTAAAAAAAAAGAATGTCAGCTCTCTCACTGAGTACACCTTACCCTCTGCTCTCTGCTCTTCCATGATTCCTGCTTGTCCCCACTACATGAACCACCACCTGACCCTTTGCTCTCTGTTCTATGACTTTTGCTTGTCCCCACTGTACCTGAACCCCCATCTGACTCTCATCTCTGCTCCTCCATGACCTCTACTTCAGCCCACTGTACCTGAACCCCCATCATGTACAAACACATCAGGCCTTGTCTCTCCATGGACTGGACCCAGCCCTGTCCCCCTGTCTCTTTGGTCCCTGTGCTCCTCCCTTGATTTCGCCCAGCCTTCCTTCCTCCTTCATTTCCTGTCCTCTTTCCGTATTTTTCCTTTTCTCTCCATCCAGACATCCTCCTTGCTGCTTCCTTTTCTTCTTCCTTTCCTTTCTTCTCTTCATCCTCCTCCTGTACCAAATGAGCACTTAGCACGTGCTGAGGTCTGTGACCTTTCCTGCCATCACCTCCCCATGGCAGGCCTCTCCCAAGAACGGTGGACCACGCACAGATGTGGGCTCACTCACCTCCCTGCCAGCAATAGCAGCCCTGCCTTCCACGGAAGCCCTGGCCACATGCCCTCAGGAGATGGCTTATCAGGGGCACACAGGCCTTAGGGGTGCACAGGAAAAGGTGGGTTAAACTCCCATCTCTGGAGTCACAAGAGCCACAACGTAATGACCCTGCTGTGCGTGAAGTGAGGGGCGCACGTGCACCTCTCTTCCCCGCTCTACTCGCTCTCCACGCCACGCGGTGACAGGGCCTGGCGCGCTGGTCTAGCGAAGCCACAGGCTCTCCCTACATAGATTGAGGGCTTCCAAAAGGGACAGAAATGAGCCTGGGCCACATCATTGTCATACACACCACCTGGGAGTGGTGTCAGGACACACTGGGCTGGTCGGCAGGGCCGGGTGAGACTCCCCAGAAGAGAGGTGTGCAGGTAATGATGGAAGGAAGATGAGCCTCTCTGGAGGACAAACTGGATTCTGAGAAGCTGAGAGGCAAGTGCTCAGGCACAGGTGAGAGTGTGACCAAGATGCATGGCTGAGGTGACGCAAAAAAAAAAAAAAAAAAAAAAAAAAAAAAGCCAACAGTGTGCTGGCTTAGCAGCGACAGCTCAACTAGAATTGAGCAGAGAAGGATGATTATGGATTAGGGAAGGCTGCTCAACTGACATTAGGGTTCAGCCCACTCCACCCGGCCCCACAGGGCCACCCCACCACCCACTGGCTCCTGAATAATGCAGTGGTCCCTGCAGAGGCACCCTACCTCACATTTGACCCACACATCTTTTCCCCTCTATGAAGCCATTATCATATTCTTACAGAATAAATCAGTTTCCGTCTCTGCCCAAATACTGCGAGGCTTCTCAGACAAAGTTCCGTGGTCCAAGCCTGCCTGCATCTCATTTGTGCTCCCTTCCTTCTCATTCCCAGGCACTGGCTCTTGCATGCAGGGATGGTGGCTTTCCCCATCTACCTTGAGCAAGCCCAAGAGCCGCAGCCTCAAGATCCTGGGTCAGCTTTTCCTCCTGCCTGCAGGGCTGCTTCCCCTGGGACCCATGGGCACCCTGGTCTTCATCCCATGTGCGCGCACTCCATCACCCACTCAGGTGAACGCCGCCCTGAGAGTCACACTGAAATGCTTCCCTCTGCCCACTGTGCCCCTGACCTTGCCGGGTCTTTGCTTATTTCACCACTAACACATGGAGGTTTGCACTTACTGCCTCTCTGCCCCCGCTGGGAGGCGGCCACTCATGTTTTGTCTGATGCTCTGCTGAAGGCCCAGAGCAGTCACTGATGCATAGTAGATACTCAGAGAAGAAAGGATAAACGCTCTGCCTGTGAGATAGGTGTGGTCCATAGCAAAGACCATGACAGTGGATAAGGGGCAAAGGCTTTCAGAGAGAAAGAAGTGGTGTGTGGACTTGCAGAGAGGGAGACCGACTCAAAGGCCTGGGTCCACAGTCCTCAGTCCCGGACACGCAGCATGTAAACCTGCGGGTGCAGTGAGATCTGGGCCAGAGTGAGTTTCTTAACACTTGTCAGGTAAAACTCAAAACCTTTAGAGGCAAACCAAGCCTTGGGGACACGGTTAGCTGCCATCTGCCCCTGCTTTGTGGAGTGCTAAGAAAAGGGCTTTTCAGAAAAAGCCAAGCACCTCCAGTGGCTCCTCAGGGAACAGAAAGCGGACCCACAACAGATCCATCTAGGTGGACGCTTCTCCCCCTGCCCCCATGTTGTCCATAGAGAAGCACGGGCTGTTTATAAGATGAATAAACCAATGAGCATTGGAATAAAGAATACCCACAAGATTGCAAAAGACAAAAGAAGCTCTGTCCAGGCACTTCACACCTCTCTAGAAGGCAGAGGCTCCTCATCATGTAAGAGATACACTGGAGCTATTTTACTGGAAGATGTCAGACACTGTGGTGTTAACCTTCAATTCTACAGTCCAGGGTTCACATTTCCATCCCTCGAGGGTCAGTCTAGATGGCTGCTTATCCCAGCCCGAACATCCCTTGGGACTTCTGGCCTCTGAGCCTATGTCCACACTGTTATCTCTGTAACATCACTTCTTTTACATTATCCAAACAGCATGACCCCAAAAAATGACAACAAATAATGGACAAAAACAGTGGGCACATTAGAGACACAGATTCCCTAACAGCACCCAAGAATTGAGTGGGCATAAAACTCCGAGTGGATCTTCACATTTGCCTCAGTAAAATCAGTGGAATTCTGTGTTCTTATCCCATTTTCTTTCCTGCTAGTTACAGTGAGGAAAGAATTCCAGATCTAAGAAAAATGGGGGAGTGTAAAATGTCTCCCATTGTGACATGTGTTTGTGATTAAGCCTCACTCTGATTAAGCCCAGCTGCTGTAGCCTTTGGAAGGAGGTATATCACCGGGAGCAGAGCTTGAGTTTTATACTCAAGCCCCACTGGGTGTTCAGAGCTGGTTCCTTCTCCTTCCTCCCTGCTGAAGTGACAAGACGTGCAGCTCGTCTATCTGCTCCTGCTGTGCTTTCCTACCATGATAAAACCTTGCCTCAAAAACCTGAAGCAAAATAAACTCTCCTCCCCCCACCTGCTTTCTCATCAAAGGTTTTGTCCCACCAAGAAGGTCACTGCTATAGTGATGATGGTGGTGGCAATGGGAACGATGGTAGTGGAACTGGTTATGATGGTGATGTTATTGACAATGGCGTTGACAATCGTGGTTACTATCCACAGTGGTGATGATGGTACTGAAGATGAGTATGGCAGTGGAGGTAATGACTATGGTGATGATGGTAGTGATGATGACAGCGATGGTGGTGGTGATGGGGATGGTGGTGGTGATGATGGGGATGGTGGTGTGATGATGATGGTGGTGGTGGTCGTCACTGTGTAACCATGGTAAGGGTGATGGCAGTGGCGATGGTGGAAATGGTCCCAATGCTGGCAGTGGTGAACATGGTTGTACGGTAGTTTGATTAGTACAGAGCAGCAGCTATGCAATTTCTGCAGTTTTGAAACCATAACCGAAATGGGAGTTTGGGAAATGCTGACAAGGGCAAGAGCTGCTGCAATAAAGAGCTGTTTACTAACAATAGGTCTGTTTTTCCTGTCACTTTTCTATTCTCTTAAGTTGCTGTTTAATACAATCTCTAGCTGTTTGCAATTTATCACAAAGGCAGAAATTTTCAGGCAATGCTGAATGCCAGAATGCTGAGCGGAACTGCTATTTCCAGGGTTGCCAGTTACCCGGGGGAGAGGAGGGAAGCTTATAGATCCAGAGCAGCAAACTCTGCCAGGCTGGGATGAGTTAACACAGCCGTGGGTGGGCTATCAGCAGATAGATAGAAGGGTGTGTGAGAGCCCGTGTGAGTCAGTCAAATGTGCACCATATGGTCTTCTGCTCAGTTCTTCTTCTCCACGACTCAAAGTGTCAAATATGATTATTTTCTAATGGATGGAGTTGAAACCAGGTATTCATGGAGAACCTAGAGTGTCCTTTCAGAAGCCCTGGCTCCAGGCCCTCCCTGGAATGAGCCAAACAGTAGTCTGTGATCCAAGCAATGCTGTTCCCATCTGGTAGAGTAGAAAAGGGCTTTAAAAATGGAAAAGTAAAACAAACACACTCAGCTGCCACTGACAGCCTGTCCATGCTCCGCCCCCATTTATTTTCCAGAAGTCAGAGTAGGTGGATCTAATGGCATTCATCAATTATGATACCCTCAGTGCCAAGGGAAACAGCCAAAGGTTAAAGTGATGTGTGCAGAGTGACAGCACGGGGTGGCCACAGCCATTGAGCAAGGACCCTGGATCTCTGAATGGCACCCCAGCCCGGGAGCCGGCTTCTGGTTTACAACTCTGGGGTATGTGTGCACACACTGTCCTAAAAAAAATCAGACATGAGGGCAGACCTGGGTTCTAATCCTGTTCCAACTTATAGTCTGAGTGATACTGTACACTCTGATTCATTTTTAGTCTTCGGATTCCTTGCTAGTGAACCAGAACTGAAGCTAACATGCCTCCCAGCACCTTGTGAAAACCAAAGAGAAACATGGGTACAACAATGAAGGATACACGCCTGCAAGACAACTCGCCTCGTCCCTTCTTTCCCCTTGTGTCAGCTCCAGATCCACGTGGGTCCCGCCCAATTTAAGAGCCTGAGCTCAGGCTGGGAGAAGGCTCGGTAATTAAAAGCACTTGCTTGCAAGCTGGCTGACCTGACTTCTACCGTCGGCACCCACACAACGAAGTCGGATGTCAAGATACATGTGCAATCACAATGCACCTACGATAGTGGGAGACAGAGATGGGAGAATCCAACAGCAGCTGAGAAACTCTGTCACAAAACAAAGTCAAAAGATAGTAGAAAAGGCTTCCGGTCAAGATGGCGACCGCCTAGCTGCACTACAAACAAGGAGGGAAAACAAGGCAAGTATTCAAGGGAAATTAGGAACTTTTTGAAGAGGGAGGGCACAGATTGGGATAAAAGAGGGAAGCACACACCCCCGCGACCCACGCCCCGCCACTCCGCCCGCCGCGAATAACTGCATCGGGCGCGGCCCCACGCCCAGCGGCCTGGCGCCCCGTGCACACCAAGCCCCACGCTCCCCAGCGGCCCAGCGCACCCCACAACCCCCGTGCCCCACGCCCGCCGCACCCCCCGCATCCCCCCAGCGCGCCCCTCCCCCCCAGTGCGCCCCACGCTCCCTATCCACACACGGCAGACGCTGCCTGAGCGAACCAAGGCTTCCTGTGCCCCAGGTGCCCAGGCCTGCCCCGCGCCCCCGCGCGCCCAAGACCCCTGCGCCCCACCCCCGCGTGCCTCCAGACCACCCCACGCCCCGCGCGCCCCACCCCCCGCGCGTTCCATGCTCTCTATCCACACACAGCAGGCACGCCCCAAGCGCCCCGCGCCCCGGGCGCCCAGGCGTGCCCCGCACCCCCGCGCCCCCCGCACGCCCTGAGACCCCCACGCCCCACCCTCACGCGCCTCGAGCCCCCCCGCGCGCCACGCCCCCCCCCCCCCCCGCGCGCCCAACGCTCCCTACCCACACGCGACAGGGGCGCTCAAAGCTCCCCGCAGCGTCCAGCGCCCGGGCGCCCAGGTGTGCCCCGCGCCCCCCGCGTGCCCCGAGACTCCCCGCGCCCCACCCCCGCGCTCCTCGAGCCCCCCCCCCCGTGCACCCCACCCCCGCCGTGCGTCCAGACTGCCCCGCAGCGTCCCGCAGCATCCAGCACTCCATCTTACCTCAGCGTGCTCCACGCCCCCTGCGCGACCCGTGACCCCCTGGACCCCCTCACCCCCCCCCCCCGCGCGATCCGCCCCCTCCCCCCCTGCGAGTCCAGAGCACCCCACGGTATCCCACAGCGCCCCGCGCTCCTAGCTGCCCCCCCTCCCCTCACGCCCTGCTGTTCTCACATCACTTGCCGCCGGTCAATTTCTGCTGTGTCCTGATTCCGTACCCACATCATCTGCCTCTGCACTACAATTGCACGTGCAGTGGGCCCAGTCCCACAGCAAGAGCCACATAAGTCCACACTGAGTCACTAGTGCCAGCGCAGGTGCCATCCCCTACCTGTACATCGCCACCCATCCCCCACTCCCCTAAGGCGGAAGAGCACAGACTGTTTACAGACCCCAGTGTACCCAGCCAGAATCTAGGCACCTTCAAGGCTTGCTACCTCAGTCCCTTTTCAAGCTCAAAGGCAGGCAGCTTAGGTGCATTACTGGGTGAGAATTCAGGCAACTTTGGTGCCCCTATCAGGCTATAGGTAGGCGGCTTTGGCAAGAGTGAGCAAAAACCCAGGCTGCTTACAACTGCCCCAGGCTGCCTTGGATTTGCATTAAGCTAGATCCCAGGCTGTTCCACCCACCTACCTGCCCATACACTGACATGGGTAGACCACAGCGCAAAAGAAATAACACGAAAAATAAAATGGAACAAAATCCAGACAGATCACCCAGTCCAACAAGGATCACAACAAACCAAAACATAGAAGAGTGTTTAGGATCAGAACATCAAGTGGAAGCAATGAACAATGCAACCCTGACCAAACTACTGCTAGATCTGACAGGAAAGCTACAAAGGATAGATAATCGTATGGATGCTACCATCACTAAGCTAGAGCAATATGATAAGACACTGGAAGGAATTCAAAGAGAGCTAAGAGAGTTGAGGGAGAATGAAAAAAAAGAGGACCTTAAAAATCAGCTGGCCACACTAAATGAAAACATAAAGAAATGCAAGGATGATTTCCAAGAATCATCAAGAAAATCAGAAAATGAGACAAAAAGGGAGCTGGACAAAGCGATGGAAGTGATACATAGGAAAGTAGTAGAAAATGCAAACTTAATTGAACAAGTCCAAAACTCACTAGAGGCTCTCAAGAATAGAGTCAGTGAAGTGGAAGATAGAAATTCTGATCTGGAAGACAGGATGGAAGAAACAGTTCGAGAGTCCAAAAATTTCAGTAAGTTCAAAAGTTCCTGTGAACAGAACATGAGAGAATTGTGGGATACACTTAAACGTCCTAATATCAGAATCATTGGAATACCAGAAGGAGAAGAATTTCAGACCAAAGGCATGGAGAACTTATTTAACACAGTAGTTGAAGAAAACTTCCCCCGTCTCTTAAAAGAAAGGCCCATCAAGAGTTAAGAAGCAAACAGAACTCCTAACCGACTAGACCAAAGGAGAAACTCCCCAAGGCATATTATCATTAAGACTCTAAACATTGACACCAAGGAAAAAATCCTAAAAGCAGCTAGGGAAAAACAGCTTTCAAAAAAAAAGTGGGAAAAACCACTTTCAAAGGAAACCCCATCAGAATTACTTCAGACTTCTCAATGGAAACCCTGAAAGCTAGAAGGGCCTGGAATGATACTCTCCAAACTCTAAGAAACTATGGCTTTCAACCCAAACTACTCTACCCAGCAAAAGTCTCCCTTATAATAGATGGTGAAAGGAAAACTTTCCATGATAAAACTCAGCTTTACAATTATATGAACACAAAACCAAACCTACAGAAAGTACTCCAGGAAATTCTCCACAGAGAAGAAACAAATAACCAAACACAAATGCCTACAAGAAGAAGATCACAGCAATCAAACCCAGAGTAGATACAAAAAAAAAAAAAAAAAAAAAAATTCCATGGAAATGCCAACACACCTCTACCACCACAAAATGACAGGGATCAAATCAAGTCTCACAGTCATCACCCTAAACATTAATGGCCTTAATTAACCCATCAAGAGACACAGGCTAACAGGGTGGATCAAAAAATTAGACCCCTCAATCTGCTGCCTTCAAGAAACCCACGTTACCACTAAAGACAGAAACCTCCTCAGGGTGAAAGGGTGGAAAACAATATTCCAAGCAAATGGGAATAAGAAACAAGCAGGTGTAGCTATATTAATATCAGATAAAGTTGACTTCAAACCAAAAACAATCAAAAAAGACAAAGAAGGCTACTTCCTACTTGTAAAGGGAACAATCCATCAAGAGGATATTACAGTCATAAATCTGTATGCACCAAACACAGGGGCACCGCAGTTCATAAAACAAAACCTACTTGACAATAAAACAGAAATAACCACCAACACCATCATAGCTGGGGACTTTAACATACCATTATCAGTAATAGACAGATCATCCAAACAGAAGCTCAACAGGGAAGTAAGAGAGCTCAAAAAAACCATAGAGCACTTAGACCTAACAGACATCTACAGAACTTTCCACCCCAAATCCACAGACTACACATTCTTCTCAGCAGCCCATGGAACATTCTCTAAAATAGACCATATACTGGGTCACAAAGATAGCCTCCACATATTTAGGAAAATCGACATAATTCCCTGCATGATATCAGATCATAATGCTATATTCCTAGAAATCAACAACAAAACAACCAACAAGAGCCCCAACGGCAACTGGAAACTGAATAGCACACTCTTAAACAATAAATGGATAGTGGATGAAATAAAAAATGAAATTGCAAAATTCCTGGAATTGAATGACAATGAGAACACATCATACCAAAACTTATGGGACACAATGAAGGCAGTCCTCAGGGGAAAATTCATAGCACTCAATGCCTTCATAAAAAAGACAGAAAAATCCCAAATCAATAGCTTAACCATCCACCTAAAGGCATTGGAAAAACAAGAAAAATCCAACCCAAAGAGCTCCAGAAGGAAGGAAATAATTAAAATCAGAGCAGAAATTAATGAATTGGAAACCAAGGAAACAATTAAGGCAATTGACAAAACAAAGAGCTGGTTCTTTGAAAAAATAAACAAGATTGACAAACCTCTAGCCAATTTGATCAAGCAAAAAAAGGAGAGACTCCAAATTAACAAAATTCAAAATGAAAAAGGAGAGATTACAACAGACATCAGTGAAATCAGCAGAATCATCAGGACTTATTTCAAAAACCTCTACTCCACAAAACTGGAAAATGTGGAGGAGATGGATAAATTCCTGGATGCATATCATCTACCAAAGCTAAACTCAGAGCAGATCAACCACCTCAATGAACCCATCACGCTCATGGAGATTGAAAAAGTAATAAAAAAACCTCCCAAAAAAGAAGAGTCCAGGACCAGATGGATTCCCAGCCGAATTTTATCAAACCTTCATGGAAGAACTCAAACCAATCTTCCTAAAACTGTGCCACACAATTGAAGAACAGGGAAAACTACCCAACTCCTTCTATGAAGCTAGTATCACCCTAATTCCCAAACCAGGCAGAGACGCCACAAGAAAAGAAAACTATCGGCCTATTTCCCTAATGAACATAGACGCAAAGATCCTCAACAAAATTCTCGCAAACTGAATCCAACAACACATCAAAAGCATTATCCACCTTGACCAAGTGGGATTTATCCCAGGAACACAAGGGTGGTTCAACATACGAAAATCTGTCAATGTAATACACCACATAAACAAGCTTAAATATAAAAATCACATGATCATTTCGATAGATGCAGAAAAGGCCTTTGACAAGATACAACATCACTTCATGATCAAAACATTGGAGAGAATCGGCATGGCCGGTTCACATCTTAATATAATAAAGGCAATATACAAAGCTCCAAAGGCCCAAATAATTCTTAATGGAGAGAGACTGGAGGAATTCCCATTGAGATCAGGAACAAGACAGGGATGTCCTCTCTCACCTCTGCTTTTCAATATAGTTCTGGAAGTCCTAGCCCAAGCAATAAGGCAGGAGAAGGAAATAAAAGGGATACAATTTGGAAAGGAAGAAGTTAAGTTAGCTCTATTCGCTGATGACATGATTGTATATGTAAGAGACCCGAGAGACTCCATCCCAAAACTCCTGAAGGTGATTAACTCCTATAGCAAAGTAGCGGGATACAAAATCAATGCACAAAAATCAGAAGCATTTCTGTATGCAAATGACAAAGACACAGAAAAAGAAATAAAGGACATAGTCCCATTTTCAATAGCAAAAAATAAAATAAAATACCTTGGAATAATGTTAACCAAGGAAGTAAAAGATCTATACAACGAAAATATAAAAACTCTCAAAAAAGAAATTGAGGAGGACATGAAACGATGGAAAGACCTCCCATGCTCCTGGATAGGCAGAATTAACATTGTGAAGATGACAATCCTACCAAAGGCAATATATAGATTTAACACAATTCCAATTAAAATCCCTACAATGTTCTTCACAGACATAGAAAAAATGATCTAAAATTTCATATGGAAAGGCAGAAGGCCTCGCATATCCAAACATATCCTCAGCAAAAGAAATACCTCTGGTGGCATCACCATACCCGATATAAAGTTATACTACAAAGCCATAGTAATAAAAACAGCATGGTACTGGCATAAAAACAGGAGTATAGACCAATGGAATAGACTTGAGGACCCGGATTTTGGGCCAAGCAACTATAGCTACTTGATATTCGACAAAGGCCCAAACAATATAGACTGGAAAAAAGATAGCATCTTCAACAAATGGTGCTGGACAAACTGGATAACCACATGCAGGAAACTAAAACTTGATCCACACATTTCACCATGCACAACACTCAAATCCAAATGGATCAAAGACCTCAACATAAGACCAGAAACTCGAAAACTACTGGAAGAAAATTTAGGAAGTACTTTCCATGATATAGGAATGGAAAAAGACTTCCTGAATAAAACCCCAGTGGCTCAAGTTCTTAAACAGTCACTCAACCATTGGGATCATATGAAGCTGAAGAGTTTCTTTACAGATAAGCATATAATAAACAAAGCCAATAGAATACCCACAGAGTGGGAGAAAATATTTGCAGGTTATCCAACTGATAGAGGCCTTATCTCTAGAATTTACAAAGAACTCAAAAGTCTAAACAATAAGAAGACAAATACCCCACTCACAAAATGGGGCACAGAGTTAAACAGGCAATTCACAGAGGAAGAGATACAAATGGCAAACACACACCTAAGAAAATGTTCATCATCCCTAATCATCAGAGAAATGCAAATTAAAACAACTATGAGATTCCACCTTACCCCAATAAGGATAGCCAACATCAAAAGGTCAAATGAAAATAAATGCTGGCAAGGATGTGGAGAAGCAGGGACACTCATTCACTGTTGGTGGGAATGCAGGATGGTACAACCACTTTGGAAAGCAATATGGAGACTCCTGAAAAAGCTGACTATAGAAATACCAACAGACCCAGTTATACCATTACTGGGCATGTACCCTAAAACCTTCAAACCAAAAGCCAGAGAGATTTGCTCAACCATGTTTGTAGCAGCTCAATTCGTAATAGCTAAAAGCTGGAATCAACCCAGATGTCCATCATTAGAAGAATGGATAACAAAGATGTGGTATATCTACACAATGGAATTTTATACAGCAGTAAGAAAAAATGACATAAAAAAATTTGAGGAAAAATGGTTGAACCTGGAACAGATCATTCTCAGCGAACTTACCCAATCACAGAAAAAAAATCGACACATAGTCTCACTCATCTGCAACACCTAACCTGAATTTGCCCAAGATGCCTTACATACCCAGCAAGTACCTCATGGACTAGACAATAAGATGGATGGGAGGGCGGGGAGGGAATCAAAGGGTGGAAAACAGTAATCCAGACCCAAACGGCAATGGTACCATAAAATTCTGCTTCCTAAAAGACAGACCAAATGACTGAACCTTCACTAGTCCCTTACAGGAAACACCTGAACCACAAGACACTGGAGAGGGTAGGATCAAGACTGACCTAAATCTCCTACATCTCCCTTCCCTCCGTCTCCCCCTCTCCCCTCTATCTCTCTCCTCTCTAACTCTTGTATATTAGTTATCTTTTTCCTCAATTTCTTAGTGGACACTGACCTGTAACCCCCACTTCCAGCTCGGGCCTACAATCCACAATGAGCTTTTGATCAGAGAAACCTACAAGGTTTCCCAAAACAATGACAGACTTCTGTCAGAGTAATTGATGACCCACCAAAGGCCAGTGGTAAGACCCTATTGCTGAAGACTCCATACGCATCTGACACTTAAAATGGAATGACATGGCTGGAAGCCAGGAGAGAGTCAGTCCCCAGACAGTCAGCGTGTCTAGTGCCAGAAGGCGCTACATAGGCGACTGGGGGAAGTGACCAAGATCTGTCCAAGCAACACATTGTTTAACCTAAGTAGCAACAAATAACCGGATGTGATGCCCACACAAGTGCAATAGTGGTACACAGCCATGGTGAGGAATCAATTGCTCTTGATTTGGCTAACTGATCCACTCAGTGGTACTAGACCCTTAGCTGGAGCTGGGAAACAAGTCAGAACCATACCCAAACACAAGCCCACTCTACAATATCAAGCTACCATCAATCACGGGGTATAAGAGGGCCTACACCTATCAAACTGTCTATCAAAAAAGTAAGTGTTATCTCAATTTTCTGGGTGCTAACTTACTCTCCGTTGGAGAATCTGCTTCTCTTTTCCAGATAGATGCAGATCCTAAGAAGAGAGCTGCCCCAACATACCTCAGAAGGGGCCCAACTGAAACTAAGGACAACTGGCAAAATAAGCAAGGGTGATGTTTTCCTGTGAACTGGATACCAGCACAAAGGGGAAGGAGATCAATGCAGAGAAAAATCAACTCCTACCAAATCAGAGAGCCAGAGCCTCAGAGGCCCCCAACACCTCAGCACTGAAGCAGACCAAAAATGAACCCAACATGGCTCAGGGAAATCTTGCGGAAGAGGGGGCGGAAAGAATGTCAGAGTTACATGTTGGGTCATGATTTTCAGAGACATTTATCATACTAATAACTGGGGGCTAACTCCACAATGCACGACCCATTTTCAATAACAAGGAGGGTCTAATGGGAGGGGGTAGATCACAGATGAGCCTAAATAATGGTACCAAACTGCCTGTATTTACTGAAAAGAAAACTAATAAATTAAATTTAAAAAAAAAAAAGATAGTAGAAACAGCCAGAACATTTTCTCTGACCTCTACATGCGTACAATGGCATGTCAGTGCCCACACACATCTCACACACACACACACACACAATAAAAACAGACTCAAGAGTGTATTCTCTACTCAGGTGGCCAAGGTAAGAGGACCGCTGCAAGTTCAAAGCCAGCCTGAGACTACATATTGAATTCCAAGTCAGCCTGGCCTAGAGCGAGACCTTACCTCAAAATAAATAAATAAATAAATAAATAAACAACAACAACAAAAAGAGTATATTATCAGTGCCACCATAAGCACAGGGAGCAGCCACCTGTGGTAGAAGGGGAGCAGCACACGTGAGTCCAGCATCTCTTCAGGTCTCATTCCTTGATGAGAGAAGCCGGGAAATGTTGAGAAAATAATCAAAGGAACGGAAGAGACTGTCACAGGCTTGTAGAAAGAGCACGGGAGCACAGAAACCTAAGAGAGCTTGAAAACTGCCCTGATTTCTCACTGGGTGACTGGAGGACGCCTTCTTCAATGATGCTAATAGTAACAGGTTTAGATTAAGTTGAAAATCATGATGGCATAGGATCTTCTTAAGCCCTTTTGTTGTCAAGGGAAAAAGAAAAAACTGTCTTGGCTATTTGATCAAGGACTTAGTTCTGTAGAGTCAGGCAAAAGTGAGATTCTCTTCATTGAACCTGGACATTTCCTGTCTGTGG
Source organism: Jaculus jaculus (assembly GCF_020740685.1). Taxonomy (NCBI): domain Eukaryota; kingdom Metazoa; phylum Chordata; class Mammalia; order Rodentia; family Dipodidae; genus Jaculus; species Jaculus jaculus. The sequence goes on along the minus strand of NC_059103.1, from coordinate 199,834,767 downwards.
TCAGTATATGGGTGACTAGACACCAGTCCTGGGTCCTGTCTTCCATTCCCCACAGTTGTATGTATTCCCAGAAGCCTGAATCCATGTTTGATTACCTCCTGCACACTGTATGAGATTATAACTGTCATCATATACTTGTGTATATTTCATATGTATTCATAGATTAAATATTATATATGTATAAACTTGTGCATTACAGGCATAAGATACTCATTTTTTTTTTTTTCCTGAGGTAGGGTCTCGCTCTAGCCCAGGCTGACCTGAAATTTGCTATGTAGTCTCAGGGTGGCCTTAAACTCACAGTGATCCTCCTACCTCTGCCTCCCAAGTGCTGGGATTAAAGGTGTGCGCCACCTCATCTGGCTCCAAGTGTAAGATACTCTTAGCACTGCAGATCCAAAATTAAGAAAAAGTCCTCACTCTCATGGTCTCGCATTGTGGTGGTGAGGAAAATAGGTTAATAAATAAGAAATCATCTGTTCAGTCCTGTATAGACCATGAAAATGGGCTGGTTAACAGATGTTTGGGTGTGGGGGTGATACCACTATTCAGAAGAGAGAGCCTCCTGGACATCCGGACAGCCTCGGTGCTGGAGTGTCCTTGGGCTAGGCTGCATATTTTGTTGGAAAACTCCAGATCCAGATGTGGCTACAGCATGCCCCACCTCAGCTAACTGACAGTGGTTGCTGTTTGCTCCTCCCCTGCTAACTCAGACATCGCAGAAAAAGCTGAGATGAAGCCTCCCTTCTCTCCCTTTTCCTGGAGCACCTTGCTGGTCACCCTGCAGCAGATGGTTGGGCACCCCTGCACCTCTGTGTGACAGCACAGCGTCCTTAGCTCTCAATGTTCCCCTTTCACTGTGAGGGAAAACACTAGTTTTGTCCAAAATGAACTGACCTACCTTGCCACAGAGTCTACCTACATCTGCTGTTACTAATCTCTAAAAATAGAGCTCTGAGATTTCCCCCCCACCCCTGTCCTAGCCTGTGTCCCCCATTCATAAGAGTTTCTGTGCCGAGCCCCTTGTCTTCTCTCTCCTTTTATGCAGCCTGAGGATGTGCTGTGACATTCAGGAGCACTTGCTGATGATGAATTAAATTGAAATTGATGAGGAGGAAATGGCAGATCCCACAAGGGAAGCAGAAATACAATTTTTGAATAAGTCATTCTGTCTCAGGTTTTCCTGAGTCAGCTGGAGCTGAAAGCTGATTCCAAGCCCTTAACATCACAATTATCTTCTGCCCTCCTCCCCACTGCTACAGGCGCTGAATTCACAATGCCTGCAGGATGGCACACAGTGCCAAACAAGGAGCTCACCACCCTCCCCCAAACTACCACAGGGTTAGGGGCTCCCCAAACACCCTGGACTGCCATGTCTAACTCGCTAAAGGCAGCAGGATAAGAGGGAACCATTTATACATTTCCAGTAATAGTTGGCATCACTACCCGATCACATTGCTTCACAGTGCTGGGCGCTTTGGTCTTTCAGGACCAAATTTCTGCCCTGTGCTCAGTCTACCCACCATTGGGCCTGTGAGCTAGGCAAGGTTGAGTCCGTGACCACTGCTTCCCTGTCACCACGGGGCTCCTAACTGTAGATGATTCTCAACACAGCAGCTAAATGGATGTGAGCCAGGCTCTCCACTGCGGCAGCACTGTGGTGAACAGACTCAGCCAGACAACAAAAGGAGATGGAGTGTGGTACGTGCTAGGGTAAATATTTGATGAAATTTCTAGCAGCAGTTTTGACAGATTTAGGTGGGATAATGGTATTATGGTTTCATTTCCCTTAATATCCTTTATCTCCTGGAGACAATATACTGAAATATTCAGAAACAAAGTGATGCAAGCAAAAATTGCCTCTGGCTAATCCAGTGGTGGGCACAGAGAGTGTGAGGATGGATAAAACAGACCTTTCAAAGGCTGCTAAGTGTTGAGGAAGATTCTGGAAACATGGAGATTTATTTCTACTTTGCCCGCTTTTCCCCCTAAATCAATCACGTGGCGAGCATGCAATAGCTCCACAGTCCCTATAGAGTACAAGCCATGGCCTACAAAGCCTGACTCAAATGACTCCGGTTTCTCTTGCTTCACCTCCCCTGATAAACCCTGGCTGGCTCCAGCCACCCTGGGCTCCTGCTCAGACATGCCACACAGCTCCTGCCCCAGGCCCTCAGCTGCAGCTGCTCTCTCTGCCCAGTGTGTCCTTCTCACAGCATCAGCCTGGCCAGCTACCTCCCTCGGAGAGCCTGTTCAAGCACACTGTCCTCACGGGGGCCTTTCTCTACCACCTGCTCGGATGCTAACCACTACATCTCTCCTCCCCTGCCCGGCAGCGCATCAACAGCAGAGGGGAACAATGATCCCTCTCACTGAACCCCTGCTTTGACAGGGACAATACCTGCTGGCCAGTCAATGCTGAAGAAATATTTGTTTAAAGGATGGACTCGGGCTGGAGAGATGACTTAGCGGTTAAGTGCTTGCCTGTGAAGCCTAAGGACCCCGGTTCACAGCTCGATTCCCCAGGACCCACATTAGCCAGATGCACAAGGGGGCGCACGCATCTGGAATTCGTCTGCAGCGGCTGGAAGCCCTGGCACTCCCATTCTCTCTCTCTCTCTTTCTCTGCCTCTTTCTCTGTCTGTCTCTCTCAAATAAATAAATAAAAATAAACCAAAAAAAAATTTTAAAGGATGGACTCATGGAAGGTAGATAAGGGGAGAAGAGGAAGGTGGAGAAAGGCCAAGGAGGAGACAAGTAGTGTAGATAAGAAATCCCAAGGAAAATGAACAGTTGAGGCCCCGACATGGTGTTGGCAGAGCTGGAGCAAGAAGCCCTTTGAGCTATAATGGACCCACTAGCAGAGGGGGAGAGCAGACTAAGTGAAGTCTCTGGGTGCGAACAAGAGCAGAAGCCACGAGGTTCTCCATGTTCACTCTCTACACCTCCAGGCCATCTTCAACATCCTGCTAACTGCAAGGCTGCCGCAGACCACACCTGCCATCCCCACCCCCCGCATCACCCACTTTCCAGTCTGCGGTGCCCGGATGACTCAGCACCTTTTCCTACATTGTGAGTCCTCTTTCCTGAAAACACTCTAGCATGTCCATCCATCTCCATCAAGGCCTGAGGGTTAGCTTCCAGTGGAAACCAGCTTCTTTACCTGATTGTGCACTTCCATCAGCAGAGCTCAGTCTTTTCAGAAGACCCCAAGTGAATCACAAGAGCTCAACACAAGCCATGTTGACATAGGACATGTGAAAGAAAGAAGGAAAGAAAGAATGAAGAGAAGAAAGGAAGGAAGGAAGGAAGGAAGGAAGGAAGGAAGGAAGGAAGGAAGGAAGGGAGGAAAAGGAAGCCAGGCTTTGTACAAGGATGCATGAGCCTAGTGGGGATGGCCAAGGGGCCAGTTGGCAGCTGTGTTCTCCAAGGGTCTGCCTTCGTTTGCTTGCAGATGCCATCCTGGGAACTGTAACTCAGCCAGAATTCGGTATGTACACATCCCACCCCTGCACCTGCTTGCTTCTCTGACTCTCCTTGTTCTATTCATCAAATCTACAAAACTAATGCATTCCCCAGTTTTTAAGGCCCCTAAGTTGTGTGAAGCTTGGACGTGGCCAATTTCCCACTTCTTTGGGGGTTGATATGGTGCTTCGAGGTACAAGGGGCTTCTGAGGGTGATGGCAGCTATCTCTGGAAGCATGCAGTAGGTGCCAGACAGCCACATGCCGTGAAACGTAGTGCCACCCAGGAAGCTCCTGTAAGATGTCCCTTCCCCTTCAGGCAGGGAAATGGAATAAGCAAGTAAATGAAGACTGTTCACAGTCAGCTTTGTGAGCAGTTGTACCTGCCACCTAATGATGTTCTAGGAAAAGTAAAGCAGTCCTTGTGACGGCTCAGTGCAGTCAAGAGAGTTCCCATAAATAGGATGACATAGCAAGCAGATTTCTGCCTTTCTCTTCAGGCTGTGTGTGAACATGTTCAGCGAAAGACACAGTGACATCTGGCACATTTTACTGACCAGTCCTGGGCCATCTTTCTTCTTGTAGCAACTCGGCTACAACGAGGCTTCTCTGCGATAACAAGGAAGCATCAGGCTGGCAGAGATAAGGTGACACACCAGGGTCACACAGCCATGATACATATTGTTGCAAAGTCCAGGGTCCTTCCACTATGCAGAGAAGAAAGCCACCCAGATGACTACCTTCTCTGGCTTACAGGGCAACTGAGGCCACGGCTGAAGGTCCTAAGTGGGAAGTGACATAGGCAAGGTCTACTGTGGGATGAGTCACTCTCTTTCAGTCTCACCCAACAGGGCAGCCTTTCTACACCTCTCCTTGTCTCTATAAGAAGCTCTTCCCAGAAGCTGGTTTTGGAGCAAAAGAAGGAAGGTCACAAGTGGGCAAAGGAAAGTTGAGTCCGTCGAGTGGTAAGAATTCACCTGATTGGATGGAGGATGGAGTGCCATGGCCTCAGCTTCCTTGGTCAATCCAATAGTGTGCAAGGTCATCCCCCAGCTGAGCTACAGAACTTGCTCACTAAAATAATGTGCTGTGTGGGATGGGAGCTGCCTCCCCCAGACCCAACAACCCTCGACTGCCCACCCATACATCAGTGGAGCCCTGGCCTGTGGGTGAAGCTGCATGGCAGGATGCTTGCTGCTCCCGCAGCTATATCCTTATTGTTGGATGAATATGTCCCAAGGGTAACCCCCTGTGTGAACGGAGACAGAGGGAACAAGGGGCTGGGGAGATGCAACAGTGGGTAAGATGCTTGCCAAGCAAGCCTGAGAACTTGAGCTTAGACTCCTAGCACCCACTGAAATGCTGATCATGGTGGTGTATGCCTGTAATCCCAGTGCTGGGAGGCAGAGATAGGGACTCCATAGGGCTCACGGGCTAGGCAGTCTAGCCGGCTTGGTGAGCTCTAGGTTCAGTGAGAGACCTTGTCTCAAAGAATAAGGGGAGCTTCAAATGAAATGCCTTGAGTACCATGCAGTATGATACTCAGTAATAATTTGGATGCTTGAAGTATCTGTGACACGCTGGCAGATTCCCACCTTTGTCCCTGTGTCTTTTATCCTTTTATTATAACTTCACTCATACATCTCCTTCAAGAAGCTCTGACCATACTAAGTGCCCATATCTAAGTCCCCCTAGTATTATATCTCCTTATGTTAGGGTCTCTGAACACACAGGAGTACATGTCCTCACACACCGGCCTCACAGCTGACACAAACTCACCCCCATATCCTCAGGGCTAATTCAAGACACAGCACATGGTAGATTCTCAACCAAGGTAATGAACTCAGCCCAACCCTGCTTCCAATGCTCACTGCATACTCCTGGGGCTGTGTTGCTTGTGTGTGTGACATTTTAACTTTTGGGTGAGCTAGAGCATCAGAAAGGGAAGAAAGTTCACTTACTCGAAGACCTTGTAAACCAGGGGGTCCATCTTTACCTTCTGGGCCCATCAAACCCTGTAATAGAAAAAGGTAAAAGAGAGAGAGAGATAATATATAAGTATGTGGTTTGACAACATAACGTACACTCTGCCCTCTCAATCTCATTGGAGAGGGAACTATCCCTGCATCCCAGTGGGAAAGACAGAGAATTATGAGGACAAAAGTAACAAGCCACGTTCCCATACTACCTTAGAAGATGTGGACCTATTTGGTTGAATTCAATGCATTAAAGTCTTTGCCAAACACACTTCACAGATGAGCACAAACAGGACCGCATGGCTACATTAGTGGTTTGTGTAAAGTACATGCTGAAAGATCTCCTGAAACATAACAATATAGTTGTTTTATGGGGCGGGAGGAGAGGGAGACAAGTGGTGCCCCAGAGGCTCCAGCCACTGCAATTGAACTCCAGATATGTGCACCACCTTATGCACATGTGTGACCTTGTGCATGTGTGACCTTGTGGATCTGGTTTATGTGGGATCTAGGGAGTTGAACATGGGTCTTTAGGCTTTGCAGGCAAGCGCCTGAACTGAAAAATCATCCCTACAGGGAGAACCCAATTTTTATGCCACTGTCTTTTCACTGCAGATTTCCAACTCAGAAGGAATGAGCTTGGATTGCTGGTTCTCAGACAAGGGTATGGAAAGCATGACAGTTGGAGAGGCACTTTAAGGCTAACAAGACCCTAAGAGTAAAAGTATGGTCTCTCCTTGGAGTCTGTCCTTGCTGTGTCCATTTTGCTACAGGATAGAGATGTATCTGGCTTCTCCTTATCTCTTGCTGCTTAAAAGAGTTTCCTGCATGTTTGTCTTTATACTCAACCTAAGCCCCTCCCTAGAAGAAGTTCCCCTTTCAGGAGGGTTAAGATTCCTGGGAGGAGTAAGACAGGTCCCCTATGGAGCAACTTGGTGTTGCTGCTGGTTCGTTCAGCTCCCCTGGAGAACCTACAAGAGACCCTAGTCTGAGTCTCTAAGTGGTATTTCCATTGCTCCTGCCTTCTCATGGAAAGGAGCTCTTTTTACTCTCTTCTTTCCTTTTGTTAAGCACTACCAGCAATCTGATACAAATTCTCTAAACTTTGCCCTCTCATCTGTGGATTTCAATTCTTTGAATTCACAGGATATATCCACAGAGCCACTGACTCAGTGGAAGTTTTATTACAAGAGGCTCTGTGAAAAAAAAGTCCATATTTTGTCAATGCACTTGCATATATGTTACATGGTTGCATTAGTAGAGAACCCCAATTCATGTATCACTGTGACAAATACATAAATAGTCTAAGAAACTAAGAAACTATTTCAGATAGACAAAAAACTCTGATGGGTCAGTAGACACTACTGATTCTTAATCGTGTCTTCTATGGGGTGAAGACAATCTGCTGAGTGGTGGAGAAATCCACATGAACAGTTTTGTCCATTAGTTCACTTAATCCTTGTAGCATATTTATGTAAGGGGCGATGATGATGAGGAGGATGACGATGGCAATGATGATGCTGGTTTCCCAACTAGGAACAAATTAATCACTTACTAGGCAATGTGACCAAGGACACAAACCTATATGCATAAGAACACAACTGGGAGAGGAAGTCAAGGATTCTTATTTTGCATACCCACCATGGATACACCACTATTTACAAGCTCCTACTACAGTCATGGCCGACTTTAATGTCCCCTTTGAGGGCTTACTGTTGGGGACATCTCAGTAGAAGCATGTGTTAAGTTCCCATTACGTGGCAAACCCTGTGTATCTAGAGATAGGAGAAATATGGGTCCTGATCTCAAGAATTTTAGTCTTAGACCTCTCATTATCATTCCCCTTTTGAACAAGCTAAGTTCTTGCTTTCTTCACTTTGCCCAAGGAAAGTTCATCCACAACACCGTGTATTGCACGAAGTCTAATCTACCAGGAGTCTGTGACCTACAGGCGCTCTTCAGGACCACGGGCAGCTCCCCGGGGCCTCAGATTTGAACTAGTGGCTGTTTGAACTAAGGGAAGGCATTGAAGAAGTTCCTTGCATCCTATTTAATGAACAATTTGCACTTTCCATGAAAAGCCAAGTGGACCAGGTAATCAGACAGACCTGGTTGAAGGCGTGTTGCCTTAGTGGTGTGACTTAGTGCAAGACACTTGGTGTCTACACCAATGCCTTCTCTGGTAAAGAAGAGAAGCTCATAGACTTCATGTGCATAGTTTGTATGTTAAACTATACCATTGCATAGAAAGTCAAAATTTACCAACATGTCTGAAATGTGTGTATACAAGGAGATCTAAATATTAAGAGCACATTTCATGACCTATAATATGTAGTTTAAATTTACCCAAGACTATAGCAATATATGTCAGTAAGGCCTCTCAAAGATGCCAATCTATGTGCCATCCACAGTTGATCTTGCCTGGATTTCATCAGACATGATGTGTCTCCATGGTTCGCTGTCCCAGGGAGGATGATGATAACAACATCTTCTATCCCTCGGGATGATGCCAAGGCCTCAAATGACAGCCTGCTCATCCATGGGGAGGATGACATGTCCAGGCCTAATGGTGCTCAGTTAGGCAGTGAATACCAGAGGCAAATGCTAAGCTGGGAAGAGACGTCTTACCGGAGCTCCTGGAGGCCCAGGTGGGCCCTGGTGGCCTCGCGGCCCTGGAGCTCCCTAGAAACAGAGGCAAAACATGCATTAGTCATACATATGAACAGGGACACTACCGCCTTTGTCTGACTACAATTTACTTCCAGAGCTGACAGCAGGCACCCAGGGGCATGTGGCTAAGCATTGGATTCCTGACAGAGAGCCAAGTGGACACATTTCTGAAAGGCTCCACATGTGCCAAATTCCACACCATTAACATTTCTACTTCTGTGACAACTTAAACCCATCATAACAGGACATCCACCCCTTACCTGATCTCCCTTCAGGCCCTCTCTCTGCACCTGAGAGACAGATAGGTATTAATAAGGTACTGGCATTTTCTCAACAATAAGCAGCCTTCCCAGTCCCCTTAAGGATAATCATACCCCTAGACAAGCGAGCACTGTGCTCCAGATGTGAACCGACTGGGGCACTCAGGATCTCACAGTGGATATTATTGCACTCACAAGACCTTCACAATTTTGAGTCCACCAACATTTTGACTTAAATGATGGAGGACAAAAAGAAACATCACATCAGAAGACAGGTATGGGAGCACACGCCTTTAATCCCAGTACTTGGGAGGCAGAAGTATGAGGATTTCAGTGAGTTTGAGGTCAGCCTGAGACTACATGATGAATTCCAGGTCACCTTGGGCTAGAACAAGATGCTACCTAGATAAAGCAAAACAAAACAAACAAAAAAATAAAAGTGGAAGAAGGACTGCTTAGAAACAGGAGGGTGTGCAGGGGAATATTATCAGTGTGAAGGGACAAAAAAGGATAGCAGGTGGAGAATATGATCAATTGTAATGCGTTCATTACTAGAATTTTCAATTTAAAAAGGGGGTATCTACATAATATCACAATTGGGGGGCACCTGACATTTCTTTGATTTTTATTCAACTGTTGGTCTTGAAGGCTTTTTACCCAAGTCCTATCAGCAAAGGAGTTTTATTTCTGCTTAGGTAAAAGGAGCATGTGGACACACAGGTCCCAGCATCGTGACTCACCGCAGAGCCTGGTACACCAGGGGGTCCTGCAGGTCCCACGTCTCCCTGCAAAGAAGCAGAAAGAGCTTCAGCAGCTGTTATGCCAGGCAAAAGCCCTTCTCAATGTCTATGTTTATGCCTTTTGATTAATGCTGTTCTCACTTTTGGTTAGAGAATCTTCTTTTTTACAGGTGACAGCCAATACCAGGGCATCCCAAATCATATCCCGGTAACAGACAAAGAAAGCCCAGTGCTTAGCCCTGGACGAGTCATCTCTCCCACACCCAACAGGGCTCAAGAAACATTGCAGTGGGGCTGGAGAGGTGACTTAGCAGCTAAGCACTTGCCTGTGAAGCCTAAGGACACTGGTTTGAGGCTCAATTCCCCAGGACCTGCGTTAACCACATGCACTAGGGGGAGCACGCGTCTGTAGTTTGTTTGCAGTGGCTGGAGGCCCTGGCATGCCCATTCTCACTCTCTGCCTCTTTCTCCCTCTGTCTGTCATTTTCAAATAAATAAATAAATAAAAATAAACAACAAAAACAACAAAAAAAAACAAAGATTGCAGCGAGGCACTAGAAAGAATACGATTGTGCTCTCACTGCTCGTCAAAGAAGCATTTCCATGGAGATGGCAGAAGACACTGAGGAGTCTCAAAACTTATTAAAGTTGAAAATAAGATGGTGTCAAGTAGTCATCCCTAAAGAAGACAGTACACCCTCCAGGGCTCAAGGAACATTTCAGAAGAGGGAACAGAAAGAATGTAAGAGCCACAGGGTAGGGAGGAGGACTCGGGCACTGTCTTGCTGACATGAAGTGATTGGAGCCTCCATAGCCTCAAGGTGGTTTAGGACCTCCCCACAAGATCTGCAGCGATCTGAGCCCATCATCCTTTTGACATGGAGGATGGAAGATGACAAAGGAATGGGACAACCAAACAGAGGAAGGACTATCTAGAGAGAGAAGGGTCCTCAGTGGTTGGGTGCAGGGGTGTGGGATAAAAGAGGAAAACAGGAAGCAAATATGTATAGATGACAGTGTGTTTGTATATTAAAGTTCTCAAGTTAAAAAAACAAAAACAAGGAAACCAAAAGAAAACTAAAGAAAGCACTTTGACAGAGTGACGCATTGCTGCGTTTTTCAGCTGCCTCCCTCCTAGGCCCTTGCTTGTCCTTGTGAGCACAGGACCCTTCTCTGAGCTCTGTCACACACAGTCCCCTGTCACACACGGTCCCCACATCCTAACTTCCTCCTCCCCCCTCTGCTATTTTCAAAGCTTCCACACCTGATTCTTAGCTCTACATTAAGCTTATGCACATCTGGAGGTCAGGAGCCTTCTTGCTCTTGAGTGAACATTTGGATCAGTGTCCAAGTCTAGGCTGTATTTCATGAGTCTTCATGGCTTGTTACAACTGCGTGCTTCTTCAGAAAAACTGGGGACTGTATGATTCAGGGAGCACCTGTGTGTAGTGGGGAACTGTGATTCAGGGAGCATCTGTGTGCAGCAGGGGACCATGATTCAGGGAGCACCTGTGGGTAGCAGGCTCTGTCTTGCACAAAGCAAAGCAGGGATTATTACCCATGCTGTGACTCTCCTGCCGTGTTTGTGGTACAGCATGTGCTCAGTGTTGAGCAGGTACTAATTCACCAAGCATGTAAGAAAATGTTGTGATGGGTCGCATCCACTCCCTTGTTCAGCTATACAAAAGACTACTTTCATGCCACCTTTTTCACGTGCAGCCCATGTGGGCTAGGATGTCTGTGGCCTAACCAGTTTTCCCAGGTCACCAGCTGCATCTTGGTGCCACAAGGGGGATGTTTCTCAACTGCGGCCACAAAAAAAACAAACAACAACAACAAAAAAAAACACTACTTCTGAGACTCTGGTGGCCTATAGCCAGAACAAAGAGAGTACTTTTAGCTAATGCTGTAGTGGGATGATTGTGTTTCCTTTGACCCACATCCCAGCGCAGGGAGCATGGGAGGCAGCCAAAGCTATTATTTGGTAACTTGGTAAATAAATGAATAGTACACTGCACAGATATGAAAACATTCATTAAATCTTAAGGCTCAGTAGCAAGAATAAGCAACTCAGGGCATGTCTGCGCCAACTGCTGCATTTTGGGGTGTATTATATTGGTGGGGACACATCCTGTTATCTGCTTTCTCTTGAGACCCTCCATTTTACACCAATACTAACACTTCTTCTCTGCCCCAGACCACTGTCTCCTATGCCTGTATGAAAGAAGGAAAAGTCATTTGTCTTCATGTATGGCATCAGCTGTATTGCTAACTTCTCAGCTGCTCATGTCAGCAATTTCCCCACTGCACATTCATTTTCATTTCTCCTGTGCAAGAGCTGAGTTCTGCCTCCCAAGTCTCTTCATCCCATTTTTTTCTGGTACCAGTACCCACACATATATACACATGTGCACAGCTACATGCTTGGGCAAGCCCACACTACATTTTAAACCATTCTATGACGTGTCCACATGCCTTTGTGACTTGCAGGTATGGACATCTTCATGCATTTGAGTCCTAGCTCCAACATTCCCTCTGTACTTCTTGCTGAGAATTCAAGTCACCCATGTCTTTCTAGTCATCCTGTACTCCCACGAACCTTCTAAGTGCTTTGGTAACATGTGCCTGCTAGAAACAGACTTGTAACACACACACACACACACACACACACACACGAGGAGGGAGTTATAAAAGGCTGAAAGAATGAGCCTCTGGAGTCATAGCCACATACTCCATCCATGATCACTTTGCCACCACTGCTTCGGATGTTTTTACTGCTGCTTTGCTCATTGGCCTTGCTAAACAACAATTACTAAATAAAAATGAGTTCTCAGCAATTCCAACACAAAAGTGAATTCTAAACAATTATGAAATCAATCAATACATGTTTTCATCACTTAGAACTCATAATATGAGATTCTTTTTTTGGCATATTAAATTCCCATTAAGGAAAACTAACAGTCTGGCTTTCATCCATAATAACTCTGTGTAACTAACAGTTATTGAGGAGTTTAGATCTGTTACACTGTTCTCTAAGGCCTCGATATGGATTAGTGTGTTTTCTCTAGGATGTGACTTTTGCATATAGTGACCAGTTCTAGCTATCAGAATAGCCGCCTCCAGGTGGCCCCTTCCTTCCAACATTTATGTGCTGTCCAGTGACTGCACCTTGTGTGACCAATGTTACGAGCAGAAGCAAGGCCATAAAACTTCTAAGGTTAGGCCTTGAAAGTGACTATGACTGTGGGATCTACCCTCACCCCCACAACTTACCTCAGTTTACTCTCTCATGGGAAACAATCTCCACTGTGCGCAGCCCACTTTACAAGTAGTAAAGCCTCTGACCCCCTGATGACCAAGTAAGCAAGTGTGGCAGTAGACTGTCAGGTCCCCGAGGACCCTTGACCGAACCATGGCAGGCCTGACAGACTGATGCCCCCTCAGGAGTGAACCTCACCTGGAACAGTCTAGTCATGTGCACCTAGATTCCTGCCCTCTGTGTTTATGAAGCCATGAATGATTGCTATGTTAAGCTCCTAAGGTTTAGGGTGATTTGTAAACAGCAATTAATAACTTATATAACCATGGAGCTGATCTAGTAAAATCCTTAATGCAGCAAAAAACATATATCTGGTGCTGGAGAGTAGTGGTTAAGGCACTTTCCTGCAAAGCCAAAGGAATCAGGTTTGATTCCTCAGGACCATGTAAGTGGCACATGTATCTGGAGTTCATTTGTAGTGGCTAGAGACCCTGGCGAGCCCATTCTCCCCCCCTCCCACCTCAAATAAATAAAAATATGGAAGTAAATTTAAAAACAAACATGTATAGCACATCCTGGTAAAATATGTGGCTACACTTAGGACTTCATTTATGATCACATCTATAGTGGTGGTTTTGGAGAGAAACCCTAATTTTTCGTCTGTTATTTATCTATAAAAAGAAAATTTCAAAAGACTGTCTATATGATTCCAATGTCTTTCTCAACAACTGTATGATAGCAAAGGTTCTATAAAGCCTATTATTTTCTCCTTCAAAATTAGGCGAGAGGCATCATATTACCCAAGCCTCATTGGTTTCTTAATTATATCAATGAGGACCCTAAGTAATGTGACAGCCCTTAATCCTGTCCCCCCTCCTCTGTTGCACTTATTGAGAGAAGCAAAAATTCAGTGCTCTCCCAAATACGAGACCCACACTAAATCAGCAAAGCCAATGAAAGACTGGACTTCATAGTACAGATGCATGCACATATACACAGTTCACATGCATGCATGCGTGTGCACACAAACACACATACACATACACACACAGAAGAACATGGAGTTACAAGAGCTGTCACCTAAGGTCCCAAAGTCAAGCAGAATTCCCTGTTGGTGACTCATAGTAAGTGACTTGTTTTAGGACTTCATATTCCCTGTCAAGACACTGTAAGAATGCATTAAAACCTGGAGACCAGAATAATGTAACACAGTGCAAATCGCAGCTCTAAAATTACCTGGCAGAGAGAAGCACTCACTCAGCTGGAAGTGAAGCCTCAGCGAGCAACAGGAGCAAGACTGTGTTTCCCTAGTCTCATCCCTCAGCCCAGGCACTTCAACCTATGGTTTTTATCTTTATTCGTAATGCACAACCTATCTGCTTCTATAAACATTCAAAAAAGACCCTTCCTGTACATTGAATGCATGCTGGGGGCTGGAGAGATGGCTCGGTGGTTCAGGGCATGGCCAGACTGCCCAGTTTCTGTGCCCAGTGCCCACATGGATCCAGATGCCAAGATGAGTGCTTGCTGGGAACTGGACCATCCCAGGATGACTGTCACCTACACCCTGCAGGAAACACACTGAGCAGCTGCTCTGTCCCCACAACCTCTGCACCTTGTACTCTTCCCAAACCCTGTCTAGTTCAGTGTCTCATTTCTTCTGAGGCTGCCCAGGAATCAGAAAGAACCTCAGACCTCTGGTCCTCCCACGTAGACTCACAGCTCATCATATCCTGCCCCAAGCCCAGTGCCTCTTCCCTTGCTCTTTCTCCCTCACCCATACCTCTCAGAAAAGACTTGTTATTGTCTTCACTTTATCTTCATCATCACTTCATACCTTACAAAGAACTTTCATGTGCAATCCTTTGGGTTGAGAAACAGAAATTCTAAGCATCAAATTTATTTCAGTTAAGCCTTGCTAGAAGTTATGCCAAACAGATGGCCAGTGTGATGAGATATAGCTGCAGGCTGATTTAAAGGCTAAACACATTTTCAGGACCTTGGTCCAGCATTTTTTTTTAATTGTAAAATGTTTTAGGAAAAAGAGAAGTAGGGCTAGAGAGATGGCTCAGTAGTTAAAGATGCTTGCTTGCAAAGTCCGCTGTCCTGGGTTCAAGACCCCAGTATGTATATAAAGCTAGATACACAAACTGGCACATGCATCTGGAGTTCATTTTCAGTGGCAAAAGGCCCTGGTACAACTCCCTCTCGCCTTGCAAATTAATATTTTAAAAAATTTTAAAAGGAGAGAGATGTAAAGAAAGTTGAAAAAGACGAAGAATTTATAAGGTTAGTCTTCTTGATAATCTTTATTGATAGCCTTGATTAGTCATAAAACATTTTAAGTAGCAAAAGATGCTTAATACAGTTGGACAGTAAATAATAAATGTCTTATTAAATGATTATTTTAATGGATTTTATTCCCAAAGGCAGGAAGCTGATTTCCATGTAGCAGCCAGACTGCCTTGATGGCTGAGTTTCTACCTCAATTCAACCTGCTTTGTGTGACATCTCCAGAGACTGATGCCCTGGCCCTCCCCCAGCTCCTGGTGTGCTTACCTTTTCTCCCTGGGGGCCTGCTACTCCAGGAGGGCCGGGTCTTCCCTGGAGGCAAGAAAGCAGAAGTGGCTTATGAGGGGAGGAGCAGGGGTCTGCAGGGGAGAGGGACAAGTGAGAGCCCTGCAGCTCCGGGCGGGTGGCTTGGTTTTCCCTGGGATGCCAAGTCCCCGACTCCAGGCTTTCTGGTCTGCGCTCCTTCCTAGGAAGTTCCTCATCAGGTAACATAAACTCTACATTCCCATGGTTCCCCTTTGGAACCAAGTGGGTACTGCAACATGTACCACAGTCTAAGAAAGCAATGCCTTTGGCTTAGGGATGGGAATGACACGGCATAGAGAATCTGGGCATAGAGAAACCACCTAGAAGCCCCCTGGGCCACAGTGTGGAGACAGCAATGTATGGGGGAGGCATTTAGAAATGCATGGAGGTCTTAGGACTGGCTGGTCTCCAAACTTAAGATGGAAGGTCCACAGGGAAACTGAGGCACAGAAAGCTGGCATAGGCGGCGTCAAAGACCCATCTGTCCTCTTGCAGTGTGCTCTTACACAGTGGTCCTTCTCTGAGTGGACATCAGGCTATGTGAGCACGTCTGTGTCCTTTAGGAAGGCATCAGAGTGCAGAGGAGACCTGGACCCTGCCTGGGCGTCTGTACGTCAGGCTCCTCAGGAAACGAAGGAGACGTGGAGGACAGGTGGACAAGCCACGGCCATCCACTGACAGAGCTTGGCAGGAATGCATCTAATGACTCTGAGGGGTGTTTGCGGAGTGTGCAAGGGAACAGCAGTCTTACTTCCTTCCATGCTAGTGGAAGTCAAGCAGGCGGTCACACCACCACTTTCCTACTTATCCTTCCGGAGCCAGCCCACGCTCCCCACAGGGCCAGTGCAACTGCAGACTCTCCACCACACCCCACTGAGTTCTTTCGTGGATGTCTTCCGCACCATCCCTTTCCCTGCGGCAATGCACCCGGGTGTCTCCAGCTGCTTCTTAGTGTTAGTGTTGCTTCCATCTTTCAGTCCACAGGCAAGCGCAGACACTGCTGGCGTACGCTTATCCCTTTGAACATGTGCACACTGCCCATGGCTTTACATTAGTGATGCATCATATTACACTACGGAATGCACCATGAGCCTAAAGTACTTTTCCTGCCTCCCGCGCAGCTCTAGAGTGTGCAGAATCGGTGTGTGGCCACACGGCTGGGATCTCTTCCCTAGGTCCCCTGTAGCCTCTGCTGAGCAGAAGTTGGTGTCAGGGTGCAGCTGCCACAGTCTCTGATGAACGAAGCCCACCAGCCCCTAAACCCACGTACCTGCTCTCCTGTCTCCCCAGGCTTCCCCGGAAATCCATCCAGGCCCCGCTCTCCCTGGTAAAAGAAGGAAAAGGAAGTGAAGAACAGACACACGGTCACCAGACAACAGCCAGTTGGGTGGCCTGTGATCCCAGTCATGGAAGGAAGGGCAGCAAGCCCTGCTCTACTCTCCACTGGGCTCCCCAAAACACAGAGGAGTTAAATGCCATACACCCAGGACATCCCTAGAATGGAGGTGTCTTAGGGACCATGGGGGAGAGGGCAAAGACCAGAGATACTCATAATTCAGTCTCTCCGTCTGTGACCTGTAGCTGGCCACGTAGCTTCTGTGAGTTGCACATTGTCCTCCTCATGTGAGAAATAGATGTGCTTGGGGACTGGGAAGGTGGTTCACAGGTTAAAGACACTTGTTTGCAAGGCCTGAGTTCACAAGCCACCCATGTAAGCTGGATAGAAAAGGTGTAGTAAGTATCCGGTATTGATTTACAGCACACACACACACACACACACACACGTAGATAAATAACTTTTTTTTAATTTTTTATTTATTTATTTGAGAGCAACAGACAGAGAGAAAGACAGATAGAGGGAGAGAGAGAGAATGGGCGCACCAGGGCTTCCAGCCTCTGCAAACGAACTCCAGACGCGTGTGCATCTGGCTAACGTGGGACCTGGGGAACCGAGCCTCGAACCGGGGTCCTTAGGCTTCACAGGCAAGCGCTTAACCACTATGCCATCTCTCCAGCCCAAATAACTTTATTTTTTGGTATTTTGAGGTAGGGTCTCTCACTAGCCCAGGCTGGCCTGGAATTCACAACATAGACTCAGGGTGGCTTCGAACTCACAGCGATCTTCCTACTTCTGCCTCCTGAGTGCTGGTGTTAAAGGCATGCACCACCACACCAGGCTTTGGATAGATAATTTTTAAAGAAGTAGATGTATGGGCTACGTAACACTCTTAGTAAAATTGCAGGCACACTATATGCATTATCCATTCATCCAGTAAATATACACATCTACCATGTCTCTAGCATTTAGAATAGACCTAAAAATCATTTGATAGCTAATAGCAAGCCACCATCCATGCACCCCTCCATCCGTGCGCTCACATCCACATACAGCTGGCTTCGAACCTCCTACTCTGCATGGGAACTTGGGCAAATCTCCTCATGCCCCTGAGACTGTCCAGCTGTGACTATGTGCATGGCAGCAACCCCCACAAAGAAAAAGAGGCTTTTGGACCCATGAGGAAATACTACATCTGAGCACCTGTATGGCCATCAGTGAGGACCAGCCTTCTTCTCCCAGCTTCGCCCTGGCTTCTTGAGCCAGTGTCCCTGAGCATCCGTGTGCTGCGCTGAGTGGGCTTGCAGGCATGCCTTCTGCCAGGTGAGCCACAGGAGCGCGGGTGATGGAGAAAGGTAGAGCCCATGGGGTGGTTCATGCTAATAACCAACCGCGGCCTCACCAGCTAGTTTCCTTTTGTCCTGTGTGCCCCGCCAGGGCTGCTCCCACTGCCGACTGCCCAGCTACCTTCAGAGGTCAACTTCAGTGCTACTCCTTGACCTCTTCCTCTAGCTGGCAGCCCTATGGGCTCCAGTGTGCTCTCATTTCCTGCTCCCTCACTTCCCATAGTTCAGTTTGCACTTTTTATCTTACTTAATATCCTTCTTGCTCACGCAAGGACAGCGGGTATAGTCCTTCCTCACACCATCATGTCCCCAGCCAGTCACAGAGCCCCTCAGAGCAGCTTTAGGTGAAACTGAGTCTCAGAAAGATCTCCTGGATTCTTCTTTTGTTTACCTATGACTTTATTGCCCAAACTGCTATTTCTACAAATTTTATTTTAAGATGGGTATCTCTCTCCAGGTGGTGTTTTTGTCATGTGACTTAGGCTTCATGGTCAACACTGAACTGTCTGTGAATGCTCATTCTGTTAGCTGCAGCTCATCTCTGTGACTTCAGGCCAACAGAAACTCCCTGCGGGTAGAGGCTGCACTGCCTTCTGTTCTTTCCGGAGACTCCTGACTACCCGGGCAGACACTGATGTTCCTCCTGCAGTGCTGGTTCGATTGTGAAATGCCCCTGATAGCCTCGTGTGCTTCTAATTAAGCCACAAAGTCAATCCCAGCCAGCAGTGCCTTTGGAAGGGGGACGCTCGATGGAGGTGTGTCACTGAGGGCAGACCTTGAGGTTTATTAGCCCAGGTTATTAATACAAGCCAGCTCACTCTGGCTGCTGCATCCTAGTGGATGTGACACTATGTGATGCTCGGACTATCTCTGCCACGCTCTGCCTGCCATAATGAAGCTTGCCCTTGTAACTGTAAGCTGAAACAAACCATTTCCTTCCCATGAATTTCCAAGCCCATGAATTTGATCACCCACACTGCCCCAGCATCCTTCTCCCCAAACCACACCCATCACTGCATCTTCTCACTCCTGGTCTCTGAGGCTGACCGACTTGACCGAACGCATCGCAGAGCATGTGGTACTGGCAGCACCACTGGGGTCTCCCGCCTGAAGTCCTCTGCTGAGTTCTGTTATCTTCAAGGCTTATGCAGTGTCCCCAAGGCCGGAGAGTAGGCTCCCACTTGGATCCCAGCCTGGGTGAGTGGTAGTAGTCTGAGCCCATGGGCCTCAGCCTATCTATGCGTGTGAGCAACTGACAGCCTTCCCGATACACACTGCCTCGGGAATTCCAGTGCGCAGTACCCTCCCTTGTAACAGCTGACCTGCTGAAGGCCACCTGGCACTTGGCACCTCTTCAGAGCTCACAGCAAAGGCAGACGGTAGGGTCAGGTACTGCTCTACAGGTTCTGCCTTGAAGAAGAGGGCTCTGCCTGCGCCCAAGTCCCGATTTCTTGTGTCTCTGCAACTGCAGACCACACCGGATGAAGCCAGAGTTTTCCCAGCTGCAGCCAGGACAGGGGCAGGAGCACAGGGGATGAGCAGGCCTGCCTGGACAGCTGGACCCTGTCGGCAGTCTACAATGCTTCTCAGCAATGGAAGGGAGCCAGGCAGCAAGAAGAATGCAAATGAGTGGCCGTCAGAGAGGGGCAAGAATGAATGAGGAGATGGATGGGGGGAGAGAGGGCAGAGGCTGACAGCACAGGAAGAGGCACACCAAGAGAAAGAGAGACATGAAGAGAGAGCGAGAGCTTGAGACAGACAGCACCACAGACATAGGACAGACACCGTGGACGGAGACACTGAGGCAGAGGCACTGTGGCAGACGATCGGAGACAAGAGGGACAGAGACTGAGCTGTCTGTCTCATGGAGGGCAGGGGGAGGAAAAAGAAGAAAAAGTGCCAGAGAAACATACACAAGTGGAAACAGAGATAGAGGGACATGGAGAGAATGAGAAGCCGATATAGACAAAGAAACAGGAAGACAGGGAAAAGATCAACAAAGGCCAGAGAGAGGCATAGCCAAAGAGGACTAGAGAGGCTGAGGCAGGGCAGAAGGAGATTAACAGTGGACAGAGAGTGGGTGGATAAAGAGATGGAGCGACAAGAGGAGGAAGAGGGACAGAGAGAGACAGAGACAAACAGGAGAGTGACATTCCATGGGAGCAGAGAGCCAGGGAGCACGCAGCGCAGGGTCTCAGGCCAAGGCTCCTGAGATGCCGCTGGGCCACGGTGAAGGGAAGCACCAGGGCAGGCTAAGGCCCCACTCCCCGGAAGGCTCTGTACCTGTGTTCTCTGGGCTCTGCGCCGGCTGCATAGGACAGTGAAGGGAGGGTGCCCCTAGCAAGGACTATAGAACCTGAGCAACAGGCAGGTGGGCACAAGCCTCACCTCTCAGACCTGAACCCTGTTCCCCACTCTCAAAGTGCTGTGTGAACGCATTCCAAGCAGTTAACATCTCCGTGACTCAGTTTCCCCACTCATGAATAGAAGACTTAATATTTACTTGGTAATGTAAGAATTAAGTGCTCTAGTCTACATGAAATGCTCAGGACAGTGAAGGGCAGGTAGGCATTAAATGTTTGGCTTAGCAACACAAAGGACCACTTTGAGGAGCAAGAGAAAAAAAGGGAAAGAGAAAACAGATGCGCCAGGACCAGACAGAGTGCAGCACCCTGGAAGGGATAGGCCTAACAGAGGGAGGAGGAGTCTGCAGCCCTGAACTCTAACCCCGGCTCTGCCTTCTGGCTGCTGTCATCTCAGGCTGCTTCCTCAGTGGCCAGTTGCATGACAAGCCTCTAAGACCTTTGCTTGGCACAACTCATGGCCAACAGGGAGATGTGTGCTTATGTAAATGAAGGGACAGCATCACCCTTGTCCTGGTGCAGGTGTGGAAATGGGCGCCTGCTCCTTTAAATGCCCTGGAGGAGCTTGGGCGATGGCTCTGCTCTGAGGATAAGAGCGCTTACCACACAAGCACGGGGGCTTGAGGGCGCCTGGGATCTCAGCACCCATAGAAAAGCCAGGCGTGGCCATGCACGCCCTGTGTGAGGCAGAGACAGAAGAATCCTGGGGACTTGGGGTCATCCAGCCTGACATGGGGTGGGGAAGGGAGGTACCCCATCTGATCTGACAACTCTGGGTTCCGTGAGAGCTCAAGGAGACGTCACCAGAGAAGAGCAATGGGGGAGGACACTCGACGGTCTCCCCTGGCCTTCGCACGCACGTGCACAGGGTGTGTGTGTGCGTGTGTGTGCCTCAGGACACACATGTACATGCACTACACATACGCACACCACACCACACGTACTACACGTGCCACCCCCACCTCGAATAAAAATCAAACTGCTGAAGTTGGACAGCTGAGGGCAGAAATGGCAACTCCTATGTTCAGTAAAGAAACCAAGCTGCTTAGACAATCCCCAAGGGGTGACTCCAGTTTCTCAGGCTGCGACTCCTATGAAACCCCTAAGGAGTCCACTGGCTGCAGTTCTGAACGCCTAACAGCAGAGGGCGGGCTCTCACTACTCACAGCACATCACAGCACATGGGCCACACCCCCCCCCCCCCATCCATGTGGCTACTCCTTCTAGAACCATCCTGTAATCTTCAAGATGCTAATGCTCGCATTTAATGTGGGAGAGAGATGGTGGGATGTTTCTTCCCTGTTCTCACAGAACGGAGAACCTATCCTTACTGGGGCCCTCTCTCCTGCTGCCTTCACCCCAGCAGATAGCCTGCTTGTCCCTCCTGTTCCTCTTGTGGGCTCTGGCCTCCCCCTCTCCTGCAGAAACCCTCCTTCAGCCTCCTCACCCCTGCCCCACCCCGCTCACACTGGCCCACACCACGACAGTCATTTTATTTCCTCAGGTGACGCGCCTCCTCGGCCCTGCCTTGGCTGGCAATGCATCAACAGCATCAAGGCCCAATCCCTCAGGCTCACACCGCAGGACCATCAGTGTCCACCTTCCTCTCTCCTAACCACTGACGGCAGACAGCTGTGCTTTCCTGTCACAGGAGCCCCTACCTGTGCAGGTGTGGCCCACAGGAAGCCTCTTACAAGAAGGCCAACCTCCGTGCTGGCCCTGGCCCACTCCGTGAGTTCTGACAAGTGTTCTAACCCGTACAACTGCATAGTGTGAGGATTCCAGTGTGCTTTATCTGTCCTGTCTTTGTTCATTCATGAGAATTTGGGTTTTTTTAATTTTTTTTCAATTTGAGAGTGACAAACAGAGAAGGGGTGGAGAAAGAGAGAGAGAGAGAGAGAGAGAGAGAGAGAGAGAGAGAGAGAGTGTGTGTGAGAGAGAATATGGGCATGCTAGGGTCTCCAGCCACTGCAAACGAACTCCAGGCACATGCACCCCTTTGTGCATCTGGGTAATGTGGGTCCTGGGGAATGGAGCCTTGAACTGGGGTTCTTAGGCTTTACAGGCAAGCGCTTAACCACTAAGCCATCTCTCCAGCCCCCACTTGTAAGAATTTTGGAGGGAAAATAGGAAAACTGCCTGGCCCTAGAGAAAACCACCATCACCACCCAAGTCAAATACTTCCCTTCTTGAAGACCCCTCCAACTGCTTATCTCCCCATGGCCACCCCAAAGTGGAGTCCTCTTGGACTTCAGTGTCATAATCCATCCTCGTCTTGGATGCACAGGCTCTGGGCTTGCACTTTGCCTAGTCTGACTTTCCCCGCTGGGCTGAGTTCATAAAGGCAGGACCCCACCCAATGAGACTCATGACCCCCACAGGACCTGGAAGGCAGAGGGATGCCCATGAAGTGAAAAAGAGACGTGCATAACACCAGCTGGGGCCAAGGCAGCAGTTCAGCAGTTCCCAGTGACCACCTTCTGCATGCGTGGAGTGGAATGGCCTCAGGCTATGAAGATGAACGAAATACACTATGTATCCAGGAAGCTCATAGCCAACTATTATGACATCATGCTCACACAGCAAGGGACAGTGCCCTCACCCTGTGGTCACAGGAGGATCCTAGTCTCCTTGGAGATGGGAGTCCCAGGAGTTGAGAGTTCTGCAGGTTAGCACAGGCTCCTGGCATCTTCAGACCAATGATGCCCTTCCAGAAAGCTCTGCCAAGAGCCTGCCTCTCCCTCTCAGTAAAGACTATGCTACCCCCAGTTCTGAGAGGACCCTGACCTAGAGATCCTGCAGAAAGCCATGGGAGTGTCAGGACCTTGGTGCCTGTGGTGGTTTGCATTAGGTGTTCCTCATAAACTCATGTATTCTGAATACTTGATCCCAAGACAATAGTAATTTGGGAACTGGACCCTTACTGGAGAAGGTGTGTAGTTAGGGTGGGCATATGGGTGTTATACCAGCTCCCCCTTGCCTGTGTTTAGCATAATCTCTCCACTGGGTGTTGGCTAGGAGGTGATGCCCACCCTCTGCTCATGCTACATGTTCTCCTGCCATCATGGAGCTTCTCCTCAAGTCTGTAAGCCAAAATAAACCTCATTTTTTCTCAGCAGCTGCTCTTGGCCGGGTGATCTGTGTTGGCAACAAGAAGGTAAACTGTAACAATACCCAAGATAGAAACTTTCTGGGCAGTTGGTTGTCCAGATGGAGCAAAAGCTTGAAATGCTTAAGAGACCTGGCACACAGGGGGCACGCACACCTACATGTCACAAACAGACCCAGTGAACAAGCATGCCACCCTTGAGCTCATAGGGACTGACTGATGATTGCTTGCAAGGCAGTATCAGGGCAAAAATAAAAGACCGGTACCCTGAACTCATGGTCCGTGGATGGGTCACAGCTTCAATCCTGATAAACGCCAGATCCCTGAAGCATTCCATGAAGTGTCTCCCAGGCTCTGAATCTTGTGTTTACCCTCAAAATTCATGTGGCCCTCAGGGATACTTGTAGAGAAATGCATTTTAATCCATAATGCTGAAGTGTGGACACTAAGTCACAGGAGTTCTAATCAGTGCCCACGGAGCCACCACTAGGGAGAAAGTTCAGGTCCTCTAAATCCCAGCAATGTCACTCTCCCCGCTTCACTAGGGTCACCTTGCCTGAGCTCCCTGGAGCAGGACACTGGGCAAGTCTCAATAGCTCCATGTGCTCAGCCGCCCACTTGTGTAGGCATGGTGCTCCAAGCAGCACAGGAGCTCACAGCACCAATCATTGGTATCTTTAGTGAGTGGGCTCCTATCTTGGCCTACTTGGATGCACCTTATAGTTTAACAGCTGCTTCATATCCAGCAGCCCCTGGACAGTCCACTCAAGCGTCAAGCATAGGGACCTCCTCACACCTGGAGAGCCTTCAGCTGTCTTCTTGTCCCCTCACACATCATCTGCAAAGCTCTGAAGGAAAGCCATTTCCTCTGTTACAAAGAAGGGCTACCGGGGACCACAGTGATGGATGGACATTGGTTTCTTCAGACACCTCAGTGCTGGGATCCTAGCCCAGCTTTCTGGATGAGGCCTGGCAGCTGGAGGGACCTATCTCCGGGAAAGATGGAAACTTCCTTCCTACTGGTGTCAGAGAGCTTCTCGAGAACATAAGCTATTTTAAGCAAATATAAGAACTGGAAAGGGGACAGAGACAGCATGTGGTCCAAGCTCCTTGCTGGATGGTAAAGGAAATGGAGGTTTAGAAAAGAAACTAGCTGACCCAAGCCACCTAGGAGAGAGGCGAAATCACGCTCACAGCTGAGCTAGCAGTGCACACACATGCCTGCCTCCTCTGCGGTCCCCTTGGGCTCCATCTCTCCTCCCCTGCCACCTGCACAGCATGCTATCTGTCCCCAGTCCCAGGCGTCGGAGGAGTAACACACTCGTGCTCACAGCAGCCTTTGGGAGTACGTACCCTTGCTCTCTGAGGAAATTCAAGACTCAGTTCAACCCCACTCTGAAGGGCATGCTGGAGTCCAGTCCCAGTCGTGAAGGGCTTCCCTGTGCCCTTCATAATAACCCCCTTTGGTACACGCTGGAGGGACTCAGGCCATTAGGGGCCCTACCTGAATCTCCTCATTTAGAGGGAGTTCTCCATGCCTTAAGCATCCCAGAAGGTGGCTTCTGTGGGAAAGACTGAAAAATCCTTCCACGAGGACCATCCTAGCATTTGGCATTTATGGTGACACTTAGCCATGGTGTGCTACACAGGGGAAGCCCAGAAGGGGAATGAGGAAGGTCTGCCTGCCATTTGCTGCCCTTGAAATGTGCCATGTGGTATCAGTAGACACTGCCCCAACTTCCCTGCTGCTGGGCATTACCCAAGGCTGTCCTCTGGCCTTCACATGAATGGGCATGCATGTGTGTGTGCATACACGTGTGTGCACGTGCACACATACATGAAAGAGAGACAAAAATCCTCCTACAAGGTCATATCAATGCAAAAGCAAATCACCAAGGTGGAATGGAGCTTTGCCTAGTTAGAACTGGTGAAAAGACCAAGGTAATGAGTTTTTAAGGCCATGAGTAAGTTCACATTCTCAAGGGGTAATTTTACTTCTAAGAAAATTATCCTAAATTGGAAAAATTGATGAATAAGTGAATGAATGAATGAATGAATGAGGCTATCCACCAAAGCAATGCATTTAAAAGTGAAAATCCTAGGATGTTTCATCCACCTAGTGGTACGTGGTAAAGTTACTGAATGAGTACCAAGATGCGAATAGTGACCACACAAGACCAACATCCTGCGGTTGCTGCACCTGGAGGGTCAGATCTAAGGTGGTTTTCCACCATGTCCCAAATGCATTGAAATAAAAATCACTTAGTTAATAATAAAAAAATCTCACAAGACTACAGAAGCATGTGTTATGGGAAAACAGAATGAGGTGGAACTGGACTTCTAGGGCGAGAGGGACAGGAGGTGAGTCCTGGTTCCTGGAAGCCCTTGCCCTACCCTAAGGAGTTCAAGCATGGGCTCAGGACCAGGGCAGTGAGCTTGCACCAGTGCTGTATGAGGAGGAAAAGGGTGAGATCTGCAGCCTTGTTTTCCACTCAGTGGTGCTCTAAACATGCATGACATTAATAGAAATGGAAAGACGTGATTTGGGGATACTCAATGCTACAGGTGTGGTGGTGTTACAATGGAGCAGCCATCTGGGCCCACTCAGATGTGTTGGTGATCCATGTTGATGTGCCTGAGCTTAGGCCCAGTCACATTTCATGAATGAGGCACCAGCATGGTCACTAATGCCACTAGGGACACCACAACTGTCCCTTTTGTTTGAGGAAAGGTAATGAGAAGCTATGGAACTTGCTAAGATGCGACTTCATGGCAGCATCCAGGACTTCAGGATTCTACTCCCACCTCATAGAGTCTCTCTCTCTCTCTCTCTCTCTCTCTCTCTCACACACACACACACACACACACACACACAGCTCCCGGGCATCCTTGCCCTCTTTTCCATGGAGATGGTCATGATTGGCCAGTGTGGACTGTTTTTACATACCTTTTCTCCTCGGGCTCCTCTTTCGCCTCGTTCTCCTTGGAGACCCTGGGGAAGAAAGAGTGGTGACACATCTCATCAAAGTATGGCCTCTCTGTACACTCTCCTAGGGGGCACCTGCAGAAACCATCTGGCAGACTGATGTCCAGGTGCACCTCATCTCTCTGCCATGTCCAACAACGCTGCCCAGCAGCTGGCATTCCTCGCTCAGTCTGGGCCACCTCCAAAACAGAGGTAAGCCCCTGGCCAGAGCTAACAAGGTCCTCACAGCTATGCACAAGGACACACCTTGCCAAATTAGACTGTGGCTTTGCTTTTGGTCCTATGGCCAGAGGTAGCCTGCAGTTCTATCCTGTACATGGATTCCAGGAAGAGGCAGACCCGGAGACCTGTGTCCCCTTAAAGTCACTTGGCACACCTCCCCAAGGTAAGCTGATAATTGTCCCTGTGTCCACCCACCTTCCTCTAGAGTGGCACCCACGCCTTGTGCCATGAACCCCATGTGGCTACTCGCTCTCATTTTCCTAGAGAAGGGACCCTCAGATGTTCTATGGAAAGGGTGTTAAGCATGGCAGATACTTCCCAGAATAACACCTGTGCCTTTGGCCTTCGGAAGAGCATAGTGCAAAGCCATGCAATGCTGTCCCACAGGAGAGAGAGAGCGTTCAGGTCTGCCATGTCTGGAGGGTGAGTGGACATTGATGCCATCAATCCTATCTGATCATTTTGGCCTCGAATCCTGAGACCAGAGGTCTTACATACACACAAGACAATCGACTGGTTTGTTTGAAAGTGACTTTTCATACTGCTTCTCTCATTTGCAGATAATCTTAAGCCTCCTGTAATGAGAACTGACAATAGGGCTAATGCCCAGGAAGCCAATACACCCATTGGAGGTCACATCTGCTTTTGCTCACCCTTTGATACACAGGATACTATAGTGGTGCCCTGTGGCCTGCACTTGTCTCAGGGCTGGTGATATAGTAGACTCCACCGCCTGGCCAGGGGTGGAGGGTAAAATTGTCTTCTTCAGGCCAAATTTCAAAACCTCCTGGGCTTTGCTCTCTGGGGGTCTCAGGAGCGTGCACTGAAGCCTGAAACCTGGATAGTCATGAGAATCATAGCATTTAGGAATTTCTGGATGAGCTGGGTGTGGTGGTGCACGCCTTTAATCCCAGCACTCAGGAGGCAGAGGTAGGAGGATTGCCATGAGTTCAAGTACACACTGAGATGACAGAGTTAATTCCAGGTCAGCCTGGACCAGAGTGAGACCCTACCTCGAAAAACCAAAATAAAATAAAAATAAAAAAGAATTTCTGGATGGGCTAGGCATGGTGGTTCATGCCTTTAATCCCAGCACTCAGGAGGCAAAGGTAGGAGGATCTCCGTAAGTTCAATGCCATCCTGAGAATACAGAGTAAATTCCAGGTCAGCCTAGATTGGGTGAGACCTTACTCAAAAAAACCAAAAAAAAAAAAAAAAAAAAAAAAAAAAGGAGAGAGATAGAATTTCTGGCTTAGCGGTTAAGCGCTGGCCTGTGAAGCCTAAGGACCCTGGTTCGAGACTTGATTCCCCAGGACCCAAGTTAGCCAGATGCACAAGGGGGCGCATGCATCTGGAGTTCATTTGCAATGGCTGGAGGCCCTGATGCACCCATTCTCTCTCTGTGTATCTGTCCTTCTGTGTCTGTCACTCTCAAATAAATAAATTTTTTAAAAAATGAACAAAAAAAAGAACAAAAGAAAAGATAGTGTTTAAAAAAAAAAGAATTTCTGAGCCAGGTGTGGTGGTGCACCCCTTTAATCCCAGCACTCGGGAGGCTGAGGTAGGAGGACTGTTGTGAGTTTGAGGCTACCCTGAGACTACATAGTGAATTCCAGGTCAGACTGGGCTAGAGTGAGACATTACTTCGAAAAACAAAACAAACAAACAAACAAAAAAATTTGGTCTGTGTGTGTGATAAATAAATAAATAAAAATATTTTGAAAAGGTCTGGAGGGGTGGCTTACCAGTTACAGCACTTGTCTCAAAAGCCTAAAGGACCCAGGTTTGATTCCCCAGTACCCACGTAAGCCAAATGCACAAGGTGGTGTATACATCTGGAGTTTATTTGCAATGGCTACAGGCCCTGACATGCCCATTCTCTCTCTCTCTCTCTCTCTCTCTCATAAACAAAACATTAAAGAGTTTCTGGTCTAAGAGAAAGGAGACCAAATTTCCTTAGTATCACAGCGCTCGTCCTCATTGTACAGATTCAGATGAAGACTGAGCGCAGCCAGCTCCTGACCCCTGCAGAGAAGTGCAGAGCCACCTTCCAGAGAAGTGCCTTTACTTACTGGAGCTCCAACATGCCCAGGAGGTCCTGGAAGTCCAGGCGATCCTGGGGAACCCTGCAGAAGACAGGTCACAAAGGACAGGCGTGGGATGAACATGAAGACAATTACTGCTCAGTCTACAAGGATGTTTGGTCGAAAGACCTACTGGCTGTCATCCCACTATTTGCTGCTCATGCTGCCTGCACAAAGTCTGCAAACCAGGTACCTCTGCCTCCCACCCATGGGATCTCATGTCATCTGTTCCCAGATGCAGCTGCAATCATAGCCAGACAGGCTGGGCTTCAAGGAGGAGCTAACAGCATGGCCTCTGAGGCACCCTGATCCCAAATGCAACAATACCACTTCCACTTGTCCCAGAGCCCTCAGCCTTCTCAAGGACGGGCGTGGACACATTCACATCTTCTAAAACTGTGCAATGGGTTGTCGTGTCTGTTATTTTCAACTTGCCTCAGGGTTGGCTGGCGTATACTGGGAGAATACTGACAAGAGTCCAACACAATTTTGCGGAGCCTGGACTCTCCTACTATCTGCACAACAGATTCCCACAATCTTTGAGCAACTAACCTGGAGGTACCTATTAGCAACCTACTAGTGCAAAAATGTATAGTGTCAGCTGAGGGCATCTCAAGTTTTGTATGTTATCCTACTGAAAAAAATATATAGCTTGCAGACATTCATATAGGCTTCATTACTTCACTGATTGTAGTAAAAAATAAATTAGAAAGATTGCTCAGGACTAGAAATAGAAGAAAGGATATAAACTGTAGTTTCATTGTTATCAGTGAATACAATGCTTTCACTAAAGAGAATGAGCTGGTTCTGTTTGTATTCATGTAGAAGGATGCCTCACATCTCTATTGTTGAAGTAAAAATCTTTCCAACAGGAAAGATTCCTGTTGCACACCGTCTCTGTTGAAAGAAACTGCTTTTGCATGAGCCCCTGTCTGTCTCCCAGGAACTTAAGCAGAATACAGCTCACAGCAACTTACCCG
Organism: Jaculus jaculus; assembly: GCF_020740685.1. Classification (NCBI taxonomy): domain Eukaryota; kingdom Metazoa; phylum Chordata; class Mammalia; order Rodentia; family Dipodidae; genus Jaculus; species Jaculus jaculus. The sequence goes on along the minus strand of NC_059103.1, from coordinate 199,805,374 downwards.
CATGCCCACTTCTCCTGGGAGCCCTGGCTCTCCCAGCTCTCCTGGCTCCCCCTGTACAAAAGCGGTACATGTTCAAAGTTACAGGGATGCCAGACCAGGCACACCAGGGAGGCCCAAAGCTTCATGAGGGGTCCCCTTTCCCCACAAACTCAAAAGTTATGAAAATTGCGTGACCTGCCATGATAAGGAACCCAGCCCTCCAAGTGTCCTTTCTACATGCAGAAGAGAGCCTTCACTGCACAGCATTACCTCCGCTTCCACTCACCCCTACTGCTAGTAAGCAACAGAATTAAATCTCTGAAAATTAGAGATTAGCAATTAGAGTCCCAGCACTGGCTGACTTCATGAAGAGTGGTAGTAGCCACCTGTGCCTGGAAGGAGTCCAGGGGTTCACCAAGCTCACCGAATCTCCAAGACCTCAGACTTCTTGGCTCAAAGTAATACCACCTACAGACTAATGAAGCAGATTCCCAATCTGGGACCCAATGTGCCCGGTTGAATATGGTGAAGGAACAGACAGATGGAGAACTTATAATTTGTTTCCATCTGGGTTCTTGGTGAAGCCTACCCCTTTGTCCCTGAGCCAACGGACCTGCTTTTTAAGATCACTTTCTGTCTGTGTTCCTGGAGCACGCTTCAGCCCAGAGGTAGAGGAGATGAAGAGGGGGAGGCTGGGGTAGGAAGGGGATGACCATGCAAGTTATGGGGTACTGTCTGGGGCTCACCAAGGCTTCCTCACCTATGACTGGGGGCTTGGGTGATGCCCTCAATCTCTCTCTCAGAGGGTCTGGCCCTCAGGTCACCGGGGACAACAACATCCCTGACAGAGCTGCTTATCAACTGGTGAAAATGCAGCTTCCAAGGACATACAGGTAATGCCTGGGTGCAAGAACCACTGCTAGTGTCCATTAAGAGGCACTCAGGGGTCTGTGAACACCCAGCACAAAGCAGCCCAGCTTAGGCCAGTTGCTGGCAGTGGTCACCCACTGAAGAACGCAGGGTCTTGAGCAGAAGCCCCTCACCCAGTGCTCACTTGTGAACCAGAGTGATGGAAATCGAACTTACTCTCATGCCTTTACTACCGTCTCTTCCAGGGGGCCCAGGCAGGCCCAGAGAGCCCTAGGAGAGAAATAGAAGAACAATTGGTTAAAAAAAAAAAAACAAAAAACAGTCTTTGGACAATTTGCCTAAGGTCACAACATTTCCTGTGGAAAAGCAGGGCTTGGGGCTCCAGAATGTGTTTCTTTAATGTTTACATCACACGTATTTGCCCATATATGAGTTCAGTGAGCGTTGGGCAATACTGATGATCCAATGCCGTGATAGGTACCCTTGTATGAGCCACTGGGGCACAGAATGGGATGGTGACTCTCTAAGAGTCACGCAGAAGTGTATGTGGCCGGGAGAGGCGGAGTGGAGTCATTAACGCCTGAGCATGTGGGCAGAGCTCCCCGTCTTCAGAGATGCTGTTCTCCTTCAGCCTCAGCCCATCCCACTTCCCTAGAAAATACTGGAGTTCTCTAAGTGCCTGATGTGACAGGAGGTCAGTACCACGCCTAAATACTAACTGGCAGTCAGAGAGAGTGTGGACTCAGCCCTCATGTTCCCCACCTGATTCTGTATTCCATATATTCTCTATTCCACCTTCTCCCCTCCTATACTGAGAAAGCAAATGGCCCATGCATTAAAGATCCCAGCCTCTTTAGTTCCACAACCACAACCATGTAAGCCTAGGGTAAAATCCAAGATTTTCTAAAAGGGGGACATACAAGTGGATGAAAGACTTCCTCTGAGAATCAAGCCTCCCCAAGTAATTAGTGTAGACGACACCCCATACACTGGCTACCCACCTGAAATGGCAGGTGTTTGAAAGGCCAGTCAGGCTTCTGACCGCTGCAGGTTGGGATGTCCTACTGCAGAAAGCAGGGAGTGGGTATCTAGATGGCCTCCTGCCTTGGGAATAATGATGGGGGCACCAGGACTCCATATGCCATCTAGCCAAAGATGACAGACAATGCCAGAGAACTCTCAAGAGAGTTCCGGAACCTTTGTCTTTTCCTCACAGTTGTCACTTTTCTGGTCTTGTTTGTCCTTCAGATGGAAGGCCAATGGAGCCCTGTGTGGATCTACCTGACCATTCGATGGGAACTCTGAGGCAGGGGAAGCATACGATATTGCCAGCGCATGCTGTGGCATAGGGTTCCATGAGTGCTCTATAGATACCACTCCTTTCTAGAGCCCCGTGGGGCTGGTAAGGAAAAGTGCTGGAAAACTCTCACATTCTAAAATCACTGTTGGAGATGTGTGCCAAATAGGAACGATGTGAACATCTCCGGATGTTGGGAAGACATGATCTCCAGAGCCAGTGCACCACTGCTTCAGCGCTCCCTATCTGTCAACCATGAGGAATGTGGTCAGGCTAGTGAACTGGTAGGTGTTTCAGGCCCCACCTGCAAACGGGAGTTATACACCTAGCTGCAAGAGTGAGCTAGGCTTCCCACGGACACAAGACAGCCTGGTTCTTGGCTTTGAATGACTGTGTGACAGAACTGACTTCATGGGCTCGGAAAGTGTGGGCTGTTCTTGTCGTATAATTCCTGACGTATTCCCATAAATGAGCTGTTTTCTAAGTCAGAACATCCAACTCTGAATGTTGTCTTTACCATCAAGATATCCAAGTGAACACAGCAAAGAGACCCAGCGTGAGCAATTCCCACTCTGAAGCCAAGATATCACAAGACCTAGGCATTGTATTGGATGGGTCCCTGTCCGTATGAAAATTATGTTTGAAAGAAAGTTAGATTGGCCAAATATATCTTTCGCACACCACTGTCCCCTAACGTAACACTATAAAATGTTGCCATGGCCCTGTGGCATGCCTTCCAAGTTCTCCAAATAGATTCACTCTCAGCTATCCTCAGGACCTTTGAAGAAAACGAAGTAATAGCTGTAGGCAAGCAATTCACATCCCAGAAAGAAAGCTATTTAACCTTTCTGAGCCTCAGTCTTATCATTTGCAAGATAGAGTTTCAAGCTGATTTCAGATGAGAAGTGAATGAGAATGTATTTTATACACTAAAAAAAGGATGGACGCTTGCTGAGGTGGGTAAGCTCAGTGGTCAAAGGCACTTGCTTACAAGCAATGGAAGCTGGGGTGTATCTCAGTAACAGAGCACTTTCCTGGTACCGGAGGCCTGAGCTTCATCTCCAGCCACATAAGATATATGATGCTAGTGACTCGCTATCTATTAAGAATGCAACATATATAGGCTGGAAAGATAGTCAATAAAGTACTTGGCTTACAAATATGAGGCATGAGGAACTGAGTTCAATCCCTAGAAGACGCATAAAAATGCTGGCTGTGGTTGCATAACTGCAATTCCAGTGCTTGGCAGAGACACAAGCCAATCTCTGGGACTCACTGCCTAATCAGTCTAGCCTAGTGGCTTCTGGTCAGGCGTTTTGTCCCAGGAATGAGAAGGCAACTGCTACATTGAACTCATTGCAGAAGATAAGCAAGGCTCACAAAGAGGAAGCCTTTGCCTCACGCCTGAAGTTGTGACTTCCAAACTGGGCTTGAATCCAAGTTCTGACCCTGACCTCTCTGGCCCAGCACACAAGCACTGTCTCTGTGATCCCATCTGGAGGCCTATGGGAGGACAACATCGAGCTGAAAATTACCCGCCCGTCCACACCTAGCTGTCAGCATCTCCCGCCTCAGGGACTGCCTGCCGCCTAGGCAGCAGCTGCAGTGACTGGCGAGCAGATGTTCTCTTGCTGTCTCTGGTGAGTAGACCACTGGGACTTATTTCTGAGTGTTGACAAGGACATTCCTTCATTTCTAGAGAAGCCATGCCAGTATGATAGCTCATCCGTTTGGCAGGAAGCACAATACACCATTTTGGTGGAGTCTTGGGAACATTCTAGACTGTAGACCTCAATATGTGCTTTCTAGACAAGCAGTGGCTTGGGACCTTACTAAGCAGGCGTGGTCTCTGGCCCACTACAGAGTTACCCAGTGAGACACAGAGGGAATGGGGCCGGGCTAGTTTATATAGTAGATCTTTCAGGTAGTTTGGGTGCTGGTTCAAGTGGGAGAGGCCCTCTTCAGCATATACAAACACAGAGCATGGAGTCAGAAAACATAAACCAGAATCTGAGCCCCACCACGCAGACAGATAAAATTACCAATTTCTAGAGCCACAGTCAAGAGCCTGTGAAACGAGGATGAGAATGGCCACCTTCAACGTTAAGCTCCATAGCTTGTGCAGAAATCCTGGCAGGTACTAATTCCTTGTAAATTCTAAATGATGCTATTACTGCTATGGCCTCTGAGTTATATGAGACGTACTATAGAAAGGACTGGACTTCCGCATCAGACCACCTAAGATACCTTTTAAAAACATGCCTCAAGGCTCCCAAGTCCTCCTTGGGGACACGTGGAAGAGCTCTGACATGGTGCAGCTGTCAGCCACCTCTGAATGTAAGGCCTCATTAATGCTGGGAACACAGGCAATGTTGTTTGGAATATAAAAATGGAGCTCTGCTGGTGTAATAGCAATTATGTTTAATGCTGATGTGCGCCTTTTACAAATATGCCATTTATTTTCATTAGCTCATTTAATCCTTGCACCAGCCCTCTGAGGCAAGTGCTATTATATTTGCCACCCCACCGAGGAGGAAAGCCAGCAACACAGGCCCTGAGTAATAACCCCTCATCACACAGCTGCTGTGCGACTGAGCCAAGGTCTGGGCCCAGCCAGTCTGAGTCCTTAGCCTCCCCTGACGTTTTAGTCTGCCATATAGCATTTACCCTTCCAATAAATGCTCACAATCTCCTGTACAAAGCCCTTAGTCTTGTGATGATGTTTTAGACATGGCTAGTAACTGAGTATCAAATGGAGCTAGAGAGGAAACTGCAGACTTCCCCATCTCAACTCTACTGCGGGCTAAGATTCCTAAGATCTTATCTGTTCAGTTTCCTTCAGCACCACGGACAGGTCCCAGGACACCTTTATTCTCTATCTGCCATGACTTAACAGTTCATGTGAAGGCACACAGACAGATAATCGCCCCCTAAACCCTTCAATTAGTGTAAAAGTAGAGGATGTACAAGTATAGTTATCCCACCCAACAGCCATGAATAATGCGGATTAACACACAGGCAGAAACGGGGTGGGGGAGGGGACGCCGATGGAGCCAGCTGTGAGCACTGTGCAGAGCTGGAAGTTAATGGCATAAATCTAGCGGAAGCTCCACGCATGCAAACGCAAACATCACTTATATTTTCTGGACCACGGGCTCCACAGTGAAATCTTTGCACAAAATAAGATGATTCTTAGCAGAAGCATGGTCTTTGAGGGTCAAGAATTCCCAGATGAGGGCTGGAGAGATGGCTTAGTGGTTAAGCGCTTGCCTGTGAAGCCTAAGGACCCCGGTTCGAGGCTCAGCTCCCTAGGACCCACGTTAGCCAGATGCATAAGGGGCGCACGCGTCTGGAGTTCGTTTGCAGTGGCTGGAGGCCCTGCCATGCCCATTCTCTCAGTCTCTGCCTCTCTCTCTGTCGCTTTCAAATAAATAAATAAATAAAAACTTTAAAAAAAAAATTCCCAGATGAGAACAGCACTAGCAGCACCACGGTAAATGTGGTGAATTCCCTCTCTTGCCTCCTGTGTCAGAGACATAGCTTCAGCCACGCGCTCAGCAGCTCTGAGATCTTGGGAACCATTTAGCCTCCTGCCAAGATCTTTACAGCTGATGTTCATAACCTGCATAGGCTGGAACATACAAAGAGGCCGATAAAGGACGAATGCCAAGGTTTTGTCCACTACGTGGTACCTTCTTTCCAGACAAATGGATAACATTCTTAAAAAAACCATCAGCATAGGCCAATTAATCCTGCTTAGCTGCTATGGATAACAACTGTGCCCAGGGAGAAGTGGAAAACTAAAAGTGTGACTTATTCCATCCTGTGGCAAGTGTTTCTTCTTCACTAGATATGCCTAGTCTTCACTCAACTGGCTACTGTAACAAAATACCTGAAACTGGTGAGTTGAGAAACAAGATAAATTTGTTTATCTCAGTTCTGGTGGCTCGAAGTTCAAGACTAAGACATGGCTAGAGTCTTTTGTGTCTTTTGAAGGCTGACTCATACAGGGCATCACACCTTCTTGCTGCGTCCTTGTGTGGCAGGAGAGCAGAGGGATTCCCTCGCACCCCTTCCATAAAGGCGCTGATTTCTCTAACTTAGTCTCCACCCACATGATCTCACCACATCCTAAGCACTAGTGACTAGTACTTGCAGGGCGCAGGTTTTCAACATATAAATTTTGAGAAAACAAACAAGTGTCTTATGGTTCCTGGAATTCTTCTCCAGATACTACTCCTCTGCAAGGGAGGCACCCAGAAGAAAATCCACATGTATGAGGGCTTTCTCCTTCCTCCACCCACCTCTGCAGCCCAGATGTATCTCCAAGAACTCATCTTGCCATTCCAGAGACAGCCTGCATCAACAAGACACTGAGGATGACCTGGCTTACAGTGTGGAAATAAAATGTGTGTCTGACATTTTGGTGCCAGAGAAGTATCATTAAAAGCAGACCTAGGGCTGGAGAGATGGTTTAGCAGTTAAGCGCTTGCCTGTGAAGCCCAAGGACCCCAGTTCAAGGCTCGATTCCCCAGGACCCCATGTTAGCCAGATGCACAAAGGGGTGGACACATCTGGAGTTCATTTGCAGTGGCTAGAAGCCCTGGTGCCCATTCTCTCTCCCTCCCTCTCCCTCTCCCTCTCCCCCTCTCTCTTTCTCTCTCTCTCTCTCTTTCCCGCCTCTTTCTCTCTCTGTCTGTCACTCTCTAATAAATAAAAATAAATTTTAAAAAAGCAGACCTAAGTGTCACATGCAGAGTCCCCTCTAATCATAACAGGGACAAACGGCAACATCACTGCCAGCCGCTTGCTCTGCCCTCATAGTCACACAGTGATCATGATGACAGGTGCACTTGCGTGCAGCCCCAGCCTTTTGTTAAACTGGTCAGGCTGGCTTTGAGCTAGCCTGTAATCCAAGCAGGTCTTGAACTTATGATCTCCTCCTGCCTCAGTGTCCTTGGTGGTGGGATGAGAGGGCCGCACTACCAAACCTTGTGATTTTATCTCCTGTTCACTTTTCCAACAGCTCCCCTTAAGTCTTAGGTGCAGATGTTACACTAATCACACCTCAGTGTTCACACCCCCCCGTTTTGTATTCATCCACAGTCTCCTCACATGTGTCTAAATAGGTGGATATTATTTTGAAAAAAATATCCAGAGCTTTTATACTCTACCCTCTTCCTACAGGTTTGTAAAATGAAATAAATCCCGATGGTGTCTAAGGCTTTTCAATGAACTGGGGAGAGTAAGAGCTTCCACTCCCATCTCAGGGAGGAGACAAGGTCCATACAACCCCCTGACAAAGTGCTCAATGCCTTAGGGACCAGTCACTAATCAGAAGCATCACTGGGATTTTAACAACCACCTAGTGGTGAGCGCGAGAGGAGGGAGACCAAGTAGCAGAGGCACAGGCAAGTCGCGAGGATGTCCTGTGAAGATGAATCAGAACAGCAAGAGATAAAGACCGAGGATGGGGCACTGGGGCCCTAATTCATCAGACACAACAAGGGGACCTTCACCTGACAGGTGAGAAAGAAGTGTCACCACAGGGCCACGTTAGGGCCACATGCAAAGTCATGAGCACTCGCATGCTGGTTTGAATCAGATGTCCACCACAGACTAGTGCATGTCACATGCTTGGTCCCCAGCTGGTGGCACTTTTCTAGGCAGGGAGTCATTGGAGGAGGTGTGCTGCTGGGTGGGCTTTGGGTCCTTGCCAGGCCTTATCTCACTCTCCAGCTGCTGTTTTCCACCGAGTGTGGCAGGGTTGCTGTCTGGCCTCTCCTCCACCACCTTCCCTGCCATCATAAAGCTTCCCCCCAGGACTACAGGCCAAAATACACTCTTACTCCCACCAGTTGCTTGGCTCAGGTGCTTTGTTCTAGTGACATGGAAGTAACTACAACACCCAGCACTTGCCATGACCAGGAGCAGCATGGAGATGACCGTGCTGGACAAAATGGCCCGGTGCAGAAATACAAAGACCACATGCTCTCACTATGTGAGCTCACACGGGCAGCGAATTCCCAGACACCACGTAGGAGGCGGTGGTTTCCAGGGATGTGCGAGGGAAAGGAGGCGCTGGTGTGGGATGTATGAGGTTTCTGCTCAGCCAGAAGAAGATGTTCTAGAAGCTGGCCGTGCACTATCATGGCTGTAGTCAGCAGCACATGCTGCATTCTTGGCACCTGCAAGGCTTGGGTTCTGATCCTCACCAAACTGCTTATTCATGTTAACATGAGGAACTCAGCACTCTGGAGGTAGAGGTAGGAGGATCACCATGAGTTCAAGGCCACCATGAGACTATATAGTAAATTCCAGATCAGCCTGAGACTCTACCTTGAAAAAATAAACAAACAAACAAAAAAAAACCCTGAAATCATAAAATATAATATAGATTTTGGGGGCTGGAGAGATGGCTTAGCGGTTAAGCGCTTGCCTGTGAAGCCTAAGGACCCCGGTTCGAGGCTCGGTTCCCCAGGTCCCACGTTAGCCAGATGCCCAAGTGGGCGCACGCGTCTGGAGTTTGTTTGCAGAGGCTGGAAGCCCTGGCGTGCCCATCCTCTCTCTCTCCCTCTATCTGTCTTTCTCTCTGTGTCTGTCGCTCTCAAATAAATAAATAAATAAATAAATATATTTAAAAAAATAGATTTTGGCCTGGTGTGGTGGTGCACACCTTTAATTCCAGCACTTGGGAGGCAGAGGTAGGAGGATCAGTATATGAGTTTGAGGTCACCCTGAGACTCCATAGTGAATTCCAGGTCAACCTGGGCTAGAGTGAGACCCCACCTCGAAAATAAAAAGACTGAGTCGAGTAATGCCCCATCATTCGGTTGGGGACCTTCTCCCTGAGGTTCTTTAAAAAACTGGTAGTTTCTGGGCAGAGGGGCGTGAGGATACTTACGTGGTTAAAGATGCAAGGGGGAGATACTTTCTTCACTGGTGCAGCTTCCCCTGCGTTATCAATGCTCCTCTAAGTGACTCCAGTTAAACTCACTGACTCACCGAGTTATACTTGGGTGGAATCATTTATTTGCTTTGGTTGTTGGTGCCCTGCCTTGGGTAAGTGGACTTGTTCCTGTCTCCTCAGCAAAAGTTGACACACATACTGAAATCTGATGTTAAGCATTTTGACCCTCAAGCTGTTTCTCCGCCCACTACCAGTGTGATGGTATTTTCTCTGCCATGAGAATTGCGAGCTGACCTCATCCAAAGCAAGCCCTCCTCCACACTCCATGCAACCTCTGCGTCCTGCCCGGGACCCTGCCCCAGGCCCCAGCTGCCTGAGTGCTGCTCCAGTGCCTGTGAGCCCGAGGTAGGCAAGCTGTGCTGTTCACCTCCCCCGTCACTGCTCTCTGTCCTGGAGTGCTGTGGCCTCTCCAAACACCTGAGCCTGAAGGACACAGTGAGGCGAGGTGACCAGCCCACACAAGCGCGTGACAGATGCACAAGGCCGTGTACTCCCCTGTGAACCCTGGAGGACTTCAGTAAAGGGCGAACTTACCTTTTCACCTTTTTCTCCTTGCACAAAGGGTCCTCTCCCCTACAGAAAGGAAAGCAGAAGGTACTGGTTTATTGAGGACCATCTCCATTACCCAAGATCAAACAACTGGATACGACCTCCTTAGCTCTGCCCTGGAACCTCCGAGAGAGATGTGACTATTACTCACTGAATGTGAATTTTCATGAATGCCATCTCTTAATTTTTCAAATACTTCAACATTATACGTAGGGTTTAATTCACCTATTTAAAATGTCTAACTTATTAAAGGTCAGTATATTTAGACCTGTACACGGCTAGCCACAGCCAACTTTAGAACGTTCTCATCACTTCAAAAAGATCACGTATCTGTTAGTAGTCACTCCCCAATGTCCTTTCCTCAGCCCTAGACAAACGCTAATAATATATTTTATAAGTTTGCGTATTCTAGTGATTTTAGAAACATGCAATGTAAGCCATTTTCTGACTACCTTCTATCACTTAGCAAAGCCTCTTTGAGAATTACACGTGTGGTACTACATAGGGGGGACTTGATTCTGTTAAAGGCTCATATGCCCTGACAAAGCACATTTTACCTGCCCACTATTCACACGTGCCCATTGGCCCACTTCTACCTGTGGCTATTAAAAATATTGCGGTATGAGCATTTGTGTGTAAATCTTGTGTGAACGAGGCCTGCACTTCTCTGGAGAATAAACCTAGGAGGGGAATGCACCTCTGGATCCCGTGGTGCAAAGGTTACCATCTTGCTGCAGGGACAAAATATCTGACCAGAAGCAGTTTATAGGAGGGGAGGGTTTACTTTTGGCTGACAGTTTCTAGGCTGGGGGTGTGTCACTATCGTGGAGGAAAGCAAATGCCCATGCCTGCCTCCATCAGCAGCACAGAGATAACAACCAGCAAAAACTCGCTCTGAGCATCTCCAGGCAGGACTAACCGACCCCAGGCCGCCCTCAGCAATGCGCCCCTCCAGCAAAGCTGCACCGCCCACTTGGGTGTCTTAGCTTTAAAAAAAAAGAAAAAGAAAAAGAAAAGAAATACAACAGCAACTGTGGGTAGGAACCCTTCTCTTTCCAAGACTGGATTTGTTTATCCTTATTTACTTGTTTAATGACTGTGGTAGTTTGAATTGATGGCTCCCATTATATTCAAAGTTTTATTACTTTCTCATTTAGATCTGCAGCCACCTGGCTGGAGGAGGTGTCCTGGGCAGATCGTAGGGTCCAGCCCTAAGGTGTGGTGATGGAATTGAAATTCCAATCTAAAGATATGCAAGGTGGCTGAGACCCTCTGGGAGTTCCTGAACTGTTCTGTGTCATGTGGCTTTTGGCTTGTGGCTTTCTCTCTCTCTCTCTCTCTCTGCTTGGGCCTGTGGAAGTAGACCAGCTTCTTCTGTCATTATGAAACTCCCCCTAGATCTGGAAGTGTCAATAAATTCCTTCCTACATAACTGTGCCTGCTCTGTAAGTTCATCTCAGTGAACCTGAAGCTGTTCGCTACACTGACTTCGCTAGTTGTTTGTTTGTTTGTTTCACAATGAAACCTATCTCCTTCCCCCTTACTAGAGCACCAATGCCACTCCTCCAGTGGGCATGGCCTGCTGTGGCGGTTGCAATCAAATGTACTCCATAAACTCATGTGTTTTGAATGCTTAGTTCCCAGCTGATGGCAATTTGGAAGGTGGAGAATTGCAGGAGGGTATGTACTGCTGGTGGCAGGCTTAGGGGTGTTGAAGCCTGTTCCCCTTTGCCAGAGCTTGGCTTACTCTTCTGTTGCTGTTTTCTACTTGATGTGGCAGAGGTGATGTCCAGCCTCTGTTCATACCATGCTTTCCCTGCCTTCATGAAGTTTCCACTCATGGCCATAAGCCAAAATAAATACTTTCCTCCCATCATCTGCTTTTGGCCAGGTGTTTTGTCCCAGTAATGGGAAGGTAACTACAAAGAAAAATTTGTCCCAAAAGAGTGTGGTCCTTGCTTCTAGAAACCTGACTCTGTGGCTTTGGCCTTTCAAAATTGATTTGTGGAAGGGATATGGGATCATTTGAAACCTTAACATAAGAAATGCCTTGCAGTGCTAAACACAGAGTCTGATAGACTATTCTGGTCACATTTGAAAGACCTAAATGCAAAGAGAACTGTGCAGGCTTGCCTTATGAAGGGAAGGAAGAGCTTTGCCTGTACTGAGCTAGAGGCAGTTTGTATGAGAGGCTTTATGGATTCTGCCTGTGTCCTGCAAACTTAAACAGGGTTGAGCTTAGAAAAAAATAGGCTGGTGTGAACAGAAGGCTATGACACAGAAAGAAATTAAATATTTGGGCTGAAACTACTGCCCATTCAATTGTAATTGTTTGAGAGATCACCACCATTGAGATTGAGCCAACTGTTTTGCACTGATACAGCAGAAAGAATGCTGAATCATTTGAAAGTAGGGACATGGAGGGTGAAAGAGTTTCCTACTCTTCAAAGTCAGTTTCACCCCTCTCCTGGGTCAGCAGCCTTGGTAGCTGACCTGATACTATGGAACTACAACAAATGCAGGAAAGAAAGGATCTCCGGTTCAACGCGATCTTGTTGGAGATGACCACTGGGCAATGTGAGGCAAGGTTGATGGAGTCCCTGCTTGGATTCCCAATGGAGCCATGTGGATGAACCCTGGGTTGTGGCAGACACCCCAGCAGTTTTTGGACATGACAAAGAGAGCTATATCAGCTTTCTCACCTGCAGAATGGGCACACCATCACATGCCACCTCACCAACTTGGTGTGAGAGATTACTATCCCTGAACTAGAGAAGTGTGTGGCATGGAGCCCGCAGCAGTGAGTACTGACACATGCCCCCAACTCTTGTCTTCCCCATGCCACTGTAGGAGGCAGGTCTACAGAGAGCCGAGGAAGGTGCATCCCTGTACAATAGGACTCAGATTTAAACCGATATCTTTGCCACACCCAGCCTCCATGATCAAAGGCACAGTGGTTCCAATCTCAGCAGTAAGAGTCATTCCTGTTAGACACATGATGAGAGTGGGAAAAGTTGCCTTGAGGGTCAAGTGAATCTGCACAGGGCAGACTAGACAGAAACAATGGTGGCAATGTGGGGGATGAAGGGAGGAACATTTGCCAGGCCAGGTCTAGGCAAAGACCCTTGGTGTTTGGGTTTGGGTTTTCTCCTTAGCTTTGAGAAGGACAAGGAATCAAAGGTAATCACACACATCAAAAATGACAGCTGCCATGCAGTGGCCATCTCCTGTGGGCCAGGCACTCTAGAGGAAAGCAGTCATGATATTCATTTCGCTAGTTGTGAAAAAGTCTTTCAGAGGTCCAAGAGACCTACACAAGTCACACTGCCATTACAGGCCGGTGCCCAGAGCAGTCCCCGAGGTCTGTCCAATGTCAACCTCATGCTGGAGGGTGACTGTGGAGGTGAGTGCTCCATCGTGACAAGCAACTGCGACAGCAATCACACCTTCTCTGTGCTTCCAGGACTGTTCCCAAAGGTCTGCAATTTGATCTATTTCTCACAATGCTAATAGGGAGGCTGTTCTGCACCCCCAAAGTACAATGAGGACTCTGATACAAAAACGAATTCCTGTCTGGGTGGAGCCAGACACTTTGCAGCTATATGGCTTCTGAGGCTCAGGATCATCACTAACTGAAGACATGTTCATCTCTGCAATGCCTTCCAGACCCACAACAGGCAGAATGAAGTGGGGGGGAAGTGGGTGGAGGGTAGTCAGCCTTGTACATAGAAGACCACAGAAAATAGATAGCAAGAGGTAGAACTCCATGAAAATTACTAACTTTGGAAACCATAATGGCACCAAGTTGGAAGGGCAGAATAAAGAGTTGGGAGATGGATGACAGACAAGGATGGAGCCACAAGGGTCATGTCCGGCAGAAATCGTGTGCTCCTGCAGAAGAGGCAGGCTTCATCCCATGGGTGTGGGGCTACTCACCAGGACCTGAACACACAAACACTGGTCAGCATGACTGGGTTGGGGTTCACAGGGTAGGCCCGGGTCCCTCTAACTAGTCACATGGTCTGACCATCTAGAGAAACACTATTTGACTTACTGAATCTCCTTTCTCTCCCTTGGGTCCAGGAACACCCATTGGTCCAGTGGCTCCCACGTCTCCCTAATGGGTTGAAAGCAGAAACAAGCATCGGATTAGGCTCTGTGCTAGAGCTCCCAACCCGGACACTCAAGACTGTCCAGAGCTGCCCTTGTCCCGGGTCCCTAGAAGAGCTTAGTCGTCCTGGCTAACTCCACAGTGAGGCCACTTATCCTACCCTGAAGGGAGACAGTCCATCCCTCCATTCCTTGAATTTACTTACAGGAAGGCTGGCACCGCCTGACCCAGACCCTTGAGAGCCTGTGTTTGACTGTTTGAATCATCAGTCAACATCAGTGCCTGATCATGAACATATGTGAGTGATGGAAATGATGTGCTGAATAAATTGAAAGCCAAGTAAGACAGGAGTGAAATGGTGAGGGGGGATTGCAAGAGGGGAGGTTGGCGGAGGGAGAGACACAGGAGAGTTCAAGTGGGATGAGGGAACTCTACACGGAAAAAGAGAAAGGACAAGGCAGAGTGACAGGAACAGTGACGAGGCCCTGCTGTTTAGGTGTTTCCACAGCTACATCCAGTCCCAGAACAGGTGATGACTGTGTAAAAGCACAGATCTCTTGCACACTGTGTCAATTTTCTGAGACCACACCAGGATGGACAAGTGGAATAAGAGAGGGGAAGGAGGAGGCTGTTCATCACTGAGGATGGAGGATTCTAAGGTAAGTACCTGGCCTCGAGCAATCAGTGAGTTGACACACTCTGGGTAAAAGAATTTTATGCAGTTTAAACAAATCTTAAAGCCCACCTCAAACATTTCTGGAACCATCACCTTGTGAGGATACATGCAGAATTCACTGACCTGCGGGGCTGAGCCGGCTACAGCCCACAGGCTATAAGCAATGGCCTTGGCAGCTCTGCCTTTCCTCACTCGTATTCTCAGCCTGATAAGTGCAGTTCTGAGCAGGTCAGAGACTTTGAGTTTGAACCTCACAACACTTGTTCTAATCCTGGCATCCCAACCAGCTCCAAGGAAAAACGCTAATGCCCCCGAGGTCTAACACACCCCTGTTTCCCTTCCACAGAGAGCAGAGCAAGGACTCTGAGGATGTCTGGGCCACGTCAGTACTCACCTTTGGACCAGGGAGCCCTACGGGGCCACCAAAGCCCCTTTCACCCTGCAGGAAGAGACAGAGAGAAACCATTAAGGCTGTGTGCTAATTCTCCCATTTTTTTTCATCACCAGCTAGCCCTCCCATCTCTGGTCTTGTAGTAAGTTGAACAGGAAAAGCCAGAAGCTCCTTATCAAACTGTGAGCCTGTATGCACAACTTTACACATGGCTCCTGGATGCGGCCACTGGCAGATAAAAACTAAGCCAGGCTCAGAAAGACAAACACTTTATGCTCTTGTCTGTAGCCGGTAGATAAAAGCATCAAACAGAAGCAGAGATTAGAAGCGGGTCACCCCTGGCTGAGAAGTGGGGGAACGTGGGGACACACGTGGGCTAAGCTGCCAGGGTGGGGAGGGACAAGACATGATAGGCAGCAAAAACCTTATATGCTGGGAGATGAACAGCCCAGGAGCCAGGAAAGAGGAAAAAGTTTCCAAACCCTCGTGAACAGCCAGGCTTCTTATTGTGAGTCTGGGCTGCAACCCGGGAGGACCCAGCACACCTGAGTGCAGTGTCCAGAAGGGGATGGCCTTGAATTTGGCACGCACCTGAGTGTTTGGAGCCCTGTGACACCTGCTGTAGTTAGGAGGGCACATGTGTGACACAAGCAGTCACATTTGTAAGCAGCCAAAACTCAGCCTAAGAATTCTCTTATGAGTTTTTTTTCTATGTAATTTCCCTCTCAGGAGCACCAGTTTACCCCCATAACACATGATTGCCAATTTTCATTATCCAATTATAAGTAAATATAAAATGCTTTTCATAGGTTACATGAATGCCATAATGTTAGTTATAAAGAAAATGATCTTATTTGCTATTGGTTTATATAATTATTATTAACAAAATACCAAGTATGACATGTGAAAAGTCATTTATAAATGTAAACCCCATCAATTTTTAAAAAAATGTGGAAAAGATCTTATTACTAGAATGACATGTGATCTATATGCTGTGGCTAGCTGTTATGCTGCCTTACTGAAAATAAACTGCCACGGGGAGCGCTCCCACTTCCTGGCCTGTGTGCCCAGATTTCAGGCAGGTGGAAGAGGTAGCAGCCACGTTTGCTTCATGGGTAGACATGAGAGCCATCCATGTGGCCTTCTTCTGTGGGGGAAGGAGAAGGGCACCTTCCTGTCCACCAGTGCCTGGGAAGGCTATCAGCTGCCTGGCATGATCTGGATCTCATAGGCTTTCATTTAACCAGGTAGCACACCATGACTCCTGAGGACCCTATCATATCTGTCTTCAAAGCTCAGTGTGTAGCACACTTTGGTGTATACATAAGGCACTTAATGTCTGCTGTAAGGAAGACAGAATGTTGAGTGAGTAAGGAATGGTTGGTGAGATAATGGCAACCAGTGTGTGAGGCTGAGACTACATGCTGGTTGATACAAGCAGGATCATGTCATGTCCTGCCAAAAGTAAAGAAGCATATATGCCTGTGTCCTTCACCTCACCTATCCATCCCATATCCATCCATCTCCCTTTATAGACCCTAACCCATTTTCCATCAATCAGGGCATTACACAATAGCCTTCTCCATGGCAGATGCATAAAGATTCAGTCTCTGTACTTTGGAACTTTAACAGAAGCAAAGGCTAGCAGACATTATCAGCCCAGCGACTTCATTGTTATCTTAGAAGGAAGCTCCTGGAGAGAACACAAAAGGATTTAGTGTTTTGGAAAAAGAAGTTGTTGGTTGAGTAGATCCTGCATGGGTGGAGGGTGAGGAACGTGAGGGAAGGAGGCACACAGGAAAGCCCACGGCCAGCACCATGGCTGGCAAAGCACCCTAGGCCATATCTTGGAAGGAGAGCAGCCCGGCAAAGTGGCTCAGGGCTGGGAAGAGGTGATCCAGGGAGAAGATCCTGTCAAGGGTCCATGCAAGAAACCAGCAGATCTCAACCAGCCCATAAAGGAGGAGCATTAAGTGTGAGATGCAACTAGAAGCCCTAAGGACCCAGAGTGAGTGAGGTAGGGGGCCAGAAGTGAAGGGGTGCCCTTGAGCTACACCAAGGTGGTCAGTGGAGAGCCAGGCATTGATGAGTTGGAGAGCAGGAAGGTAGATGGAAAAGAGAGGAGACGCCTGTGCAACCCCAAATTCCCCTCCGAAAGTCCCTGGAGGTGACCTCAGGACCTGTGTGGGACCCACACAGGCATGGACCTGGCTCTGAGGGGAAGCCTTGCCCTGAGGAGAGGAGGTTTGGGCTGCACTCCAGATCTTAGTGCACAGTGGTGAGAGATCAAAACCTCCCCACGCCTCTTCGCTTCCCACTGGGCTTCTAACTGGGAAAAGGACTCAGAAGAATTTAGGTTTAGACAGCTGCTTCTGAGACCATTGGCATGCAGGAGCAATTGAATCACAGAGGACAGCAGCCAGGGAGCTGAGCCTGCTGGCTGGAGGAGAAGCAGCACACCCTCCTCCTTCATCTGTCTACTTCCTCCCTAACCTGTGCACTGGGTAGCATCTTAACATCAGCTGCAGCTCTCAAAACGCCAAGCTCAGGGTAAAGCTCCCTGGCTTTTGATTAGGCCTTTTTTAAGTTGAGCCAGGGTTTGCCAAACCCAATTGAAATGAGGGATCATTAAGGCTCCCTGTGTCCCCAGAGTCTATATCTCTGGATAAAACAAGAAGAGGGGATGAAGGGAGGGTGTGAAGAATAACAGGTGAAGGAAAGGGGGAGGAAAACAAGTCAAGGACCTCTTAGTATTCCTGAAACACCTAAAGTGTCCAATCAGTTACCTTCAATCCTCACTTTACGTTGGGGCCCAGTGTCACTGAAGCTGCATAGAACCTCTGAGCCCCTTGGACACCCTTGGCAGCGTGCTTGGACGCGTACATGGGGACAGCCAGATGCGAGAGATCAAGGCCTTGGAGACTCCAGCCCAGAACTTCAGAGCGAGCAACTCCACATGGCTCTGTATTTTTTTCATCCTTGTATCGTTAAGCTCCTTCTGCTCAAAGTAAACTTGCTTTCTTCTTATTAGAGTCCATTAGTTTATGGTTGAAGCCAATAAACCAGAGCCCCAAGCACAGATGAGGCCTTTTAATGATGGTGGAGACATGCACCACTTTTAAAATTAGAGACACCCATAAAGCTTTATTCAGACAAAGGTAAACGCATGATAGATGACAGATAGACAGAAGATTCGAGGACCAAGAACAGACCTCTGAGAGCCTGTGAGCTCAGGGCCATCCTGCTCTGGCAGACAAGGTGCATGATGGGAAGCTCCCTCACTGCGGGAGGGCTGCTCACCCCACTCTGCCCCATTCTGTTCTGGGGCTGCAGACAGTGAACCCAGGGTGGAATAACAACGGTACCTTTTCTCCAGCTGGGCAGGAGCAGTTGATGGTCTTCAAGAACCCAATCTGCTCACTGCCGGGGGTGGGTGGCTGTGGGGGTGCAGGCGGAGGTTCCGTCACCACCATCACCTGGCACTGGGAGGAAAGGCCACGGGGTCAGCGTCCGGCTGCTCACCTGACAAACACGCTCTGGAAGAGGCATGCCCTTCTAAGGAACAACGCAAGTCAGAGGGACCTAGATGTGCCTGAAGATGCCTGAGAAAACAGCATGAGTGACCGGGCACATCAGACAGCAGCCCATTGGGTCTCCTGAAGCCTGGCCAGCCAAAGCCCAGCCCAGCACTGCACTGGCTGGCTCGGCAGCCTGCAGGAAGCACAAAGCACTTTGGTGCTCATCCTGTAACATGGGGACGGGGTTCCTCCTTCGTTCAGTCATTAGGGAACTGAATAACTCAGAAAAGTTCCACCACAGGGTCTTGAGCCTGGCACATGCCCTAGCCTTCTCTTTCTCCTTCTTGCCTTCTTTGGATTCTATCTGCTTTGGGAGCCCTTCCTTCCTCCCTTCCTCCATCCCTCCCTCCCTCCCTCCTTTCCATCTTTTCTTCTCTCCCACCCATAACTTTCTCTTCACACCCATAATCATGTACTAGACCCCTGCACCTGTGCAGTGTGTCCTGGGACCCTGTCAGCCAGGCATGGTGTACTGTACCTCAGCCCTGGGGAGTGGGCTCCAGTACAGTCACAACGTCGAGCATGCTCTGGGTTAGGGTTCAGTACAGAGTTTGGGAAGGAAGGGAAGTATGTGGTGAGAAATGAGGTCTGAGGGTGCAGACCTGGCACAGAGAGGACAGAACTGGAACCTGTGTGGTGTCAGACATGGCCTCCCCACTTCCTCCTGGGGTCTTTGCGCCCTTGACTCCTGGCCTGACTGAGAAAGACCCTCAGCTCTAGTGCCTGGGGTCACAGAAATACTGATGTCACTGCCTGACCCAGGTCTGCAGCCTCCTTTCTTCGGAGCTTGCTGATGGTATCCATCAGCTCCTTGTGACCCCTCAGAACATCTTCAAACCTCTGCCACCCACATCTCAAAGCCAGACCTCATCACATGGCTGGGAGCTTTGGGGTCACCCTGACTTAAGCCCACAATACAGGAAGAACTGTGTAGTTTGGTTTCCCAACCCACACCCTGGGGGAAACGTAAACCCAGACTATGCCAAGGAATGTATTCTGATGGCGAACGCCACCCTGGAACAGCACCTATTCCTGAGCCCTGAACACCCCTTCAGCGACAGACCGCATATATCTCTTCCCACTAGCCATACCAGCATACTCACTGGGCCTGACGGGATGTCACAGCAAGTCTCCAGTTCTGCATGTCTTGAGTCACAGTAAATCACAATTCTCTGCAGGTCAAACTGGAAAGGAAAAGAGGAAAGATAGGACTAGACCGTTTGTGTGTCAAACTTTCTTGTACCTATTTCTTCCTAGAGTCTATCCCACAATCAGCTCTAATCGTGAACTGCAGAAAGAGACTCAGCATCGCCTGTATGCACACTCCCATCTAGAAATCCCACTGCAAGGACTCAGCATCTCCTGAGTACACACCTCCCATGTAGAGATCCCACTGTGGAGACTCAGCTTCTCCTGTGTACACACCTCCCATCTAGAGAGATCCCATCGCAGAGACCTAGCATCACCTGTATATACACCTCCCATCTAGAGATCCCACTGCAGAGGCTGTCAGTCAGGTTTAAACATCTCAGACATGAGACTAGCAATAATAACCAAGAGCTAGTGTGCATGGATGGGTGGATCCCCAAGACTCCTCATCCCAGTGACTCCTCTCCTGAGCCAAAGAAGCAAGAAATGGAAAGAGAAGGCAGGGTCCCTATAATGGGGTAGATAAAAGGGCCTCAGGGAGCTCTCTAGATACTCCAGCTTCAGAGCCCTGGCCTTTTACCCGGAATCTCCCTTCATGTGACCCCATTCCCTCTAAGATTAGGGACTGGCACTCATCTATTGGTCAGGTACCTACCAGCTCACCGACACCAGCTTACTCCCTCAGCACGGAGTCTCCAGAAATCCCACGGTACTCTACCAAGAAGTGACCTGCTGATTCTGCAAACTGACCCAGCTAACATGCCCTGGCCTCTCCCATCCTTTCTCAGCAGAGCCCTGAGCTACCAGGCTGCCTCCTTCCCAAACACCCAGCTTCCCATGCCGCTGCCCTCTGCAGTAAAGAGGC
This sequence comes from Jaculus jaculus, assembly GCF_020740685.1. NCBI lineage: Eukaryota > Metazoa > Chordata > Mammalia > Rodentia > Dipodidae > Jaculus > Jaculus jaculus. Next base: position 199,784,939 of record NC_059103.1, on the reverse strand, counting down.
ACCTTGTGCACAGCCCTGGCCCTCACTGTCTGCTTTACCTTCCCGAGCCAGGCCTCCCTGACAGGGAGCCTCCCCCTGCCTGCACTCCAAGCGCGCACTCTGTCGATGCCTCTGGAACCGAGGCAAGCGCCCCCTCGTGGCATTCATCTTCTTTCCACAAAAAAAATCCACCCCTCCTTTGGGGCTCGTCCCAGGAGTCACCTCATCTAAGACGCTGCCCTGCACACCCCTCTGAACAGCCACCCTGCTCATGCGGGGGGCAGCCCTCCCTGGGGTCCCATCATGCTTGATGCTGTTTTCCACCATGGAGTTTTCTTAGACTGAATGACCTCAGTGCGAGACTTCTTCCCACAGGAGGTCTTGCTTGGTGAAAGCCACAGATGTTTTCCTACTCATCAAGTTCAACATCTGTGAGAGCCGACAATAGGTTGGTAAGATAAGCTGATGACAGTGGCAGCAGCTGTCACGTTGTCCCAACAGAGCACACACAGAAAGCACCAGTAGGTGTTCTGTCTATGGAGGGGCCAGGTTTTGGAAAGCAGGATTCTCCTCCACGTCTGTCCATCCTGGGAATATTGTACACGGTTTAAACATAATTTGAGGTTAGGTGGGTGTCTACAGTTGACAGAACTCATCAAATTGTTTTTGCACCTCAGTTTCCATTGGAGTTTCACTCCAGAAGCCCTTACTGACTTAAAAATCCAGGAATATCCAAGCCCCTTATCTATAATGATTAGTATTTACATGTCAGCTTTTTGTTGTTCTTGTTGAAGTGTGTGTGGTATGAAACATGTGGTGTGTGTGTGTGTGTGTGTGTGTGTGTGTGTGTGTGTGTGGTATAGGGCACTTGTGTGTGCAGATGGATGTGCACAGATGTACACATGTGTCTGGGCCAGAAGAGGATCTCCAATGTCCTCCTGCATCACTCTCTGCCTGATTTCCTTGAGATCGAATCACTTGCTGACCCTGGAGCTCATGCTGTTTTTCAGCTAATCTGGCTGACCAGTGACCCCAAGCAAACCTCCTGTCTCTGCTCCCCTCTCCGGGAAAAGCAGGGACAGGTGTGCGCAGCCGTGCTCAGCTTTCTGAATGAGTACCAGGGAGTAAACTCCGGTCCTCACGCTTGCGTTCATACCCACTGAACCACCCCCGCCCCGCCTGTCAGCCCTGTGCTCTTTGTGAAGAAGTCCTGAAAACAGTGTGTGACACACAGAAGTCAGTGAATTGCGTGTGATGAGTGACCGATGAAATGGCTGAAGATGGAAGGAAAGAATGAAGGGAGGAAGGGAGGAGGAAAACGGGAAGAAAGGAAGGAAAAATGGCAAATTTGGGCTCCAATACAGAGCTTTTGAAGTCAGGATCCTCCCTTCTAAGAGAGCACCCAGTGACAACTCGATAAAGTAGTAGATGCGACACACATATGTGGGGACACTGAGGCTCCCAGCTCCCAAGCGTCCTTCCTCGTACGCCCGGCTGCAGGGCCCCCAGCACTCACGTCGATAGGCACGCTGTCGTAGAGCCGCTTGCCAATCACCGTCTTGCCCTGAATGTCGATGTTCTCCCTGTCCTCAATGGGCAGCGTCTGCACCAGCATGCAGTCGATGTACAGGGACACGTTCTGGGCCTGGATGCTCAGGGCCATCTTGTGCCATTCCCGGTCGAAAAGGTCGCTGACACGGGGGCCTCGGAAGACCACCCTCACTGCATCCTTCATGGCACCCACAGCATTGTACTCCACGGCCCTGTTCTCGCCGTCAAGCCGGATGGAGACCTGAGGAGGAGACCAGCAACCCTGAGCACCTGCTATGCGCGCTGAGCATCATGGGACCAAGGAGGCTCAGGAGATAGGGAAAGAGGCTGGAATCTGCCCTAGCACAGCTGTGTAACATCTGGTTATGGCTCTCACCAGGATGGTCAACTGCTCTCTAGCCACAGGCCAGCCTGGCACATCTCTGAGCATCATTTTCCTCCTCGGCACAAAGCTATCGCTGTCTACTTCGTAGGCTGCTCTAAACCTAATGGTCAATGGAATGTTAACCGGGGCCATGCATTTCCCTGTCTTGAGAGGCCTGGAGGTTTTGGGGAGACTGGGACATGAAGAGTACAGTGGGGCACCAAGTGGAATTCCTAACTAGCTCCAGGATCAAAGGACCTGCCCTGCATAAGACATGCCCATCTCCAGGCCAGCTGCCTGGTTCCGGTCTGCAGCCTGCCGGTGACCTGCACTGTTCCTTGTCTGAGGCCTCAGCTGTGCCTTAACAGGAAAGAAATCCACTTGGTAGGGGTCTTCTCTGCAGGGCCACTGGGACATGTCCAGCCCAGCCATTTACATAATACCTCTGGCACAAAGCAAACCAAAGGAAAGTTACCTTGGTTTGCTATTTAAGAATAAATGAGTTTGTTCTCATCTATAGACATTCCATCACCTCGTCCCCCATCGCAACCTCCACAAAGTTCGCTGAAGATGTGGTGTGTGGCAGACAAGCTGCATGCCAGGTGTCAGGAGTACAGCGATGGACAGGATGGAGACTTGCTGGCACATGGACACAGGGGCCATGAGCTAAGGATCATTAAGGGAATTCGCATGCCCTTGCTCTAGTTTTCCGTCCTGACACTTAGATATCCCCTCCACATTGTAGCGTCCTGCTGTTGTGAACTCAGGGATGCCTGGATACCCCTTATTATTTCCCATATCCACTGCAACTTAACTACATCCCCACCCTTAACCCCAGTCAGTTCATCCTCAGATCATGAGTTGCTTGTGTCCAGTGACATGTCTGTTACCTGGCCAACCAAACCAGCAAGTTATGTTTTGGATCTGTGACCTTGAGCAGGTTATGTGACTTCTCTGTACTCTGTATTCATCTGTACAAGGGGATCACCATTATTGCTTACATCATAGTCTTGCCAAGATAAATCCACAAATATATGTGCAAGCAATTTATACAGTACTTATATGCAAGGCATTTCTCTTAGTCTTAATTATAGGAAGTTACTTGGTGTGGCAATTTAAACAAATGGCCCCCAGTATATTCAGTGTTTTATTAGTTTGTACTTTGCATCTGCAGCCACCTGGCTGGAGGCGGTGTCACTGGGCAGATCTTAAGGTGAGGCGGTGGGTTTCAGATTTCTATCTAAAGATATGCAAAGTGTGCCTAGCTGGAGTTCCTGAAGTACGCTGTGCTGTGCTATGCTGTGTGGCTTTTGGCTTTTGGCTTGTGCTTCTCTCTGTCCGCCTGGACCTGTGAAAGCAGACCAGCTTCTTCTGCCAATATGGAACTTCCTCTAGATCTGTAAGCTTCAAAAAATATCTCTTCCTCCATAATTATGCCTGCTCTGGAAGTTCATCTCAGTGAATCTGAACCTGTCTGCTACACTTGGTAATTGTAGAAAAGGTCTCTCTGGTATACATGTAAGGTGGATGCTACTTAACATTCTCATAGCCCAGACATGTTGCTCAATGATTGATTCATTTAATATTATATACTCATTTATATTTGCAGTACTACAGAAACCTATGAATATATCTTGTTCACTTCCTTGTCTCCCTGTTTACTGTCTGCCTTCCTCATCTTTTCAAATAGACACTCTGTCTCCTCTTTGTTCATTTCCATAATTCCCATGTTTTTCTGGCCACTGTGCTAGTGTGCAGTGGCCAGAATCAGCCAGTATTCATAGCATGGACCTGGCTTCTGAGTGTTCTTGCCGGACTCTGCCTGCATTAAGTACAACAAAGGTAGACACTCAGATAGACTTTAATTGCCTTGTCTGAATGCACGATGTGTCTAGAATAAAAAGCAGAAAATGCCGGGCGTGGTGGCGCACGCCTTTAATCCCAGCACTCGGGAGGCAGAGGTAGGAGGATCGCCATGAGTTCAAGGCCACCCTGAGATGACAGAGTTAATTCCAGGTCAGCCTGGACCAGAGTGAGACCCTACCTCAAAAAACCAAAAAAAAAAAAAAAAGCAGAAAATGATGAACTCCTGTCTAGCAACAAAGAACTCCTAACACCCATGACCTGAGGGATCCAGAGTTAAATGTGGCCTTGGCCTTCTGTTTCTTCAGGACAGTTCAGACCACATCTCTGACCATGAGGAGACCCTTGCTGGTATGGCTTTCTGTCCAATGACTCTGCCTCCACCAGGAAACAGCAAAGCATGACACGTCACACTAAACTCTCATGATGAGGAACACTAGATGGGGGGCTTCAGGGAAGCAACTTCATCTCTCAGATCCATCAGCATACTATTAGTCTATTTTCAAGACACATCCAAATTGATCTTCCCCCTCCAAGGTTACCTCATCTGGAGAGCATCAACTCCCACCTGGACCACCACAATTGTGTTCTTACTAGAATCATCTCTCAAATGAACCACCAACAATGGGTTCTTACTAGAGTCATCTCTCACCTGGACCACCAACACTGGGTTCTTACTAGAGTCATCTCTCACCTGGACCACCAATACTGGGTTCTTACTAGAGTCATCTCTCACCTGGACGATCACCACTGTGTTATTACTAGAGTCATCTCTCACCTGGATCACCACCATCGTGTTATTACTAGAGTCATCTCTCACCTGGAGAATCACCACTTTGTTATTACTAGAGTCATCTCTCACCTGGACGATCACCACTGTGTTATTACTAGAGTCATCTCTCACCTGGATCACCACCACTGTGTTATTACTAGAGTCATCTCTCACCTGGATCATCACCACTCTGTTCTTACTAGAGTCATCTCTCACCTGGAGCACCTCCACTGTATTCTTAGTAGAGTCATTTCTCACCTGGACCACCACCACTTTGTTCTTATCTGTCTCTCCATTCCTGATCTCAGACACTTGCTACCATCTATTGCCAAATGTAAAGGCTCTCCATACCCTCCTTCCCCCTCAACAACCCGGTGTTTAACTGACCCCAACATACACACATATGCATGTGCATGCATACACACATAAACACAGCACTTTTTATTCCTGCCACATTAGTCTGCTTCCTATCATTTTATCGTATCTGCAATGAGTGAATATCCCTTGTTTTCCCCTAATGACAAGTGGGGAATACATCATCTTTCACAGGTGTTTCCAACTACCAAATGAGAGAATGGAGAAGCACATCTCTTCCTGCAGCTCAGTAATGACCATGGCAGGCCTGGCATGTGATTAACAATAGTCTGCAGACGGCCAGCCTTCTTGAAGTGCTGGTCCCACATCTCCTGTGTCTAGCCTGCATTTTTGCAAGAAACGGAGGCTCCCACCATCAGCAACTCCCACACCGAGCATTCCACCACAGCTGCTTATGAAAGTGAACTGCTGGGTGTTTTTCACAATGCAAGTCTCGGGTCTTTCACAGCAGACTCGCCCTCTGCAGGGACATACAGTGTTTCTACATATAGCTCACTGCAACAGGCAGGGAGGAGGGGCAGACATGGCAGAGAGGGAGCTTACACAGCTCTGCAAATGCCATAAAAGAAAAGAACCCAGACTGAGGGGGTGGCACAGCCTCGCCCACAAAAATGTCATGGCTTGAGTCTAGTCCCACTCTGCCAGACCTGAGACACTGGAGAAGCAAACCTACGGCTAGCTGGAGATTGAGGTGGACAGGCGCACACGAACAGCCTGCTCTCCAGACAATGGCCTCTGCAGATGCCTCCACTCCTGCTTCAGCCTCCCACACAGGAAATCCAACCTCTCTGTGGTTAGTTCTGAAAATGTGTTTGCATCTCAGTGTGACCAAAGGCCCTTCAGGAGTCACACAACAGGTCCAGTAGACCTAGTCATGTTTAGAACAGGGGACAGATGAGCATGAGGTTAATAGCATAGATGGGAACTTCAAATGCCTGAGTTCAAATCTCAACTTCCTCTCTCATTCCCTGTATGAGCTGGGGTCAAGTTCTGAGCCTCTCTGCTCCCATTTCTACACTGTATCGTACCACAACTCACATCACCAGAATGTGTCATACGACAGCAGATCAGGTGGCCACTTCCCAGCTTACACAAGTCCCCAGAGATGGTAACTAGGTCTCCTTCTCCACAGGCCCCAGAAGGTTTGGCCTTGGATGATCACTGGGAGAAGAGGTGAGTCCTTTGGTCAGGTTACTTCCCTTGAAGGCTTTCAGAGGTCTCCTCTTCCTCTCTAGTCTCAGCACGGAATATCCTGGAGAAAACCCAGTACCTGAAGCCATTACTCTGTGGCCACCGCTGGCTCTGTGTGCTGGAGACCAGGTAGTGCTGCCCATACCTGTGGGATGCCATACTGGTCGATGACCTGCCAGATGTACCAGTCTTCTTTCCGAGATGCTTTCCTGAACCGGAAGGTTGTGACAAAGGCATACTCATCAGGCAGACCTTGGGGGAACACATCCCTGGGGACAAACAGAGGCATTCCTTGTCAGGTTATCTAAGAAAGGGAGCTGTCACAGGAAGCCCTCAGGTTTCCTGAACCACTAAGTCCTTGCGCTGTTTCTCCCTAAGGACTTCCACAATCACCTCTCAGCTGATATTCATACCATTTTCTGAAGCTATGAGGCCTTCTGTAGACCAACGTTGTGGCCCCATCACTGACCTTGTCCCCACCGTCAGCTCCTTCACATCTGCTCTCATCACATGCCCGCTGCTGCCTTAGCATCCCTGTGACTGACAGTCAACGAGATGCCCGGTGACCCTCCTCCAGGTCCAGGTGCAATGGGGCCTCCCAGACTACACATTTCCAGTCCCATTCCTTCCCAGCAGGGACAAACTGGGGTTTCCTGTCCTGTTGTCCATGCCCTGGGTATCAAGATGGTATGATCTCAATATTTATGTCCTCCCCAAATCCATATGCTGAAATCCTAGCCTCCACGATGATGGCATTCAGAAGTGGGAATCTGAGAGGGTGATCAGGTTATGGGAGTAGAACCTCGTGATAGGATCATGCCCAAAAAGAGGCTTCGTGGAGCTTGTTCACCCTTGTGTCACATGTGGTTACAGCAAGAAAACCACTGACAAGGACCTCACCTTAGACATTCTGCCTCCAGGACTGTGGGAAATGGTTTACTTCCTTCTATATTTCTTTCCTTCCTTCCTTTCTTCCTTCCTTCCTTCCTTTCCTCCTTCCTTTCTTCCCTTCTTCCTTCCCTTATTCCTCTCTGCCTTCCTTCCTTCCATCCATCCTTCCTTTTCATGCACCACCCAAGCTATACAACTTTGTCAGAGCAGCTGGGTTAGACTAAGACACAGGACATCTGCTTTCTTCACCAGGCCCTGGGCTCACCCCTCCTACGAGACCAGACCCTTGTCTTGAAGCACCTTTGCTTTCTCATACTTCACCCCAGTCAGTCCTAGAATTGCTCTTTCTCTTCCAAACTCAGTATTGAAAATTGTTAGCCCTACTATGGAGAACCAAGGGCCAAGTTCCAGGCTGCCCTCCAGGCTTCCCGCACCTCCCCAGAACACCCTCACACCAGATGCTCATGTAATGGACATAGGCCCTGAGCTTGAGCTCCCTCTGTCCCTCAGGTCAGCCTTTCACCACCCATCTCACTGCCATAGTGAAGCCTCTCCTAGCTCTGCATCTCTGACCTGTACCTAGGCAATCTGCTTTCTCCCTCCCCCAGGGCTCTGAAACAAGGGACTCACACACTTGTTCATTTCCTCATCTCTCTCAACGGGTACCATCTGCTCCTTGGAAATCCCCACATTTTACCCATGAGGACCCCCTATTAGGAAGCCTGACAAATCCCCATCCCTGAGCAATGCCAGAGTCAATAGGTCAGCAGGGTTTGCACATGTGCTGTGGGAGGAAGAACTTGGAAAGCTGTCATGTCTTACTGTGTCAAAACCTTTCTTTCCCCTAGAGAAGGACGCACCCATTGTCCCAGAGGACACGTCCCAGGATCCACTGATTCTGCAATGGAGGATACCAATCAATACCCCTGCCCCTGTCCTCAAGAGGAGGGTACATTCCTTTTACACTTGTGTGACAACAAAAATGTTTCCAGACACTACTATATTTGGCCCCTGATTTAGAGCAGTGATTAAAGTTTATCTTACTTTTCCACAGTGTTTCTTCAACAAATTACCCATATGATTGCTTTTGACACAAGATTCAGAGACTGAATTTTAAAACAAGTATTTTTTGACGACCTAATATAAGCTAGACATGAACCGTTCATATTTCTTTCATTTCTTCCTGGAAAGAACTCATGAAGAAGACATTTCTATCCTCTCCTTACAGGCAGGGTACCCTGACTCTACAAAGTTAACTCCATGAAGCATGGTAAAAAATAAAAGAGAAAACAATTTACATCCAGAGGATCTGATCTCTGTAGTGCTGCTCTTAATCACCAGCCAACTGTATTCTTCTACAGAACTTGGCCATTGGGAGCCCCACACTACTCTAGGGATGGAAGGCTGCCTCTCAGAACACAGGCTGACTGCACTATTGAAGTAGGTTGAAGCTTTCTGGCCAGACAGCCAGGAAGGGAAGTGGGGAGGCGTCTGGATTCCTGCTTCTTAGATTAGCGGATCCTCAGGGACGCTTCTTGTGTCCACAGAACTTATGAACTAAGATCAGTCCCTTCTGGTTCTCAGCCCACATGTGGATCCAAGCTAGGAGGTGGCCCAGTTGTTAGATGTCATCATTCTGTCATCATTCTCTAATCTGGAACTTCACCCAGGAGCACATCAAGCAGAAAAGACAAAGCCAGCCAGCCCTGGCACCTGGGCTCCGTGTGCATGTGCAGGAAGATGGGACAAGCCCACCTAGGCCATAGGTTACAAGTTTGGCAATCATAAAGAGCCAATTCACTTTTCTTTATCTCTTTATTTTCTTTCATGAGTGTAACTTCCAAAAATAGACACACACACACACACACACACAGAGAGAGACACACAAATATGTTATATACATATTTTTGTTAGGATACTCAAGGTGTGTGTGTGTGTGTGTGTGTGTCTATGTGTGTACACAGGGCCTAATGAACATACATATACTCAAAGACCCTAAGAGAATAGCCATTATAATCAAGGATGTGAAGGGCAATTAGGAAAGAACACTTGAAGAAATGAGATGAAATAACATGATCTTTCCCATAATGATGTGATGTAACAGATTAGAAGATTATGGTACAAAGGGTGGAGGTTTGGACTTAATGAACCTGAGTGTGGGGCCACACTCTGCTTCCTGTTAGCTGTAAGTCACTACAAGTTACTCCTCTACTGAGAGACTCAAACGTTGCACCAGATAATGAAAATGGTGCCTATTTTGGTCACCTCAATTTATTGTAGTAAGGAATAAATTAGGTAAGATGTGTAAAATACCCCTTATGTGTTAAATAAGTGAGAAAAAAATCATGGATATTGAAAGTGGCATTCCTTTCACTACAAATAGAATTAACCTGCATAGTAAACTGCCTGTGGATGCAAGCACAGTGCACATTTCAGAGCACTGGGAAACAAGTCTTTCTTGAGATGTCAGTGCTGTGGATTTCCTTTAGGTCTCAGGAACAACGTCAGCCCTATGTGAGCCCAGTCCTCTGTTCCCGAGAATACAGCTAAAAGCAGTTTTCTGTTTGACCCAAGTGCCTTATGAGAACAGATCATCGCTAGCCAACAGAGGGATCCTGGGCTAGGTCCTCCTGCCATGCCTGTGTAATTCTCCTTTCATACTTCGGGTCTCTCCACTGCATTTTCCTTTAAGACAAAGTCACACATTTTTGTTGTTGTTGTTGTTTCTAAGTCATATGGCTGTTTTATTTAGTAAGGAGGAGCGGAGTGGGAACGGAGCCTGGAATCCGTCCTTCCTTGTATTCCCCCAAATGAGTGTGGGACCAGGTGACTCGCAACAGTCTCGCTGGCATCTGCCACCATTGCAGAGAGAGAAATGTTCTGTGTCTGAGAAGTCAGCAGTCAAGAACAGACCCCTCTACATATGAAAAGACAGAGCCCGGAGAGAGGGTGCCGCTTGCCTCATATCCCTTCACTCTCATGAATGCAGGCCTTGGGTGGGGTGATGCTATAGTCCTAGGCAATGTTCTGTGTGCGGAAGGGGGGGGTGCTCAGGGAATGCTCAGTGGACTAAGTCACAGCACACATACAAGAATACAGCCTCCATGCTGAGAACTCAGAGCCCCTCATTGCCAGCAGAAATCTGACAAAGCACTTTGACTCCCTGGGGTCAGATCTGCTCTCAGCAGAGCCACCCATGGCCTGCTTTAGGCAGGGCTCTGCCCAGCACTTGGACTACGGAATACATGGAGACTTGACTCTCCCAAAGCTTCTGATGGAGCAGGGCAGACTGCCTGCTGAACACCAGCCACATAGTGTGATGCGTTTGCCATATTCTGTACAGAAATGCAGTGGCAGAAGAATAGAGGAAGGAAGGCTTGACAGTCTAGGGTTTCCAAGGTAACATCCTCAAAAGCACAGTGGTTGACTGTCTTTGAAGGAAGAGCAGAGCAGGTGTCCCAGCTAGAGAGAAGAACGTTAGCCACAGCCTCGTGGCGGGAACCTGTATGACCCTCAGCAAGGGACAAGCCATGAGACCTCAAAGGTGCGATGGCCAGGCCACACTCTGGCCTCTGAGTTTAAGAACAACTGGAAGCAAGTAAAGGAAAGATGGCATGATGTAATTTCACCTTAGTTTTCAATTCTTCTGTCTGTCTCTACTGCTGAGAATGGGGCAATCACTGAAGGACCACTGTTAGCCCTCGGCTGGAGGCCCAGTGCGCATCAGGCACTGCAGCACAGCCTCTCAGCAGCCCTGTGAAGCAGTAGAGCTACCTCGGGGAGAAAGCAGGAGATGCTGAGGCATTTGATATGTGTGAGGCCAGGCATCTGGTCAACACTGCAACTGCATCTCCACTGGGCAAAGGCATTATGTGCTCCTAGGGGGTGTGCCTCTACTGTAGAAGACAGTGGCTGCCCCACTGTAAGGGCTATGTACCCACAATCATTGAACGGCTGCTATTTAAGGAGCTGAAAGAAAGCTGCAAGAATGTCAAATACAGGGCTGGAGAGATGGCTTAGCGGTTAAGCGCTTGCCTGTGAAGCCTAAGGACCCCGGTTCGAGGCTCGGTTCCCCAGGTCCCACATTAGCCAGATGCACAAGGGGGCGCACGCGTCTGGAGTTCGTTTGCAGAGGCTGGAAGCCCCGGCGCGCCCATTCTCTCTCTCTTTCCCTCTATCTGTCTTTCTCTCTGTGTCTGTCACTCTCAAAAAAATAAATAAAAAATTTTAAAAAAAATTAAAAAAAAAAGAATGTCAAATACATATGGAGAGATGAGCATAAAGGCACCAGAAATCATAAATCATGGAGCAGCAAAGAACCAGATTGAGGTTCCAGGCTTCTGGCTGAGCTGTGTGACCTCAAGGAGCACTACAGAGTGCCCTATGGCCCAGCCTGGTACTGAGCATTCCCCTTGATTCCAGGAGGGTCTGGGAGGAGAAGGGAGCACTCACTCAGTTCTCTGCACCACAGGGTAGGATCCCATCCGAACATAGGCACTCTGTGCTCCATTCTCTCTCTTCCCCAAGATTTCCTTCACACTGAACAAATCCATCAGGTCAAAACCTGTGCAAAGAAAAGAGTGGGGGATGAATTTAGCAAAGAAAAATTATGAGAGAGAAAAGTACGTTTAGCTGGCATTCTTCAAAGCCAGCCAGCCTGCCCAGCCTTCCTACCCTGTATGGGGGAAGGGAGTCAATATTACCATAAGCTGCTGACATAGGTACTGGGAAGACAAGGAGCTAAACCATGAGATGTCCAAGTTCCATCCCAGGGTAAGGTGCGGGGACGTAGACGCTGACTGCTCCACTGGAAGGGGAGTGCAGAGAGCAGTCTGGGCCACCATCAACACAAGACAAAGACGTGTCCTGACGTCTCCCACCACAGGGGCCTTGGTGCTCTGGAAGCCCACATTCATGCCCTGGCACTGTAGGCAAACCCGTAATTTAAAGCTTTTCCTCCTGCAGCCATCTGGCTACCCTTCGTTTACATCTCTCTCGGATGACAGCTCAGTAGCTTTGAGGTATCATGATTTTAAAGAGAGAAATGCGCGAGAGAGGGACATCATATGGTGGTGTTGCATGAGCTAAAGGTGTCCAGCGTGGCCTGGTTTGGCATTCCTGTGAGTCACGGTCAGTGTCAAGGAAGGACAGCCTCATGGCCATAGGCTTTGGCTCTGGGGCAGTGAGGTGTGGGACGGAGGTTTAATTCTCCTCAGTCACACATCTGCAGGAGGCTGACACCTCCCATGGCAAGCAGATATCCCTGCTCATTGCTCCTACACAGAAGGTAAAGATTGGGTTATCCCAAGAATGGCATGAGAGGCTGAACGCCCATGATGTCCATGGGCCACAGGAGACTGGCAAACAAAACTCACCACTAGCCCTATGTCCTTCCCTGTGGTTCCTACAGTGGGAGGCCTTCACCGAGCGCCTGGAGCAGTGTGGAGGGTGGGCAGGCTCGGGTGACTAGGTCCCGGGGCAGCCGTGTGTGGAGGCTGACATCAGTACAGTGGTGACTTACAAGTCTGACACTGTGTGCCCTGCTTTGAGCTTTCAATGTTAAGGCGTGTAGGACCATGCCTGGAACATGGTGAGTGTCCACCAAATACCAGATGATTACACAATCCCCTGCCCTGCGTGAGATCCTGAGCACTCCTCTGTCCTGTGTCATGCCCTGAACAGACACTAGCAGGTGCAGCGGGAAGGGTCGGTGGGTCTCCTTGGCACTGCCATACTTTCTCCCTAGATACATTTCCCTAGATCTCCTCCCTGAAAGAACAGATCATATTAGATCATCTTTTATGCCTTTAGCACCAATAGCTATTGATCACACTTCCCCCAATATCCATGAAAAGTTCTGACATGCAGCCAGACTACACTTCTTGCGTAACCATGACTCTGTGTGAGCGAGCAGAGGAGCCCTCTGTTCAGCCAGCCCGAGGATACAAGCTGACGTGTGATGGCCGGCAAGGAAGAAAGCAGGCTCCCATGTACACCAAGGGCATTAATCCCATGTAAGGGTAGGATGGGCTATAGGGACTCACAATGTTTAGTGGAGCCAAGCCACCCTGCTCTCACAGACTGGGCTGGGTGACTCTGATTCTGCTGAGTCTATTTCCTTAACTAGAATATGCAGGGCATAACTCCTTTCAGGGCTGAGATGAGAGGTAAGTGGCGATGTCATCAGGTGCCCACACTGAAGCCAGAGCCCATTAATCCCGCAGGTGGTGCTATGAGCTCTTTCTGGAGACCACGATGCCCTCTGTAAAACCCCTTAATGTAGGAGCCTTGGGTCCCAGAGACAGCTTAGCCATGCCAGTTCCTAGACAGCCCAACACTGTCGCCTTGACTAGGAAGGACCAGGCTCCAAGAAATGACCGTGGAAAAGAGCAGTCGCCCTGTCTGTCAGAGCGGCGTCCTAGTGAGTCATTAAGAGGCCCCGGCAGAGATGATCGACAGCACAGTTAGTGTGGCCTATCTCCTCTCTACTAAGCGGGCACGCTCTGTGGCCCAGTTGGAATGGAGACTGACTGCACAGGGGGCTGCCGTCCAGGCTCGCCTGTGGTCAGAGACATTAGGTACCAACAAAAATAGCACCTTTGCACAATGAGGGGCTTCCTGACAACCCACAGGGCTGCTCTACCTGTGCCAAAGTCGGTACTGGTGCCCCTGTACTGAGGCACTCAGTGGAGCCCCAGCAGAGGGATGGACTGCTGCCTGGAAGGGATCTGGGCAGAGGGTGGCTGACCTTGAAGCCACTAGATGCCCTCAAATACTTGGTGCCTCAGAACTAACATCAAGGGAGACTGGGCCAAGACCTCAAGTAGGATCCACTCACGCTCACAGAAAAGCAGAGCAGGAAGGACTTGCAAGGACCTAGGCCAGCCCTGTGGTGCTGTGGCGGGTGTCCTGGGGGCTCAGGGTCAGCTCCATGGGCAGTACTGGGGATCAGCCTCACACCTGTTAGACAAGTGCTCTGCCACTGAAGCTATATCCCTAGCACGTTTTTTTAAGATTTTAATTTTTTGTTTATTTTATTTATTTATTTCAGTGCGACAGACAGAGAGAGAAAGGGGGAAAGAGAGAGAGAGTGGGTGAGCCAGGATCTCCAGCCACTGCTAACAAACTCCAGACGCGTGTGCCCCCTCGTGCATCTGGCTAACGTGGGTCCTGGGGAATCAAGCCTCAAACGGGGTCCTTAGGCTTCAACAGGCAAAAACTTAATCACTAAGCCATGTCTCCAGCCCCCATTCCTCCAACCCTCCCAGCTCATTTTAGTTTTAATTTAAATTGTCTAGGCTGGCCTTAAACTCACTCTGCAGCCCAGATAATCCTTGAACTTGTGATCCTCTTGCCTTAGACTCCAGTATAGCTAGGACTACAGACCTGCACCCCCAGGCCTGGTTTGAAATTGGGTTTCTTTCTGCAGGCAGGGAGGAGGCCTGGAGGGGAGAAACAGAATTAGCCTCCATTTGGCAAGGTCTTCCTGGCGAGGGGGCGGCTCGGCAGGGGGACCAGGGAGGAGCAGTTCTCTTCGGTGAGCCCGGAGGCAGGATGGCTCCATGACTGACTCCACGCTCAGCACCCTGGGCAGAGGGCCTCAGCACAGATGCCTGCACTTCAAAGGCACCTGAGCTAGTAAAGTGACATGAATGACCAGAGCCACCTTTATCTCAGGCTGTGACAGACTCATTAGCACTGCTTGCTGCCAAAGTCCACCCAGCAAGGACAGATGGGCAGCTATCTTCGGTGGCTATCCTCACCAGTGCTGGCCATTCAGCGCATCAGCGCAGCTGCCTGGTGGGTCAGCAGGAGCCAAGGCAAAGGCGGGAAGTGCCTGCTGGAGGGTGACACTCAAAGAATATAGGAGAAAGCTACCCCCCCTTTTTTTTAGCAGTCTCAATCAGGGATTGAGGCTCACGAGATGCCACCCAAAAGCTGGAACTCATGTCTGATCAAGACTGATATGCAGCCCCCGGCCCCGCCCAGTCTAGCAAGCTACCTAGACAGATGGCCCAGCATGGGCTGGCCCAGGAATCTGCCTTCTAAATTCACCAACCAACCATGTCTTCCCCTGGCCTGTAAAGGCTCCTGTCCTGAACTCTGTAACTCTGCCCTGCTCCGCTCCGCTCAGCTCTCTTTCTCTGCTCAGCCTGCCTTCCTCTCTTCACTAGGGCCACAAGGACACACATGAGCCCGGCTTCCCCATCACCATCACCCAGCCTGGATGCCTGGCTGGGAAGGGGGCGGGGGAAGAGCATAAAACTGTTCTTTGGTTGGGATGGCTTTTCTGTTTGTCTCTGGTCTATAGTTTGGGGCAACTTCTGTCTTTGATTACATGCATGGTTTTGCTCTGCTTTCTGAATCTGCCATGTGCGGGTTCTTCCTAAGCGTCCCTACACAAGCTCCTATATCCATACTTCCCACATGTTTATGACTGTTCTAGCTTTCCTTCCCAGATCCCAATTTCCCTTAAATAAGCCACGAAATTTGTGATTTTCCCCTCACTAAACTTAATAATTCATAGTTTATCCTTCCTTAGTCTGTCTTTATCAATTCTTTGTTAAACGTAGGACAGAACCAAAAACTTGAGGCTCATATATTGGGGGACCCCACCTGAATCCCAAAATCCTACATCAGCATGAAGGTGGTTACCCAGCAGGTGACCACCCTGGATCCTGCCAGGAACCCCTGGGAATGGATCAGATGTGACTCTGAAAAAATCCCATCCAAGTAGTGTGGAGCCCCAAGAAGGCTCTATACCAAGTCACTGGCTGAGAGCTACTCAAAGGTGCATCAGATCTCTAGCACACAGGTACAGTTGCCTTTTACCTTCTAGAAAAATCTCTGAGGCTCAAAGACACAGATGTTGAACCTGGCATTCCACAGGGGCACACTGACATGGCATCTGTCTGGTCTGTGGGCAGGACACTGGTGGTACCTACCTGTGCGGTTTCTAGTTCTGACTTCAAATGCTCGCGCCCAGGTTGGGAGACAAGCACACAGCTGGAAGGGGACCCAGCAAAGGGGAGGAGGGAGATGATGTAAGAGAAGCTAGCAAGAAGTAAATTGCCTGCCAGGCTGCGTGCGTTCAAAGTGCTTAGTGGACCCTCACAGTCATGGGGATGTGCAGCACTTTGGGGATGATGGGGTCCCCACACGCACACACTCCTCCACGTCCCTTCTACTCTGGCATCCGCAGAGACAGCCTTTGACCAGTCTCCGAAGCGCGTCCCCGCCACAGCTCTGCAGTCTCCTGTCGGCTCCCCCACGTGCTGGCTCTCCACACACTTATGGTGCTAAGTCAGTCTCCCTTCTCTCCAGCGTCTTCCTCCAGGTTTGCAGATCAATAGCTTGCTTATTCGCCAACTCCTGGGTCCTTCATCCTATGCATTATTAGTGACTGCTACTGGGTGGCCCCAGCCTGCCTGGTAGAAAACTATGAAAACTCTTTAGTGTTGGGAGGTGGGGGGGCGTTACTGACACCTGCACGGTTCAAACCATTCCACCAGACCTTTGGTGACACAAGAGTGGGGAGAGGATCAGAGGACCACCCTAGTGTGGATGAGGGTCCCTTCAGGTCCAGCGAGAAGCACATGAAAACAAGCCCGTGTGCTGGTGTGTCTCTTACCTGTGATCTCCTTGGTCCCTCCATTGGTGTGCTTAAAGCGCTCTCCTTCTACGCGGACACTAGGACACAGCACGTCTGAGAAAAGCAAGAGGAAACAGACTGATGAGGAAACACACCCACTGCCAACCCTGCGATAGCAAACAGATCCCAGTCCACCTTCAGCTTGGGCGGGCTCCTGGCCCCAGCAGCTCAGAAGCTGCAGAGAGCACCATACTCAGCTATTTCATGTGTTCATGGTATTGTTAGGCACCAACTCTATGAAGACCATGCTTTGTTCTGGGGCGATGAAAGAACAAGGCATTGCTGCCACTTCCAACGAACTTATTGCCTCATCCAGTAGAGGGCGCCACACACAATCAATATTAGCAACACAATGTTAACTTGGATGGTGGCTGGCACACTTGGAACACAAGTGTGCCTCCTAACCTGTGTAAGGAAGTGAGGCTTTCCTAGGAAAAGTTCCTCTTAAAAGAGCAGTAAGGGGGCTGGAGAGATGGCTTAGCGGTTAAGGCATTTGCCTGCAAAGCCAAAGGACCCACGCCAGATGCATAGGAGGCACATGTGTCTGGAGTTTGCAGTAGCTAGACGCCCTGGCATGCCCATTCTGTCTCTGTCGCTCTTCTCCGTCTCTCTGTTCTTGTAAATAAAATCTTGTAAATAAAATGAATAAAGTTTAAAAATAATTAAAAGAACAGTAAGGTTGAGGTGAACAGAAAAGAGAACCAAAGGTGTAGACAGGTTAGGGAACCTCACCATTGGGGGGGTACTGGTGTTCACTTGCATATGAAAATGCCAAGTCAGTGAGTTGTCAGTCAAGTGGGAACTGTGTGCCAGAGGGGGGAGGACCAGCAAGGTGTTCCCTAGGCCACCCTATGGATCTGCAGCTACAACACTGAGAAAGCCCATAGGAAGCAAATTTGTCAGTTACACAAAAATGAGTAATATAATAAAATGTTACACTTATTGTGCAAATGTCTTATCTTAGAGTTTTCAAGAATCTTTACTTTAAAAATCAATTGAATGGCTAGAGAGATGGCTCAGCAGTTAAAGGTACTTGCTTGCAAAAGCTGATGGCCTGGGTTCAATTCTCCAGCACTCACATAAAGATAGATGCACAAAGTTGACACATGCATCTGGAATTCATTTGCAGTGGCAAGAGGCCCTGGCATGGCCATTCTCTTCCCACCACTGTGTGCAAATAAATAAATAAAATATTTTAAAAATCAATTGAAAGGTAATGAAGTCTTTTGGTCTCACAAGGAGCCCTAGCTCTGATTTTTAACGTGCTGGGGCCGAGCGCTGGCACTAGGACCCAGAAGCCAGTAGCTTGGGGCGTTCTTTGGGTGTTCCGGGATGTAAGTTAGTGGAAGAGGAAGATGCGTCCCCCCACATACACACATGTACCTGTTGTGGGGCTGCTTTAGCGACGGGGCCAGACAAAGCCCAGAAAAGCTGTGGGGCTGGAGCAAAGAGGCACCATCTTAAACGTAGCTCCTGAGGTACTTGTTTCCCTCCCTGTGACCCAGCCCTGCCCAGGAAGCAAGTTGGTTATCAAGTATTATTATTTTGACCGCACATTACTGGCAAGTTACACCTTCCCACCACTTCTTTATGTAGCAACTGACTGTTGGTCGTCATCGGGGGCATCAGGAGTGCAGGAACCCCTTTAGCTCATAACAGCAAGGGCAAATGAAGGAGCTCTCCCTGCTTTGAAAGAGGTTATTTTTAAGGTTGATCCTTTAAGGCACCACCAAGTCTGACAAGCTCTATGGAAGGGGTTATTTTGGAAGCAGCACCAAGATGTCTGTCTGGGACTAAGTCTAAGAGAAGACACAGGCGCTGGGTAATATTTAGAGGTTCCGCCCAGGACAGCACACAGCTGTGGGGTGCGATCAATTGCTTTAATTTTGGCAGTCCTCTGGAGAGCCAGGCAGGGATTACATAATGTAAGTGAGGTTAAAATGTACAAGGAGTTGACTCACAGGGTCCCATCCTCAATGGTGAGCAAAGTCTCCAGAGGCTGATGGTTAGTGCTTGAGGCAGACCACTCCACTGAATCATTCCTGCTTGTGTCCCAAGGGGAGGACCTCATTCCAGAACCCAGATCCAAGGCCAGTCTGAACATCACAAGCACAGAAGTGATCGAAGGTCTTCTCAAGGGAGGGAGGATGTGCCCAGGGTGCTTTGAGGAATCATTCCTCAAACAACTGGGAACCACCACAGGCCTTCAGGCCGTGCAATCACTCAGCCTCCAACATTGCAGAGGCTCAAGAGGCGATGCATAGCCCACCTGGCTGAGTCAACCCAAAAAGGCTTCCAGCAGACTCCCTGACAATGTTTGGTCCCTTGAGGGTTGCCCGTGTAATGGTTGAATCTCAACTCTCCCACACAGGCTTATATTTTGGACTCTGTTTTGGACCCAAGCTACTGGCGCTGCTGAGGGAGACCCTGGAAATTTCAGGAGTTCAGACCAACCCGTAAGTAGCTCACTGGCGGCAGCTCGGAGGGTTCTACCTGGCCCAGGAGACTCGCGCCTCTTCGCAGCGCGCTGCCGCGTGAACAGCCTGTCCTGTGCTCCCTCCTTCACAAACCGGGGCTGCTCCACATGCCTCCCTCACAGGAATACACCCAAACCCCTGAGAACACGAGCGACAACAAATCCTCTCCTTCCTTCAGCATTTCTCTGAGGTATTGTGGTCACAGTGACCCAAAGGTAATTAACACAGCCTGCTGGGTGGGGATCTAGGCAGAGAACCCCAATCACCCTCAATCACCTTGCAGTTCCCTTAGGCTAAGTCAACTCCACATCTGGGGCAATGTTCACTTTCAAATGCACCCATTTATTCAAACTGAAACATTAATTGAGCTCCAGATATGCTCCAGGCATCCACCTTGTTTTAAGAATGTAAAGACGGGGGCTGGAAAGATGGCTTAGTGGTTAAGTGCTTGCCTGTGAAACCTAAGGACCCCGGTTCAAGGCTCGATTCCCCAGGACCCATGTTAGCCAGATGCACAAGAAGGCGCACGCATCTGGAGTTTGTTCACAGTAGCTGGAGGCCCTGGCATGCCCATTCTCTCTCTGTGTCACTCTCAAATAAATAAATAAATAAACAAAAAAGTTTAAAAAAAGAATGTAAAGACAGAAAAGACTTCACCACAGCTCCTGCCCTCAGAGTGCTGGTAGTGACTTCAGCACCACTGAGGGAAGGAGACCCCCTCAGAGCCCACGAGTCCCAGAGGTGAGTGACACGGCACTGAAGTCACTGGTGGGCATATCTGCCTTCCGGTGGCTGGCTGAATTCTCAGTTCATTTTCATGCAGCCACTGTCCCCACAGGTCTAAAACCACCACAGTTCTTTAGTTAATCCTGAGCAGAAACAACCTTTGCTTGGAGGCAAATGTTGGATGGTGGCCAGCGTGGCCTTTTAAGCATAACGTTCATCATGATCTCAATCAGCCAGTGAGAAGATGCTATGGACTCCAGGTTCCTGTCACAGAGGGGTGACAGGCACCACGAGCTGTCAGCTCATTCTCACTCCTAACTTCTGTTGGCCAATCAATGCCACTCCAGCTCAGAATGTCAGAGTTTTTAACCCTCAGGAAAAACTCCAATGACTGACTGTTCTACGTCAACTGCAGCTATTCTGTTCCTCATCCTCAAGCGTCTTGTAGCTAGGGATGGATGCAGGCCCGCTTCTACACAAGGAAACAACAGAAGTTTGCTGTATTGGGCAGGAGGAAGTAGGTAGACTGTAAAAAGCTCTTGATTTTCTTGCTGCAAGGGGACAGACAGATATAGGGAATCAGTAACTCTACTTTCTTCACGTTATTTCAAATGGGAGTCATGATGTCTGGGTGGGGGGGGGGGGTGCTGCCTAGTATATTGAGAAAAGAAGGACTTCCAATTCAGCAACCAAAAAACCTAACTATGTGACTAAGTTGCTATGGTCGGGTCTTCCTCCTTTGCAGTTGAGTGTACCCCAAAGTGTGCAGGAGCCCACTTCCTTTGAGCTGTACCAAGAAGTCCAGACAGAGGGTCTTCTGGAAGGTTGGATGATGCCCTTTCTGGATGCTTGCACAGCAGTACCAGGTGTGAGGACCGACACGTCATTCTCCTGGGAGAAGAGCTACTGCTTTCACTACCCCAAGTCCGCCAGCCTCTCCGGTCACCATGTGGCGCCCACAGAAGCAGTGACTTTTGGAGTTAAGAACAAGGACAAGGTCTGAGGAATCAAATGACCTGCTTCTTTTGTTCATGTTTGGTTTGTTTTCCTTTGTGAGAAAACAAAAACACAAAGAGGGAGATATGGGCTTACAAAGACCCTGCTCCCTCTGGGAACATTCGATTTCTCCACACAGGCATTGTCCCTTTTACTCTTTAGGTAACTAGAACAAATCCCCTAGGCTTCTAGAGAGAAAACAGATACCTTGGCACAGCTCAGGAGGAGCCTGGCTAATCACAGCGGCTGCTCAAGGGGCAACATGAATACGTGCTTCAGTCTTTCTGTACAGGCATCTGAATGTTCTTGTCCTCAGTTTACCAGACAGAAAGGAGGGAAGGTACATTTGCACATTAAGGGCAGATTTCTGATATCCACAATACTCATGGATCTGTGTGTAGGACACAGAGTAAATGCCCCTTTCTTGGCCCTCAGCCAGGTTTTTCTAGTTGGAAAAGAGGACAGATACCAGCAGTTACTGAGCACCACTGTATGATAATCACCTGAGTTGAGGTTTAACACACAACCACGATCCTATGAGGTAGAATTGGTTTCCACGGCACATGCAACAACCAATGTCTAAGAAAAGTTGACATGAGTGATAAGTGCTGCTCTCACTGAGACTCTGACAGGCAACACCGAGGAGCTGATCAGAGCAGGAGCCTAGAGGATGAAGAGAGCTCAAGACTAAAGTAGACTTCCAGCACACCCGCCCAGGCGCTGGAACGTGGACGAAGAGAGGGCAGAAAGTGTATCATAACCACGGGGGGGGGGGGGGGGGGGTAGGAGTACCTGAGGCATGGTCCTCCCCTCCCACCCAGTGACTGACTGCTGCACTCACAAGCTCATGGCCAATTCCAGTAACTCCAATGGGGTGGGCCTTCAGTGGAATGGGGGTGGGGAAGGGGGATAAGAGTAACTCCAATGAGGAGGACATTCAGTGGAATGGGGGTGGGGAAGAGGGATCAGAGGAACTCCAACGAGGAGGGCATTCAGTGGAATGGGGGTGGGGAAGGGGAATCAGAGGAACTCCAATGAGGAGGACATTCAGTGGATTGGGGGTGGGGAAGGGGGATCAGAGGAACTCCAATGAGGAGGACATTCAGTGGAATGGGGGTGGGGAAGGGGGATCAGAGGAACTCCAATGAGGAGGACATTCAGTGGAATGGGGGTGGGGAAGGGGGATCAGAGGAACTCCAATGAGGAGGACATTCAGTGGAATGGGGGTGGGGAAGGGGGATCAGAGGAACTCCAATGAGGAGGACATTCAGTGGAATGGGAGTGGGGAAGGGGGATCAGAGGAACTCCAATGAGGAGGACATTCAGTGGAATGGGGGTGGGGAAGGGGGATCAGAGGAACTCCAATGAGGAGGACATTCAGTGGAATGGGAGTGGGGAAGGGGGATCAGAGGAACTCCAATGAGGAGGACGTTCAGTGGAATGGGGGTGGGGAAGGGGGATCAGAGGAACTCCAATCAGGAGGACATTCAGTGGAATGGGGGTGGGGAAGGGGGATCAGAGGAACTCCAATGAGGAGGACATTCAGTGGAATGGGGGTGGGGAAGGGGGATCAGAGGAACTCCAATGAGGAGGACATTCAGTGGAATGGGGGTGGGGAAGGGGGATCAGAGGAACTCCAATGAGGAGGACATTCAGTGGATTGGGGGTGGGGAAGGGGGATCAGAGGAACTCCAATGAGGAGGACATTCAGTGGAATGGGAGTGGGGAAGGGGGATCAGAGGAACTCCAATGAGGAGGACATTCAGTGGAATGGGGGTGGGGAAGGGGGATCAGAGGAACTAAAATGAGGAGGACATTCAGTGGAATGGGAGTGGGGAAGGGGGATCAGAGGAACTCCAATGAGGAGGACATTCAGTGGATTGGGAGTGGGGAAGGGGGATCAGAGGAACTCCAATGAGGAGGACATTCAGTGGAATGGGAGTGGGGAAGGGGGATCAGAGGAACTCCAATGAGGAGGACATTCAGTGGAATGGGGGTGGGGAAGGGGGATCAGAGGAACTCCAATGAGGAGGACATTCAGTGGAATGGGGGTGGGGAAGGGGGATCAGAGGAACTCCAATGAGGAGGACATTCAGTGGAATGGGGGTGGGGAAGGGGGATCAGAGGAACTCCAATGAGGAGGACATTCAGTGGAATGGGGGTGGGGAAGGGGGATCAGAGGAACTCCAATGAGGAGGACATTCAGTGGAATGGGGGTGGGGAAGGGGGATCAGAGGAACTCCAATGAGGAGGACATTCAGTGGAATGGGGGTGGGGAAGGGGGATCAGAGGAACTCCAATGAGGAGGGCATTCAGTGGAATGGGGGAGGGGAAGGGGGATCAGAGGAACTCCAATGAGGAGGACATTCAGTGGAATGGGGGTGGGGAAGGGGGATCAGAGGAACTCCAATGAGGAGGACATTCAGTGGAATGGGGGTGGGGAAGGGGGATCAGAGGAACTCCAATGAGGAGGGCCTTCAGTGGAATGGGAGTGGGGAAGGGGAATCAGAGGAACTCCAATGAGGAGGGCCTTCAGTGGAATGGGAGTGGGGAAGGGGGATCAGAGGAACTCCAATGAGGAGGACATTCAGTGGAATGGGGGTGGGGAAGAGGGATCAGAGGAACTCCAATGAGGAGGACATTCAGTGGAATGGGGGTGGGGAAGGGGGATCAGAGGAACTCCAATGTGGAGGACATTCAGTGGAATGGGGGTGGGGAAGGGGGATCAGAGGAACTCCAATGAGGAGGACATTCAGTGGAATGGGGGTGGGGAAGGGGGATCAGAGGAACTCCAATGAGGAGGACATTCAGTGGAATGGGAGTGGGGAAGGGGGATCAGAGGAACTCCAATGAGGAGGACATTCCGTGGAATGGGGGTGGAGAAGGGGGATCAGAGGAACTCCAATGAGGAGGGCATTCAGTGGAATGGGGGTGGGGAAGGGGGATCAGAGGAACTCCAATGAGGAGGACATTCAGTGGAATGGGGGTGGGGAAGGGGGATCAGAGGAACTCCAATGAGGAGGACATTCAGTGGAATGGGGGTGGGGAAGGGGGATCAGAGGAACTCCACTGAGGAGGACATTCAGTGGAATGGGGGTGGAGAAGGGGGATCAGAGGAACTCCAATGAGGAGGACATTCAGTGGATTGGGGGTGGGGAAGGGGGATCAGAGGAACTCCAATGAGGAGGACATTCAGTGGAATGGGAGTGGGGAAGGGGGATCAGAGGAACTCCAATGAGGAGGACATTCAGTGGAATGGGGGTGGGGAAGGGGGATCAGAGGAACTCCAATGAGGAGGACATTCAGTGGAATGGGAGTGGGGAAGGGGGATCAGAGGAACTCCAATGAGGAGGACATTCAGTGGAATGGGGGTTGGGAAGGGGGATCAGAGGAACTCCAATGAGGAGGACATTCAGTGGAATGGGGGTGGGGAAGGGGGATCAGAGGAACTCCAATGAGGAGGACATTCAGTGGAATGGGGGTGGGGAAGGGGGATCAGAGGAACTCCAATGAGGAGGACATTCAGTGGAATGGGGGTGGGGAAGAGGGATCAGAGGAACTCCAATGAGGAGGACATTCAGTGGAATGGGGGTGGGGAAGGGGGATCAGAGGAACTCCAATGAGGAGGGCATTCACTGGAATGGGGGTGGGGAAGGGGGATCAGAGGAACTCCAATGAGGAGGGCATTCAGTGGAATGGGGGAGGGGAAGGGGGATCAGAGGAACTCCAATGAGGA
Source organism: Jaculus jaculus (assembly GCF_020740685.1). Classification (NCBI taxonomy): domain Eukaryota; kingdom Metazoa; phylum Chordata; class Mammalia; order Rodentia; family Dipodidae; genus Jaculus; species Jaculus jaculus. The sequence goes on along the minus strand of NC_059103.1, from coordinate 199,760,366 downwards.
GGACATTCAGTGGAATGGGGGTGGGGAAGGGGGATCAGAGGAACTCCAATGAGGAGGACATTCAGTGGAATGGGGGTGGGGAAGGGGGTTCAGAGGAACTCCAATGAGGAGGGCCTTCAGTGGAATGGGAGTGGGGAAGGGGAATCAGAGGAACTCCAATGAGGAGGGCCTTCAGTGGAATGGGAGTGGGGAAGGGGGATCAGAGGAACTCCAATGAGGAGGACATTCAGTGGAATGGGGGTGGGGAAGAGGGATCAGAGGAACTCCAATGAGGAGGACATTCAGTGGAATGGGGGTGGGGAAGGGGGATCAGAGGAACTCCAATGAGGAGGACATTCAGTGGAATGGGGGTGGGGAAGGGGGATCAGAGGAACTCCAATGAGGAGGACATTCAGTGGAATGGGGGTGGGGAAGGGGGATCAGAGGAACTCCAATGAGGAGGACATTCAGTGGAATGGGAGTGGGGAAGGGGGATCAGAGGAACTCCAATGAGGAGGACATTCCGTGGAATGGGGGTGGAGAAGGGGGATCAGAGGAACTCCAATGAGGAGGGCATTCAGTGGAATGGGGGTGGGGAAGGGGGATCAGAGGAACTCCAATGAGGAGGACATTCAGTGGAATGGGAGTGGGGAAGGGGGATCAGAGGAACTCCAATGAGGAGGACATTCCGTGGAATGGGGGTGGAGAAGGGGGATCAGAGGAACTCCAATGAGGAGGACATTCAGTGGAATGGGGGTGGGGAAGGGGGATCAGAGGAACTCCAATGAGGAGGACATTCAGTGGATTGGGGGTGGGGAAGGGGGATCAGAGGAACTCCAATGAGGAGGACATTCAGTGGAATGGGAGTGGGGAAGGGGGATCAGAGGAACTCCAATGAGGAGGACATTCAGTGGAATGGGGGTGGGGAAGGGGGATCAGAGGAACTCCAATGAGGAGGACATTCAGTGGAATGGGAGTGGGGAAGGGGGATCAGAGGAACTCCAATGAGGAGGACATTCAGTGGAATGGGGGTTGGGAAGGGGGATCAGAGGAACTCCAATGAGGAGGACATTCAGTGGAATGGGGGTGGGGAAGGGGGATCAGAGGAACTCCAATGAGGAGGACATTCAGTGGAATGGGGGTGGGGAAGGGGGATCAGAGGAACTCCAATGAGGAGGACATTCAGTGGAATGGGGGTGGGGAAGGGGGATCAGAGGAACTCCAATGAGGAGGACATTCAGTGGAATGGGGGTGGGGAAGGGGGATCAGAGGAACTCCAATGAGGAGGGCATTCACTGGAATGGGGGTGGGGAAGGGGGATCAGAGGAACTCCAATGAGGAGGACATTCGGTGGAATGGGGGTGGGGAAGGGGGATCAGAGGAACTCCAATGAGGAGGACATTCAGTGGAATGGGGGTGGGGAAGGGGGATCAGAGGAACTCCAATGAGGAGGACATTTAGTGGAATGGGGGTGGGGAAGGGGGATCAGAGGAACTCCAATGAGGAGGACCTTCAGTGTAATGGGGGTAGAGAAGGGGGATCAGAGGAACTCCAATGAGGAGGACATTCAGTGGAATGGGAGTGGGGAAGGGGGATCAGAAGAACTCCAATGAGGAGGACATTCAGTGGAATGGGGGTGGGGAAGGGGGATCAGAAGAACTCCAATGAGGAGGACATTCAGTGGAATGGGGGTGGAGAAGGGGATCAGAGGAACTCCAATGAGGAGGACATTCAGTGGAATGGGGGTGGAGAAGGGGGATAAAAGGATAACACAAAGGGAATAGGACCATCACATTATTTTTTTATACAGTAAACTTTCCAACTAAAAAATATTTTAGCCAGGCTTGGTGGCACACGCCTTTAATCCCAGCACTCGTGAGGCAGAGATAGAAGGATCACCATGAGTTCGAGGCCAATCTGAGACTACATAGTGAATTCCAGGTCAGCCTGAGCTAGAGTGTGACCCTACCTCGAAAATCCACAATATAAAGGTATAAAAGAAAAGACAAGGCTGGAGAGATGCCTCAGCAGTTAAAGGCACATGCTTGCAACACCTGATGGCCCTGTTCTGTTCCCCAGCACCCACGTAAAACCAGATCACAAAGTAGCACATGCATCTGGACTTCACTTGCAGTGGTCAGAAGCGTTGGAATGCCCATACATTCTCCCGCTCCCTGTCTGCCTCATTTTCTCTGTCATAAATAAATAAATAAAAATTAAAACAAAAAGACAGGGGAGCCTACTGCTCCATGGAGGAATCTAATTCCTTTACTCTAACTAGTTTATTTGGTATTTCTAGGAATATAACAGTTTCCCTTTGATTTTTTAATGATAAGAAAAATGCACACACTTATTTTTTAAAGAGTTTCAATTATTTATCTTCAAGGAGAGAGAGAGATTGGGTGTTCCAGGACCTCCTGCCACTGCAAACATTCTCCACATGCATGCACCATTTTGTGCATCTGGTTTTTACATGGGTGCTAGGGAATTGAACCTGGGCCACCAGGCTTTGTAAACAAGTGCCTTTAATGGCTGAGCCATCTCTCCAGCCCTATATACTCATTGTAAAAAAAAAAAAAAAAAAAAAAAATGGTAGGACACTTGGTCCTTACACAACACAGACCATTTAAACCAGAAGCTCTGGAGGAGGTAGGGCCAACCCTTCACAACTTCTTAAAAGTCCCTGGGAGATTTATATCTCTAGGACACAGTCTCCCATGTAGCCTTCCATTACCAGCTGTCCTCCTGCCTCACCCTCCTGAGTGCTGAGATTAACGGCATGTACCACCATGCCCAGCATTTTCTCCCGGAGATTCTAAAGTAAAGCCAGATATTAGAACTGCTGCAGTCCAGCCTGCCTTGCACTGTGGGCATAAGAAGAGGGCAGCACCACCTGAGCTAGCATAGTCACATTGCAATGCTACTAGCATGATATGCCAGGTTTTAGATTTTGTTATACCTTGTGGGTTTATTTTAGATAACTTCACACACACATAAATGACTTTTTGTCATGCTCACCATTACCCTTTCCCTCTCCCTGAATCTTCTTTTTTTTTTTTTAATTTATTTGAGAGCGTCAGACACAGAGAGAAATACAGATAGAGGGAGAGAGAGAGAGAATGGGCGCGCCAGGGCTTCCAGCCTCTGCAAACGAACTCCAGACACGTGCATCTGGCTAACGTGGGACCTGGGGAACCGAGCCTCGAACCAGGGTCCTTAGGCTTCACAGGCAAGCGCTTAACCGCTAAGCCATCTCTCCAGCCCTCCCTGAATCTTCTTGCCAACTAGTCCTCCTTCCACCTTTTCATGTCTGTATTTCTTCTGTGACTCACTGAGATGAACTAGGGTTGTTTCCGTGAGCATGGTGCGGGTGTCATTTCCTGAAGCATGGGCAGCTGACTTAAGTTTCAAATTTTTTACTTGATGACATAAATTTCCAGAAATTAAACTAATGAAATGAAAAAATTACTTGAATGAAAATGAAACTCAAAAGAAATAAAGTTGAAAATCTCACCAGATAGGAGGAGTGACTGTATTTAAACAAATCCCTCCTGAATCTAGAATCTTAAAAGTGCAGGTGCCAGGACCAATATAAACTGAGCCTAGGAGTCATGCCAGCTGGGAACCAGGCGGGAAGTGTTCACTGCTCACAGGTCACCTCACGGCAGCCTCTGCTGAGTGTAGCTGACCATTTGGATGGATGGTGGTCCGGGGGGGGGGGGGCAGGGGAAGAGGTGGAGAAGGGCAGGGATGACTCAGACCCTAGAAGACCCAGCCCAGGTCCTCTGCTTCTCAGTTAGGACAGCTAGGAAATTGTCCACACACTCTAACTTTACAGAGGCAGCAGGGGCGGGGACCCCAGGAATGATGCTAAGAAGGATTATAACCCTGCTGGCCACATGTCCAGGTGCTGTATGAAGCACGCTCTCTGGACTGCTTCTGGGCATTTTCTCTGGTCCACTAGGAGCTGGAGCTGTCCCTAGGACCAGCAGACACGTGGTGATGGCTTGCTGTGCACCAAACACAGTTGAGATAGACATCAGCATATTTACGGAATATTTGCCATAGCTTTACAAGATATGTGCTCTTATTATTGACAGACGTGGAGAAAAGAACAGATTGAAAGAAATCAGTAAACTACTCAAGGCTCACACAGCTAGCAGGTGACAATCCGACAATTTAGTACAAAGCCTCCAGTATCTGGCTAGGGATGTGATGCAACTTCTCTAAAAGTCAAGTCACCTGCTTTGGGACTCGTATGTCCTCACAGCCCGCATAGCAGCCAGCTGGCCTGAACCTCCTGAAGTACCACACCTGGTTTTCTAGCCGTCTTGACCTGCAGATGGGTCTTCCCCCTTCGCTGCTTCACGCACAGAGAACCCGGCACTCAGAATAAGCAACTTATCCCGCATCACACAACTAGCCAGTGGCAGAAGTCAATGACTGGGCACAAGGAGTCACATTTGGGCCTTTGTACTTTCAGCTTCTGTCAATGTGATCCCAGCTTTGGAAAGCATCTTGGGCGTGAAGGGAAATTAACCAGTTCCTTGTCAAGTGGCTCCCTCAAACAAACCTTTGTACAACTCTGAGGGGTGAGGCTCTTATCAGTAACTTACAGGTAAGCAGGTTGTTATAAGGGGTAGGATATTACCAAAGACATCCCAGAGCTATAGAGGCGTTGGTCATGTGAAAATTTCAAAATATATTAGCCCAGGGGCCAGACACTGGATTGCTGTATGTGGTTCCACCCTTCACTTCATGTTCTGAGTCTTTCTGTAGATTCCATCTCTCTTGCAAAGCAGAGTGTATGAGAATCAACAGCCTCTACAGAAGCCCTGGCTCCTCGGGCTCAGTGGTCTACACTTGACAGGTATGTTCACTGTGCCAAGCATCTGGGGAATGTTTAACACAAGCTATGTAGCAGCCTATTAGTGTAATGGGGAGGCAAAATAATAGTGTAGAAAGAGCTCTCACAAGGCACATAAACACTACTCCCCTTATGTACTATTATCTCAGAGAGAACAAGGGCTGGGCGGTGGGGAGGGGGATGGAGAAGACACAGCTTAACCCTTGCAGAAAGCAGTAGGACACAGCCATTTGGGAGATTAGACAGGAGAGCAAATAAGACACACAACAGCCCTGGGAAGCCACTACTCCCTCCCAGCTGAGCACTAGCTGCTTGATGGGCCAGGAGAAGCTGAAATATGGCCAGATTTGGAGAAGTGGTCCTTACGGCTTAGTGTAGGACGTTCTGGGGTTACACAGGCCTCAGCTCATCCCTTCTGTGTCTATTAAAAAACAAGGGTCAAGGTTAGTGTTTCTGTGTTGTGATTTGAATGTAAAAAGTCCCACAAAGGCTCGTGTGTGTGTGGACTCCTGGTAGGCAGAAGGTGACCCTGTGTGGGGAGGTTTTGGAACCTTTAGGAGGTGGACTCTGGTCGAAACAAATGTGTCAATTGGGGTGGACCATGAGCTTCAGTAGCTGGTGCCACTTCCTGCTCAGACTCTGCTTCCTGACTGGACACAATGTGACCAGCCAGCCTTTTCTTTCCCACCAATGTGGATTGTACCCTTGCAACTATCAGGTAAAATAAATCTTTCCTTTCTAAATCTGTTTCTTGTCTGGTATTTTGTCACATCAATGAATAACCACTGTCCATGCAGAGTGTCCCAAAGAGCAAGTGAGATTGTGGGTGGGAAATTCTAGGTGTGATGTCTGGCTATCTAACATGTTCTCTCATTCCTTCAGCCAACAGATATTTTCCATACAATCAGCACAACTTTTCCAGCCAAAGGAACAAGGGTTGGCATATGCATATTGATTGGGGGATCCCTCCCTTTTAGTGCCTGTGTTCTAGAGAGAGACAAAGAGTAATGTTGGGAAATGAGCCCCTTGCTATGGAGGAATTGCCCCATGCTGTGACAGGGTGATGGCTGAGTGGCCAGGATGGACAGGAACCTCTGAAAAGAATGACATCTGAGCAGAGAGCTGAGAACAGCCAGACAAGAAGAGCAGAGCTGACAGAGAGGACAGAGCTCCCGTCTGGGGAGGCTGAGGTGAAGCTGTTTGCCATGCGGGTAGAGGACAAGCCACATCTGGAGACATGGTGGGAGCAGGGAGAAGGGAGGACCCTATAACCTAAGGCAGGATGTGGAATCTGGGACAATGAGGAGACCCTTATGCAGGAGGACAAAGGCAAGTGTGTCGAAGGCCAGGCAGAAGGCGAGTGGCTGCTCACAAAGGGGCTCGTGGTATGAGAGTCATCACCCAATCAGGGCTGTGAGAGCCACCTCATCCTTAATCTTGTACATTCCAGAGTCTCCTCAACCTCATTTCCCTCTTAGGGACTACTCCCGGGCCCAATTCCTGTGGGTTTCACAAGGGACTGCAAAGATGGTTCCCTAAGAAAGGCAGGAGATGGGAGCTCAGTGGAACATTGGGGGTCATCAGAGCTCAGACCCCAAAGAGCCCAGCGATGGCTGCTTATTTCACTCAGCAAGGCTGTGACTATTAACCCATGGTGGCAAGAGATGACAAGGGGTCCAAAAGCAGAGCCCCTCTCCTTCCTTCTAAGCCAGGAATGCTGACTAGGTGCTTGGCACTAAACTGATCCAGGGCATTATGGAATGGATCAAGTAACAAGTTCTCTATGTTAAGGAGCTATTCCATGAGGTTCTGAGACACAAGAGACAGCAAGTGACTAGAGAGCCAGAAATGCCTCAACTGACTTAAAGGCAGAATGGAGGGAAGAAGATAAAGGTAGAAGGGAGGAGAGGAGCTCACTGGTGGTGAAGAGAAGAGTCTGGAGGTGGGTGGACCACAGGCACCATGGATATGGGGTGGCCAACAGAAGGACGGACAAGGATGGGAGGGCACAAATGTACTGGAGATGGGGCACTTGGTGGTGACAGGCAGGAGTGGAAGCAGGGACCAGTCTGCAGCCTGCTCTGTCGCCAGGAAGTGACAGCAAAGTTTGCCTCCATAGGACCGGCTGGGGGTGGCAAGAGGTGTCCAGACTCTGACCTCTGTGAAAGCAGAATGCCTGCCAGGGTCTTGGAAAGAGTCTGCTTTCCTGTGTTTCTGAGGCTGCTGGGATCAGGTGGGGCCAGATGCACTGTCTTGTCTACACTGGCGATGTCAGGTCAATATTCAGAAAGCACCTGGGTCTGCAAAGCTGCATTCCAGACTGTGAGACCTGGGTACCTGTTGGGAATTGGGATCTGGTGGGTGCTGGGAAATAGATGGTGTTGAAAGCACTGGGATGGGGTGAAATTCAGAGAAGCAGAGAGGGAAAAGCAGAGGCCTGCACACCAGGTCCTGGGCCTCCAACACTAACGGGTGGTGAGGTGGGGACTGAGCAGCAAAGAAGACTGACAAGGTGACCAGCAGATTGGCAGCAGAGACAGGGAAGAGTGAAGCTGGTGTTTACAGACAGGCTCTGGAAGCAGAGCTGATCCTGTATAGACGTCACTTAAGAAAAGGCCGTTATCTTCCTGGGACTGTGCAGCACACAGGTCACTGGTTCCATGTTATAGGGCAGTGGCTGGACTGCAGCTGATTTAGGGGAATGTCAGGACACAGTAAGACAGCAGGGACAACATCTATATCAAACCACCTCTCCTCCTCACTTCTGCTCTTAGGGATGCTCAGAGCATCCACCCATGTGATCTCGCTCTTTTTTTGTTTTTGTTTTTTTTGTTTTCTTGTTTTTTCGAGGTAGGGTCTCACTCTAGCCCAGGATGACCTGGAATTCACTCTGTAGTCTCAGGGTGGTCTTGAACTCACAGTGATCTTCCTACCTCTGCCTTCCAAGTGCTGGGATTAAAGGCATGTGCCACCACACCCGGCTATCCATGTGATCTCTTAACAAGGCCTGATGTGGAAGCTCCTTGGGACCACAGCAGAGAAGCAAAGAAACACACACACACACACACACACACACACACACACACACACACACACACACGGTCCTCACGGTCCTGGGTTTCTCTTTGCACATAGAGTCTCCATTCCTGGACACAGACCTTTCCCATTCCATAACCTGCCATCTAGACCATGAAGTTTCACAGGCAGAAGACAGACACCTTGGGAAAGGAGAATCAATAGGGCAAGCTGGGAGGGACACCCAAAGAAGATCTTCACATTGGTAGAGTTTGTTGAACCCGTTTTACAGGGGCTAAAACTCAGTGTGGAGACACTATGTAACAACTGAAGAGGAGATAAATGTCAAACCCAGAAACCCAGACCCAGGTCTTGTAGCCTATATATGCAAGTATTTAATCATGCTATAAACTTCCCCCAGGCCTCAGGGGGTAAGAGGTTCAAAAGATGGAATAAAATCCTCTACTCAACCAGAACTTTTAAGGCCCTCACCTTGGATCTACATGCTGTTTCTTCTCCCTTTTACCTCTCTAGAAAGTTGGGGCCACCTGTACCACCCACAGCCAAGCCTTGGAAACACAGTGCCTTGGACACTCCTAAGTCTCCATGACCCACCAGTGGTGATGTGACTGGCTGCACAAGACAAATGTCTACACAACAGAGAAATCATGAGCTAGGACATTTTCAATTCTGCCCTGTGAGAGCCACAGGATGTACTGAGAGATGGTGACTAATCCGAGCTCAGGCCATCCTTTCCTGGGGCCAGCCTCTCTCCCCAGTGTGGTGTTTAGGCTTGATATGAGTAAACAGAGCTGTCTACAGTCTGTTCACCTGAGTCCTGATGCACAAAGAATCCGAGCTAAAGGCATCTTCTCACCTGTGCTTCCTGGAGTGAGCTTGCACATCAAGGGTTGGGAACACCCAGAGCTCCCAAGATGCCTGCCTGCTGTGGCTTCAGCTGGTCAGCCTTCTCTCTTTTCCAGGATTTGCTGTAACCCTCTGAAGCAGGAACGTGGGAGCAGGGGACGACACCCAGGCTCATTCGAGACCCAAGCTACACTTGTAGCCTTATCCAGTTTTTGCAACTTGCCTACCAGGGAGACTTTAGTTCCCGCTTTCCTGGTGAGAAGCATTCTGTCCAAATACACATGGCAGACAGACAGCAGAGGCGTGTCCACGGCTGGGGCCTATCAGATTGCAGAAACTACTCTTCCATTGTGTTGCCATGACCATGGACAGCAGTGCCATCTTTGGAACTGGATGTGCCCTAGAGTTCCTCCCTGGATCTCTTCCAGTTTTAACCTGTGTCACGGAGGAAGGATTATCTCCACTCAGATTATCTCCACTCCAGGCTCCTCTTCCAGACCAAGCTCCAGGAGCCTGGGAAATGGACTCCTTCTGTCCTTTAAAATAGCCTGTGTCCATTACCAAAGGTTCATTCTCATTGCCCACTGGTTCCCCTCAGGATGGACTGCGACACTCATGTGACCCCTTGGGCAGGTGTCTGTGCAATTAATGGAGGAAGCCTGGTCTTTTGTCTCACAGTGTCCTCACACACGCCACCCCTCCCCACAAGAGCAAGATCAAATGAAAATTATGAATCTAAGGCGGCAAGAGTGCGAACTGGGCTCAGAGGTGAGACAAGGTTTGGTGTGACTCTCCTTGGGCCACTGGTCCTTGAAGGTTACTTGAAGGAGTCCAAGGAATCTAAATTCAAGCTTTCTTCCCAGGCTGCCATGCAAGACACACCATACATACCCTTGTGGACAGTCACATGAACATACATGCAGACATGTCCATAGGTAGGCTCAGAGGTCAGAACACATTTTTGAAAGATTATTGAAAATTAGTGTGTAAGTGACAACACAGGTGATCAGGCACATTTACGCAGGCCCCGCGTTCTCCTGTGGTAGTCCACCCTTGGGGCAAAGCCCCGCCTGAGTGAGGAGTGAGGTTCGACCAAGCTGGGTCTACTCAGATGTGCAGAGGAGCGAAACAAAGATGCTTAGTTGTGCAATGCACTGGGGTGCACAGCCCACTAGGCAAGATCATCTCACTTCCATACTAACGAGAGCCTGGGTGGAACATAACCCGCAGATGTCTGCAACAGCTAAGGCCCATGATAAAACGTGCTCAGCAAGCTACGTTAAATGTGTCCTGCTGCGGTCATGAGTTTCCTGCCTGCTGGTTCCCTCTTGGACTGGGCCAGAATGTACCTCCTTACCTCTCCCCACCACGTTGCTCATTCATGCTTTCATCTGGTTGTCCCACAGAGCAACATAAGATCCCATTGTAAATAAACAAGCAGACATGCCGTCCATGTGTCTGTTACCACATCAAGCAGGGTAGTCTGGTCAGATTCCCAGGATGTGGGAGTGGACATTTCACAAGAGCCACCTCACATTTTCAATGAAGTTTTGTTTTGTTTTGTTTTTCTGAACTATTGCATATAGGTTCTTCCAGAGAGTTGGCCAGAAGGAAAGGATCCTTACTGTCATGAGCATATTTTCTGGTGCAATGCATGGCACTTTGTAGATCAGCATGAATGTGTACACGTGGGCATCTGAGTGTGTGTATGGGAGTGGGTTTATGTGGTGTGTTCCTATGACTGACCATCAATGTACATGTGTGTGTCTGTGTGTGTGTGTAGTGCATGTGTTCGTATGTAGGTAAATTCAAAACACCCAAGTCAGTGTGATCCAAGGGTCAAAAAGAGAGAAAAAAAAAAAAACAAGGTCATTTTACAATAAAATAAGTCACCTAACCCATACAGTGTAGACCACTGTTTTTCCTCAGTCTTCCAGTAAATACAGCTGAAATCAGAAGCAACGAGATTAGTCAACCACATTTCTTGGAAAGCCTTAAGACACTGTGTTCCTCCACGTTCTTTGATAGCTTAGTTAGAACAAAGTTAGCTGCAGGAGAAGTCAACCACTTGGAACAACACCCCATGCATATAATTATAGAGATGCATATTAACATATAAACATGTGTGTACACATACACACACACACACACTTGTTCACAGAGATCAATGTATTTGTGGTCACTTTATATTACCTCTTTTTCAGCTCCAAACTAAAACCACAATGTGAAACGCAGCCCTCCATGGGCTTGGACAGACACAGCCCCCATAACTTGGGCAGCTGCATCCTGGAGGCAGCCTCCATTTTACTTGGGCGGCACCAGCAATTGATTGGCACAGGCCCCATGGCTTGGACTTGGCAAGGAGAGGGTGACAGTCTGAGCTCAAATTCCCTCTAGTCCCACCAAAGCAAGAGAGATCGCTGAGGTATAGGTATCTCTTAAGAATATATGGCTGGGGAGACAGCTCAGTGGTTAAGGTGTTTTCCTGCAAAGCCTCACAACCTGGGTTCAATTCGCCAGTAGTATGCTCGCAAAGCCAGATGTACAGGGTGGCACATGCATCTGGACTTTGTCATAAAGATGTCAACTTTGATAGCAATAATAACAGTAACATGTAGAGCCACATCATGAATTAGAATTCATGAATTAGAATCCATCATCTAATCTTTAGAGATGAATAAACAAAGGCAGAAAGGAGACTGTCCATTCCATCATCATTCTAGAGGAAAAACAAAACGGCAAGAGTCATGTTCAAAATAAATATGGAAGGCTGTGGTTAACTCATGCTTTTAGACGTGTGTCCATGGGTAGAACCTGATACTAAACTATCACAGCCTGAGAGAGAGAGAGACAGGTCCCAATATATATGTAGGCCCCTAGGATTTCTTTTGTGGGTGTCTGAGGAGCTGCACTGCATCCTCCGCAAGGGACAGAGGGTGTTGGAGTGAGGGAAACGGAAAGAGTCTAGTGGTTTGAGAACTTGCAAAGCTCAGCCCATCTGTCAGCATAAGCAGATGCAGATCAGAGTATGTATGTGGTATGCCGCTTCAGAGAGGGGCATGGGGGTTGGTATCTCCTTTGGGAAGACACACCAATAACAAAATAATAATAGTAATAATAATAATAAAGTTGGGAAAGTGACGATAGTGGACTTGATCACATTCCCAGTTATATACACAATGTTTTCTTGATACCAATGCTTGTTAAGAGCACGTGCTCAGAGCCACCAGAAATCCAAGCACATTCCCTGCATCAGCTCCTGATATCCCCTTCCACATGGTGGGGGATGTGTGATCACCTCTTTCCCGAGTGAAGCAGCTCACAGAGGTGAGGCAGCAGGAGGTCATCAAGGTCAGTGAGGTAGGAAGGAGCTGGCAGGCTGCAGTTTGGCCAGTCTTGTCCCTGCCTTGCCTGACATTGGCTCCTGTGCCTTAACCACGCTAGCCTTTGCTAAGAAGCATCCTGCATGAGCCAACTCACACATGTGAGATCCCCTCACCAGATAGTCCTGTTCACCCAGAAGCTAAAAGCAAAATAAGCCATCTTCTAACCAGGAAGGAAGAGACAATGCCATACAGTCCTACACCCAGTAAGTTGTTTGCTATGTGAGAGAGGCCGGGCTGAGACTGGTTGTGAATAAGCACAGGCAGAAAAGTTTTGGGTTGTAAAACTCCCTTCTGGTGTCCTTTGTGAGCAAGAACCGGAGTTAGGCAAGGACAAGGACCTACACCAGCCAGCCCTGCACCCAGCTGGAGAGGAGGTTTTCATCCTCCAAGTCTACAAATTAAAACTTGATGTATTCAACATAAATGAAACATGCTTTTTAGTTTCCCGTCAGTTTCAGTCACTTTCTAATAAAATCTCCTGGCACAAGGTTAGAATTAAGTAACAGATTACTATTTCTAGTGAGTAACAAGATCATAACAATTTTCCCAAGAAGAACTCCCAGTGACCTTTGGGTAGAAGGCAGGGCCTCTAGTTGCTTCTTGAGGCCCCTGTGGTCCTAGTGCCAAGCCACAGCCATGACATGGCACTCTCACCCACAGCTGCTCTTCCACCCTTCCTCTGTAGCCTCTGGGTCCACCCAGGGAGGACAGCTGGGTGGACCACTTGTGGTCACACACAGGTTCTAAATGTGCCTGTTTGTATATGTAGTGTGTGATGTTCAGTGAGCATGTATGATGTATGTGGACTATGCGATGTGGTGTGTGTGTGCATGTCTGTGTGTGTGTGTGTATGTGTGTATAATGTGAAGTGTATATATATATATATATATATATATATACACATACATGCATATATATGTATGTATGTATAAAGTGTGAGTTTATGGTAAGTGTACTGTATATGGTGTGGGGGGTATATAAACTGAGAATGGGAGGTGCACATGTATGTGAGGAGTGTGAGATGCGTACAGCATATGTTAGGTTGTCACATGCAGCTCCTGTGTAGAGCATAAGATATATATTATGTGACAAGATGTGGTATACATATGTAAACTGTTAGATATATATGGTATGTGACATCTGTAGATATGAGTGTGATTGTGAGAAGTCGATGTGGTACGAGTGAAGTATGTGTGGACAGTGAGGTGCACGGGGGTGTGGAGTGTGTATAAGGCATGCACTGATGGTGTGAGCAGTGTATGTGTATGGAGTGTGTGACTGTCAATGTAGCGGTGGCGGGTGAATACGGGTGTATGTGGTCAAGGGCCTTCCTGAGTCTACCACACAATCTATGGCTGGCGAGGCAGAAGGGAAATGGGGAAGGCAGGAGTGCGGTCAGACAGACGTGGTAACTAGGCCCAATGCTGCCAGCAGGGCTGTGGCCTCTTGGATAACCCCAGAAGCTCATGTTCAGAGGGAGTGGGTGACAAAAGAATTTCACAGACCAAATGTGCCAACAACTAGCGTGAAGCCCTGACATTTTCAGCCGAATCTTTCATGGGAAAGCTAGAGACCGCCCCGAGTGCAGACTCTGGGCTAATGGAAACCTAGGAGCTGCCACTCATCTTCCTTCCTGATGAACTTGGGGGAGGGGGAGCCACATAACTGGACCTCAACTCTGCCTCCTGGAAAGGGGGATTTGAGTCACTGCCTGACTCCCCTGCCCTCTACCTCCAACCCCCAGCAGGCCCTGTGGCCTGGGTTTTGCCCCCATTGGCCCTGTCTAGGAGTCGTGGCCCACACGACACAGCGTGTGCAATGGCTGCTGCATGCCACCCCAGCTCAACTCAGCTGCTCTGTCCTGAGAGGCTGGCCTGGCTCCTCCCCTGGTTAGACCCTTTGGGACATTGTGCTTTTTCTTCTCCAAAGCACTGGTCACTGTAGGAAACCACCCTGCTCGCTACACGACCTGTTCTTTATCCCCTGCCTTCTTAGATGTCTTGCTCCACACCTCAGAGCAATGCCCACTTTGTGCATCTGGTTTTATGTGGGTACTGGGCAGTCAAACTCAGGTTGTTAGAGTTTGAAGCCCAGCGCCTTAACTGCTGAGCCATCTCTCCAGCCCAGATATTTCTTATTTCAAACAGAAGGAAGTAGAAAACGAGTTTTGGAGGGAACCCAATAGCAGGCTCCTTGGGGAGTCTCAGTGGCCTGATTATGAGCCACAAACAGGGCAAGGGTGCACCCTCAGTGGGCATCAGAGTCCCCCACTCCAGTGTCCCTGCTTTGTGGCAGCAAATGGGCCTTCAGGGAAGTGCTAAACTCATGCACAGGTAGCAAAGGCCCCAGAGAGCGAAGTAGATGGCAGCATGCCATGCTCACCCAGATACAGGGTCAGGATCTCTCCAGTGAGAGGCCCAGTGATCACTCTCTCCTCCTCACCCAGGAGAAGCCTCTCTCCTCCCTCCCCTGCCAAGTGGCAAGTGCAGAATTCCCTAATCAAAACGGTCCAGGAATAGGAAGGGAGTCATGTGACTTACCAACAGCAAAAGAGGGAGGGAATGCCTACGTGTCAGGAGAGCTAGAGCCAGGAGGAGCTGCCCTTCTTTGAATCCAAACTGACATTTCAGCCCTACAGGTCAGGACCCACAAAGTAGGGACCATGGGGACAGGGGACAGAGGACCACCACAGCCTGTCCCCAGAATAGAAGTAGGTGGAGGCCTCATCCCCAGTGACTTGCTGGCATCTCATAGACCCACATATAGGAGCGATAAGCTATATAAAGATTGCTGTGTGGCCACCACAGAGCCTGGGGTGGAGACAGTTCTTAATTATAGTTAGGGCTCTGGGGCTGGGCCCGTCCATGGCTTCCACACCACACAGTGCAGGAAGCTGAGGACGATGCTGGGTCCCTTGGGAACCTCAGTTAGGCCACAGAGAAACAGGAGTCGGTGCTATGGTACGGTAGCACTTCTCTGAATGTGCCCAAGGTTGAGGAGATAGTAAGCCTTCAGTGGCTACACTGGTTGCAAAGAGAGGGTGTGGGCTTTGGACGCAGTCAGACCTCCCTAAGGCACTGCCAGCAACATCATGGGTCGAGAGGAAGGGAGGGAGAATGGCGAAGGAGAGGAGGCAAAAACAATGATAACCAAGTTAAGCCTACACTACGCTAGGTGTAATGCAGCCATGGTTTCTTGCCCCAGCACATAGGGAGGAAAAGAGCTACGTAATGTATATTTATAAATAGGAAGAAACAAAATTCAGGAAAATCATGAAGCACGCTAATAATCATACAGGCTTAAGAGCCTGAAACTGAAGACTTTACACCCGTCGCTTCACACCACCACCCCCGCCACTCAAGGGGCCAGTGAGACCAGAACCCATCGTGTGACCTCCAGGGTACCAACATCCACATTCGTAACTCTAAATCTAGCAGTCACATTCAACGTAGTTTAAAAAATGAGACAGGGCTGGAGAGAGGGCTTAGTGGTTAAGGCGCATGCCTGTGAAGCCTAAGGACCCAGGTTCGATTCTCCAGGTCCCACGTAAGCCAGATACACATGGTGACACATGCATCTGCAGTTTGTTTGCAGAGGCTAGAGGCTCTGCAGTGCCCATTCTCCCTCTCTCTCTCTCTCAAATAAATACACTTTAAAAAAATGAAATAAGTTTTACTAATATATCAGATACTAATTTTCAAAAATATCATCTTTTCCATGTACACACAGGAGAAAATTCATGACATATAAGAGGTAATGAAGTTTCTTTTCATATTAAATCTACCAAATCCAATGTGGACAGTACACTCCTAGCTTTGAAGACACACGCAAAGGCAATGTGGGTCTCCAGCATGTGTCTCCCACGTGTACGATGACAGTGTGGACATTGTGCTCGCAGCATGTCTCGGTTTGAGCCCATTCCCGGTACTCTGTAGATACACACGTGGAACACTGTGAGTCTCAAGCTTCCGTGTCCCCCCACGTGTAAAGTGACGGGGAGCACGTAATCCTTTAAGTGTACATCAGCCCTGTGCCTACTGCTCAGTCGTCACATACTCACTCTGTTGGCCTTGTTCCGTTACAGAACCATGACTCACAGTTTGGAGGACATGTTTTAGGTCATGAAGGTCTAGATCACCCGTGTCCTCCAACATGAACCCACTTCCTCCTTGTGGCGAGGGAGAGGATTGGAGAGGGAAAAGTGTTTTGCAGAACACTTCACTAATGCTGGGCGTGGTGGTGCACGCCTTTAATCCCAACACTTGGAAGGCAGAGGTAGGAGGATCACCATGAGTTTGAGACTACAGAGTGAATTCTAGGTCAGCCTGAGCTAGAATGAGACGCTACCTCGGAAAACCAACAACAACAACAAAAAAAAAAAAAACTTCACTAATGACATCTGCCTTAAGTTCTACTCCTTGGACACAACTAGACTCTGAAGGTACCTCTGTGTTTGCCCCACTCTAAGAAGCAGAGACATATGCCTTTAGCTTGACCCAGCCTACTCCAGCCCCAGGGTACCTTTTCTAGACCCACATCAGCCTTCCAAATCTAAACATTGGCTTAGATTTCACCACAATACAAAGAAAGTGAATATATGTTACTGGTAGCCAGGATTTACAATTGCAGGACACTCTCTCTCTGTTTTTAGAGAAGTGGGGATGGGTCACAAGCTAAGTCTTCCCAGCATGCACTAGAAGGAGCGAGCACACTCTTTGCCTGTCCACTGCCCTCAACTTCCCTTAAGCAGTATTTAGGGAACTCCTGAATACCAGACTCTGTCTCAGTACTAGAATGCTCCTAGAAGCAGACTTTATCCTGGTGGAGCACAGAGTCTCCATATTCATATTTGAGGTGTGACACAAATGCAAATACAAAACCCAGTACACACTTAAAATGCAGGTGAGGACAAACTGGCCTGAAATTACTACACCTAATGTTCACACTCATATATTAATGTTACTCTCACTTCTGGTTAGAGAAGCTTCTCTTTTCAGATGGCAGTGTCTACAGGGATGACCCAAAAGGCAACACAGTGCTGAGAAGAAGGGATGGAGGAGTGCCCAGCACTGAAGCATCTCTATCACACCCTCCAGGGCTCAGGGTCCATTGTAGAAGAGGTGGCAGAAAAAAATGTAAGAGGCAAAGGAAGGGTAGCATTCCTTGCAATGCAACTGTCCGGACAGAAATTGGCCTCGATATCCATGACCTCACAGTTCCTAGTAATATCTTCACAAGGCCTACATAATAAGAGAAAAATATGATGACATCAAATTAAAGGAGAGACTAATGGAGAGAAGGGGATATAACAGAGAGCAGTGTTGTGAAGGGGAAAGTGAGGGAGGGGAAGGAAATATCATGGTTTATTTTCTATAAGTATAGAGCTTGTCAATAAAAAATAAAATTTAATAAATAAATAAATAAAATGCAGGTGAGGAGCAAGCAGATGGCTCAGTGGTTAAAGGTGCTTGCTTGCAAAGCCTGCTGGCCACATAAAGACAGATGCACAAAGTGGCACATGTATCTGGAGCTTCTAAGAAGTGGCAGGAGGCCCTGGCACACCCAGACTCACTCTCTTTGTCTGCTTCTTTCTCTCAAATAAGTTAATATCGTATAATATTTTAAAATGCATGTGATGATACGGGTACATGTATACAGCGTAACTGTCACTTGCTTGCTGCTACAAGTGGACGAGTGAATTCCCAGCCCAGCACTGCATCCCAGATACCTGACATATGGCCCAGCATGGAGGAATCATTCAAAGTGTGTTGGCTGATTAAATGAATGAATGAGTGAATGAATAAGTGAGCTGAATAAATGTTTACTACATTGCAGAGCTGTTAAAGACTGAATGAACAGAATAGATTGATTTTAATGGCTGTTGTGATACATGGCTGTTTAGTGAATGAAATGTGTTGTATCAAGCTGAATGATTACTCCATAAAATAAAGCCCCCACTGTTATTCCATGATTGCCCTACCATCAGTCATGATGAAGGCCCGTCCAGAATGCTTACCATTCGGCCCAAGCTGCGATGTGCTGTGTGTGTTATTTCTGGTGTTTGGATTCCGTGATGTGACTCAATTAGATGTTTCCAGATGTTTCCAATATGTTATTGTTAGCTCTTATTTTGTTTTGCTTTGTTTCCACGTGGAGTGATTGTAAGCGGATTCCGTTTGTCACCAGAACAGACCAGGCTCTATCCATCTCACAGCTGTGTTGACAAAAATGGCTTCTCCTCTGGAGGCTGGGTGTTAACTTTAATCTCACTTCTACTTAGGCATCTGGAGAATCCTGCCTATGGAGGTTCCATGAGATGCTCTTGAGGGCAGCATGTGGGCACGTGTCGCTCTGGGCCAGCCTGTATCTGCTTCCCCTTTTCTGGGCAGTTCCCTATGCAGCTTTCTTCATAATCAAACTCCCTTCCTTACAGGAGAAGGAGAGGTTAACTGTATTCACTCCAAAATATTAGCCAAGATGGTGTGGTTTAGAACTCAAGTATTCAGCCCAATTCCTTTCCAGAACTAATGACTGACTTGAGACCAGTCACACGGTCTCTCCTAGTCTAGTCAGACTAACTGAGAGGTCTGCAGGGAAAGAGCCCCCTCCCTTTTGTTGCAGGCCCAAAGAGTTCCATGAGGCAGGTACAGTTTTCGTGGGTTGGCATCCCCTCTGTCCACTCACGTCAGTCAATGCTCTATCCTGCTCCCAGCCCCAGGAGGCCCCCCAGTGACCAGCGAGGGGTCACCTGGACTCCATGGCTGGCTAAAGGAGAGTGCACCCATGCTACAGAAGGGGTGGGACCTCACTTCTGATCTTTGTAGCTATGGCCCAGGAAACAAGTGCTTTCTGCTGGTGGCCCTCCTCAGCCTTCACCAACTCATCCATTCATGTTTGGATTATGCCATGCTACACAGAGCCTTCATCATATCTCTTCATTTAGAGGTGGGATCTGCCACTCAGATATTCCCACCACAGAGACCATCACCACCCACAGAGAAGCCTGGGGGTGGAGAGGGAGGAACCACACGTGGTTACATCCTGTGAAGCTTGACCTCGGGGTGTCTCAGTCTCGTAGAAAAGCAAACTTGCTTTCTGGTTCAAGCCATTGGAGTGCATTTTCTGTCACCTGCACTCTGCAGCCTTAACCCTGACTCTGAGCCAAGGTTGGCAAAGGTCACCCCTGACTTCTGTACGCACAGTATGGGGGGGCTGCTCCCAGCTCTGCTGCCCTGTCAGCTGCGTAGTGTGGGCCCAGGACTTGTCTTCCTGGGGTTTTCTCTGCCATGACCAGAAGAGACCTCAGACATGATGCTTCAGTCTAGATTCAGCTCTGCTGAGATCCAGAATCAGCCTGAACCAGACCAGCAAGAAAACAAAATGCCAGAGAAAAAGGGCTCTATGTCTCCAGCTTCCTGGGCATTGACATCTAGGTGTCCAAGATGGTTCCTGGAAGTTGTCATCCCTGACACTGGACCTGCCTCTTAGCCAAGGCAGTGAGCCTATTCTCTGGGTCTTCTTAGCCCAGACATCTGGTCAGCATGAACCTACAACAATCCCTAAACACAGCCAAGCCCAGGGAATCTAATGTGGCTTCCTTTTTCCAATGCCCCCCACCCACCCCGTGATTGAATGCTGGGTGTGGCTTGCCTTCAGTTGTGTCTTCTAGAACCTCAGCGTGGAGTGCTTTTGATAAGAGGAGATAATGTTTGAGGATGGAATGAGAGTCACATCAAGACAGTTACACGGAATCTGTGTGGACCCTCACTTAGCCTCTGAATGTGATGTCCTCTTTGATCTCAAAGGCCTTAGTCACCAATGACAACCTCTCTCCAGTGAGAAAGGCTTAGTCATCAGTGCAGATCTCTCCCAAACCTAGGTCTCTCCATGTCTATAACCATCCTGTAAAGGGACAGTGCCTTTTTCTACTGTCCTGATCAGCTTTTATTCTCTATACAGATCTGAACATGCATGTGCCAGAACACAAGCATACCCCATATCAATGCAAACATACATATGCATGCACACCACACACACGGAAAAAGAATATTTAAGGTCAGCTTAGGCAACATAGTGAGAGCTGGCATCAAAGCAAAACAACAGGGGAAAAACTTACCATCAGTATCACCACTCATAACAATGAAACCCTGCCTACTGACATTTTCAGAACTGCTTAGTTACCAGCCAGTGTGACAGGCACCAAGACTACTACATGCTAAGGAGCCCAATGGAGCAATACCCAAGTGCTGAAGCCTGCCCCAAGGACACACTCAATCAGGCTTGTGTTCCTGTTATCTTAGCCTTAACTCAGATTAATGCCAGATGCAACCGGCTGCTTCCTGGAAAGCATACAGGAAGGGAGACCCTGCTGGCAGTTCCCTGGCACAGGCCATTAGGTCACTGCTCTCACCTTTACACTTTCTGAAGACTCTCATCCTAAAAAATCACAAGAGGAAGTGGAACACATGGTTACTGGGCTATTAGTCACCTGGCTGGTGCAGCCCTTCGACACAGGGAATCAGAAGACACCGCGGTAGTGGGGAGCTCCCTCTTCTTTAGACACAGTTGTGACAGGGTTCACGTTCTGCCACCCTATGTGGAAGGATAGGTTAGCTGGTCTTCATCACAGCATGGAGAATAACACCCTACAGTGTCCTCTCCCTTACACGGGGAACCTGCTGGATTGAAAGCGACAATGCAGCGGAGTGCAACGACCCCATTCCCCTCCAGAACCCCACAGGCGTGGTCTAGCTCACTAATGTGTGTGTTTCAAAGCCCCTCAGCTGTGTGGACCCTCCCCCACCACCAGTTCCACGTAGCGCATCCATGAGCAAGGGAGAATCCTTCTCCAGAGAGCCCGCCCCTCAGCAACACCTCCGCTGCCACCACGCAAGGACTCAGCCTGAACTTACACACCTCTTCACGTCTCGCCTGGAGACCAGGAGCTCCACCCTAGGGATAGGAGCTAACTCATCTCTTTCTGTAGTCCCAGAAATCAACAAAAGGCCACACAGATAAGTGGATTAAATATTCACAGAAAGGCATGCAACCAACAGAATCTAGAGTCATCCCACTTCCTCGAATGATTGATTCAGTTGTTCCCTTACTGGACTTCAGGCCAGACCCATTCCTGGATTTCTGGAACCAGACTCAAACTTCTCCAGATGTCTCTACCACCACTGTCTCAACCTCCTCCCAAGGCCACACGGGCCCTTGGCAGAAGTTGGACACTCTGGGCTTCACAGCCAGGGGTTGCTCAGTACCAGTCAGTGATGGGCAAGACTGGCTGAGATTCGGCTGTCCCCTCCTCCACGCTCACCTACACAGCAGCCTCAGAATATAGCTTCTGCTGGGCTTGGAAGAGAAGTCAACCACCACCCACTGCCACCCAAGAAGGACAAGTGTCATCCCCAGGAAGCAGGCAGAGACGGAAACAGGAGACAGGCTGGGCAAGAGAAAACCACTCCATTTTTATCTATCGTAGGGCAGGAAGCTATTGTCAGAATGGCCTGGCAGGGCCCTGGAGGTCAGACTGACTTCCAGGTCAGCCATGGGGTCAGCATCCCTCTGCCTGCCTGCTGCCCATCATCCAGGCCACGCCCCCCTCCCGCACCACATTCCAGAAAATCCAGCTAGAGACCTAAGGCCATCTGCAAGGACAGCAGGTCACCAGCCCCTGGGAGACATGGGACACCCAGGGAGCCTGTCTGGGAGCACTTTCTTGCCTATTCACTCACTGCATCCCTTCGGGGAACCCCACAATGTGCCAGGCGTCTGCCTCAGAGCTTACAAACTCTGAGCAGTCAGAGATATCTTTAATCCACAAGGCTTTTTGCCCCCACGTCTGTCCCCACCTCTGCCACTGGAGGAAGAAAACAAGCAGGTCCTGTGATGACAGGCTCCGCTGGGTGTGAGCTGTAACTAGATGTACGGTGGCCCCGGGTGGCCCTGCTTCTGCTTCTTGCCTCACTTGGCCTCCCCTGGAGCCTGGCTGTACTAGGAAGTCCTGCCAGCCTTGGAAAAGGACAGAGATCCACGGGAAATCGGGGCCCACTCACTTTCACACAGCCGGCGTCTCAGCTTGCCCCGGATCTTGTCTATGGCGTTGAAGTCAGACACGTGGAAGACATGCGCAGAGTTGGGCTCTGAAGCGATCTCATCCAGCTCCTCTTTCAGCGCAGCGCCCACGCCCACGGCAAAGATGCGGATGCCAGCAGCACGGGCGGCGGCAGCGGCCTCCAGTACCAGGTCCTGGCTGCGGCCGTCGGTCAGAAGGATGGCCACCTGCTGGTAGGCGCGGTTCCCAGGCCGGCCTCCCGCCTGGGCAGAGAAGCTGCGGCTGGTGATGTAGCGCAGCGCGTCGCCTGTGTTGGTGTTGCCGCCGTGGTAGGCGATGCGCCGCGCTGCGGCCTTGACCTCCTCCCGGGAACCAAAGTGACCCAGTTCAAAGGCCGTGGTGGGGCGGTCGCTATAGCGCACTACCCCTACGCGGGTGTGGGCAGGGCCGACTTCAAAGGTGTCCACCAGGTTGGCCACCCACTGGCGGACCTTCTCGAAGTCCTCCTTGCCCACACTGGAGGAGGTGTCCAGGAGGAAGACCAGGTCATATTGCACACTTTTACAGCCTGCATGGGTGAGAGAGAGAGAGAGAGAGAGAGAGGGTAGGTGGGATGAATGAGTTGTGAAAAGGGTATGACCTCGGGCCCTACAGCTGCCGTCACCAAAGCCACACAGACCCATGTCAGATGCCTGCCTACTTTCTCCTCCACTGACCACCAGCAGCAAGCCAAGGCCCAGGTACTTTAAGGCCCACAGGCAAAATGATGAGCCTTTCTGAAGTCACTGTGAGGGTCAACTGAATGTATGGAACCTTAAAATAAAGCAACTCACTTTGGTACTTTGAATGACATGTCCCCAGAGGATCATGCGTTTTAAATACTTTGTCCACAGCTGGTAGACGTTTAGGACAGTTGTGAGGCTTTGGGAAGGTGGACACTTGCTGGAGGGGACAGATGTGCGGCTGGGGCTGGGCTTTGGGATATTATAGCTCAGATGCAAGCCCAGTGTGTAAACCGCTTCCTCCCAGCTGATGTGACAAGATGTGAAGCCTTAGGGTCTTGCTCAGGTTGTGCTTTCGCCACCAAGATGAAACTTCCACTCACAGCAACAAGAAGCTAACCGCTGCAGTCACACCCATGGAATGCCACTATGGGCAAACTTTCCTTTGGGGGTGGTCTATGTGATCAAATTACAACATACACCAAAACATATGTGTATATGAAACTTTCAAAGAGCAAGTAAAAAGGTGACTTCATTAGTACTTAAAAAAAAAAAAAAAACTGCTACAAGTAATGGATGCCTGCTCCCGAAAACTAGAAAATATAACCAAAATCTGTTTTGTTTTGCTTGTTTTTGTCTCTGCTTTTATGGACTTTTGCATGTGTGTGCTATGTGTGGCGAGGTGTTTGTGGGGTGTGGTGACATTTACACCTCAGGCATGCAGGCAGAGGTCAGAGGATCTTATCATTTGTCCTCCTCTCTTGTTCACTCACCTATACATTTCCAAATAAACCCAGACCAAGCTTTGGATGGTCATGCTTCTGTGAGATTCCTCATATCCCCCACCAATTTTCTTATTGTTTTCTGGGGCTAAGTCACTACAATTAGAATTGTGGTAGAAAGACACATTTCCTTGAGAAACCCCTGCAATGGTATGGCAGGTCTCATGGTCCCCATTGAGCACACACGTGCTTTCCCTCATGCTGCCATGTCCGGCATTAGTCTTTTGACCATAGTCAGTGTGACATTTTAGCAAAATGCGTTTTTGTTTTTAGTACCCAAATGTTCATCAGACTGGCTGAGCAGCAAACACCAGAGACCCTCCTGTCTTTTATGCACCCTACAGGACTGGGATTCCATGTGCTCATGGCCACACCCAGCTCTTTACATGGATGCGGAGAAACTGAACTCATGGAGAATGGCTTCTCAGACCTTCATACTTGAGCAACAAGTGCTCTTACCCTCTGAGCCATGTCTTCAGTGCCTCAAAACCCATTCTAATTGAGTATGACCCATCTACATGAACAGAGAGCCACTGCTAACCCATGGCATGTACCTTTGACTGTAGTCTGTTTCCCTGGACTTACTGATGACATGGGACAGTACCAGGCACCGGACAGTACCAGGTACCTCCCACATCCAGCAATATGCTGGAAGCCCTTCTATAGCCATATTGTGGTTACATAGCATCTACTGCTTAAATGGACATAATTCATTTTATCCCATGCTTTCTGGTCAGATATTTAAATGCCTCATAGCATTTCCCCATTAGAAAGCCTATATAAATATGTAACATTCATGTTGTATAAATATATAGCAGTTCTATAATATTTTATGTATCTATACTTACATGTCTACAAACATAATTTTTATATAACTATACAATGATGTTGATTAAACAAAATAAATATGCTTTTAAATAAATAAATTTTCTCCTCCACATAGCAGCCCTGTATATGGTGCCTACTTAGCCATTTCACAATTTCAAGGCAGAGTATTCTCGGAAGCTCCAGATTAGTCTGCAAACCCGCATCAGAGCTGCGCTCAAGCTCTATGGCCTCAGCTCCGCCGTGACCAGAAACCCCCGCGCCTCGGCGAGCACCTGGCACGAACATTTGGGTACTAAAAACAAAAACGCATTTTGCTAAAATGTCACACTGACTATGGTCGAAAGACTAATGCCGGGCATGGCGGCATGAGGGAAAGCACGTGTCTGCTCAATGGGGACCATGAGACCTGCCATACCATTGCAGGGGTTTCTCAAGGAAATGTGTCTTTCTACCACAATTCTAAATGTAGTGACTTAGCCCCAGAAAACAATAAGAAAATTGGCGGGGGATATGAGGAATCTCACAGAAGCATGACCACCCAAAGCTTGGAGAAAATGTATCCCACTGCCCAGATGGAACAACTGGAGCGCAGGTCAAATGACTGGCATAGAGGTCACTGGTGCCAGAGCAGCGGGACATCATGGCGGCAGCAGGAAGGAGTCTTCGCTCCCCACCCGGGAAGCACCCCAGCATGCATGGGGCAGACTTGCTGGGAATAAGTCTTGAACTGTGGGAACATGTACGTGTGTGTGTGAAGCGTGCAGTGGAGGGTGGGGACGCTTGAGGAGCAAGCATTGCTGGCCTCAGCCATACACAGCTGGTGGGTGAATTCTACGATTTTGTACTTTCGAGCTTTTGTATAATCACACACACACACACACACACACACACACACACACACACACACACACACAGCAATACTTCACTGTGTGGCCTAAGCTGATGCCTAAGCCTAAGGCACATGTACATCACCCTCCAGTTTTCAAAACCTAAGTCCCAGCCTGCCCAGGCGCTGAGTGACATCCCAGCCCGTGCAGAATTTTCCCTTCTGCAGGTTGTTTGTACAGATGGAAGGACTCAGGGATCATTCCTGGGGAGTTTTTCTCCTGGACACAAGGGCCATCGTTTTGTCCTTGGGACAATGACGTCTCAGCCTAGTCAGGGTCATTGGTGCTGAGGGCCAGCGTGCAGGCTACGATCCCAGAGCAAATTTGTTTTAAGGTTCCAGAAGGTTCGTCCTCTCAGGGTGCCTCACCCAGGGACCCTTTGAGCTTTGGCCCATTTTCCCCCAGGGATGGAAGCACCCTGGGTTGTGAGCATGTGAGGAGAAAGTGCCTAGTGTAGAGAAAGCTCCTCACCAGAGGCTTCACCCTGTGGAGGCCCCGCCACCATGCCCTCATGTGAGGCGAGGCTGGGAGGAACATTCCCCTAGGCACCGAGGTCTGACTTGATGGGTTTGGGGGTGGGCGAGGCCTGATCTCAAGGCGACAGAGTGCCTGACACTGGATTCAGGGCCTACTGTGCCACTCCCATCACTCTGTGCAAGGACAAGGCAGCGGTGCGCTGGACACAGGCTACCTTGTACTGCTGAGCTCTCTTGAGTCCAGCTCTCAGGAGGGCCTTCCCCGTGACAGGGACCCCAGCCCAGTGGGACAGTGAACCCATGTCATCACCTTGGCCCCTCTGCCCTCAGGACGTTCCATCCCCAGTGAACAATCCTAGCCTTTGGTCCATTCCACAGGCACTTTCTCCTCCCCAACCCGCTCCTCCCAACACACACACCCTGACTTGGACACTTGCCTGGCTAGACTCCAGTGTGCTGACTTCTCCCCTGCACAGTGCGCCCAGGCTCTCACAGAGCAGACCACCCCCGCCCCCGCCCCGGCCCCAAACCTGCATGCACTTGCGAGGATCAGGCTCAGCCTGTCAGGACAGCTTGTTTTCTCTCTCTCTCCCTCCCTATCTT
Source organism: Jaculus jaculus (assembly GCF_020740685.1). Lineage (NCBI taxonomy): Eukaryota > Metazoa > Chordata > Mammalia > Rodentia > Dipodidae > Jaculus > Jaculus jaculus. The sequence continues at coordinate 199,733,897 of NC_059103.1, read as the reverse complement.
TCTTTTTTTTTAAATTTTTTATTTATTTATTTATTTGAGAGCTACAGACAGAGAGAGAAAGACAGATAGAGGGAGAGAGAGAGAATGGGCGCGCCAGGGCCTCCAGCCACTGCAAACGAACTCCAGACGCGTGCGCCCCCTTGTGCATCTGGCTAACGTGGGATCTGGGGAACCAAGCCTCAAACCGGGGTCCGTAGGCTTCACAGGCAAGCGTTTAACCGCTAAGCCATCTCTCCAGCCCCCTATCTTTCTCATACACGCCCCAGTTCACACACACACACACACACACACACATTTTATATCCACAGGCACTGTCACATACTCATACGTTCACTCAGTCTCACACATACCCTCTCTCACCCTATCCATAGTCACACTCTTTTACACACATCCTCTTATGCACAGGCCCAGACAGTCTCTCAGTCTCTCACACACTCCACACTCACACATTTTGCTGTCACAGGTCTTATTTGAACAGATGGTCCTCACATGCACACATGAGTTGCAGACAGCTAACAGATACACTGGCTGGATTGCTGAAACTTTCGTGTAGAGTCTGTCAAAAGCTCATTCGCAGGGCCACACCCTCACTGATACACACATACACACACTGACTGCCCACCCGGCCCCCACCTTGATGTCCCACCTGCACGCTGGGCCTGGCAGCCTCTGTCCCCGCCCCACAGCAGTAGCATCCATAGAAGACAGGCCACAGCGCTCTGCTGGGAGGCCACCATGGCTCTCCTGCTCTTGGGAACAAGTCTTTCTTGGCCAGGAAGAGACACCGTCAAGGTCTACTGGAGCATCTCCTGTGTAGAGAAAAACATACCCTGAGAATAGCCGAGCTGCTAGAGGGCCACAAGAAGCGGAGAGAGCTCCTGTACCCAGCTGCCAGCTGTCTTCAGCCCACGGTGTCACCTTGGCACACAGACGGCAGTGTGACCTTCTGCAAAGCAAAGATAAGTAATCTGGAAGGACCCTCCTTGGTTCATTGTCTGTCCCTCCACCCACCCAACTAGAAACGTCTTGAGGTAAGCCAGGGGATGCACAGAGGAGTGGGGGAGGTCTTGGTGCTGGGGATCCACACCATGCCTACAGCCTCTCAGTAGCGCCGTCCCAGCCCCCTCCTTAACACGACTTAGAGACCTGCCGTGACTACCCATCCCTGACCTCACTGTTCTCGCTGTATCAGCAGGCTGTAGCTGGGAGCTGTGGACTTCCTATCAGTTTCCCACCTATGCCAGGTCTACAGCTGACCCTCCTCTCTTTGGAAGGTTTCCCTCTGCCTGAAATTCCACACTCACTAAGTAAGGGCTCCTCTCACTGACACTCAGCTGGGATGGTAGTCTTCTAGAAGCCCTTCCCAGGCACTGCCCTCCCCATGGATGTGGGGCATCTCAGATGTCTCCAGTGAACACTGAGGTCCCCTCTGCTTAGCAATGGGATGTCACTTTACCCATTTTCTTCTTCATCGCCCCAGCTTCCACCACATCTCTGGATTACGACCCTTTATGCATCCAGCATGTCTATATGAGTGAAGTGGGAAATGAAGGATCTCTCGAAGTATCTCTGGACACAAGTGGTTTATGATAGAAGGGAGGTTACTTAAAGGCAAAAGAATGGATTCAGATAATACGTAAATACATTTTTAGAGTTGAGTGAACAAGAAAGCATTAAGCAAGTAGCAAACATATTTATGAAATCATTGTTTTCAAGTTACTGATGCGATTCTGGTAGTTACAGTGCTCAGTGGGGCGAATGCAAAGACAAAGACAATGGATCCTGTGAGCTGCTCCAAGGAGCACACTCCACAGTGTCCTGGCCCTGGGATGGGGCCAGGTGTGCCAACAAATGACACAGCACAGGAAGTGTGTGTGTGTGCAAGTGCAATGACTATCTAAAGAAATTTAAAAGCCAGGTGTGATGGCGCACGCCTTTAATCCCAGCACTAGGGAGGCAGAGGTAGAAGAATTGTTGTGAGATCAAGGCCACCCTGAGACTCCATAGTAAATGCAAGGTCAGCCTGGGCTAGAGTAAGACCCTATCTTGGAAAACCAAAAAAAAAAAAAAAAAAAGAAAGAAAGAAAAAGAAAGAAATTTAAAATTATCTCTCTTACACATATGCACACACACATGCCACAGGGAACATGCTAAACGTGTATAGTTGAAAGCACAAGATATCCAGGCTGAGAACAATAACAGCCCTTGAACCTCATGCAACATATCCACCCTCCAGCTACATGGGATTTCATGTGTCTTCCAGGTGCCTCCCTCCCACCTTGAGTCTACAGATTGAACCATCCATCCTGGAGTGCTTATCTCTAACTTGGCTTCAGGATGGTGGGTCCTATCTAATTTCTATCAGTTCTTCAGCTTCCTGCAGGAAACTATGCTCATCCCATTTTATAAACGATAAGCAACTGAGCCTAGCAGATGAAGAAGCTTGTCCCAGACAGCCACGGTCCTGGCAGGAGTAGAGCCAGGATCAGACACACTGGAACCCAACAGGAGTATCACTCCACGGAGAGTGAGCACCATGAACCCAGTCTAGGCATTTCGGAGTCTAGGCTGTGACCTCTCAGTTATGGGGCGGGAAGAGCAAGCCAAAGATGTACCACTGCCTCCTAGCAAGCCTGAGCCTCAAGTCCAAAATTCCTCCCAGACTCCAATAACACAGTTTCCAGAACCACTTTTCAGATATACTTTAACCAAAAGATATGTCCCATAGGTTGTGTACCAATGACTGAGAAATTCCATTAATGACCTCTATCTTCTCAACCCCTCCAGATGCCGCGGATCATCTGAATTCTGCTCCCAGTTTTCCTTCTTTTCCCATACCCCTCGTGTGCTTCCCAGGACTAGAGGCTTAGGCAGAGAGGAAGAACTCCTCATGTCTTTTTCTCAAACAATCCTCCCGCACCTCCCGGGGGAATGAGTGGCCAGCTGAATCTGGTCAGACCCTGACTGAGGTTAATTATGAGTTTGTTTCCATGGGCGTGACATTGGGCCTGGTGAGTGTATGTCATGCCATGCTATGCTGCAACCATCTGCCCATAAGCTCATGCTCCTCTGTTACTAGAGGGCTCTTTGAGGCAGGGACTTGATCTTAATGCTTTCTGTAGCACTGATCACCAGCAGAAGAAACTAACCAGGTGCTCAGGTACGTTAGTATTTGAGGTGAAGAAAGAGTGAAGGGGGAAAGAAGATGTGGAGGTTGGTAGTTCAGATGCCACAGGGAAAGCTAAGTCTAGATGATCTGGAGTGTTGGTCTGGGCACAGTCCAGCCTCCATTCTGTCTAGACACAGCAGAGCCCAAACCCAACTGTTCTCTTTTTTCACCAACAGTAAAGATTGCCTTAGTGCCTGTTACTAACAGTAAAGAGTACTAAATGCCTGTTCCAATAAGTGGGCTGGGTTTTCCACTATTCCTTCTTAATTAACCTCCACAATCTAGATGAAAAGGCATATTGAGGAGAGAAGACAGCCACATCTGTTAGTGGTGACGCCCATACATGGACCCTAGGGCCCACTGCCCTGGTTCTTGGCCTCCCCATGTCCCCTCTTCCATGATGGGGTTGAATTGCTATCTTCAACATTATAATTTGAATGATGTCTAGACTGTTCCAAACTCCTCATCCATGTTATCATCATTAGATTCCATCAATATTGGCTACCAAGAATTCAAAGTTGTGTGTTCCTAGCACTATTATTTCATCATAATTTCTAAACATTAACATTTAATCAGCCATTTTTGTTTAATATATTGCCGTGGACATCTGTGTACCTACGTCTTGCCCACACATGATGATTTTTCTAGGGTAAGCTTGTAGGGAAATACTTAAAGGGGCTATACTGCACTCCTGACACCAAATTTCCTTCCTTCTGCTTCATGTGAGGCAGTTGGGCATACCAGTGAGTAACGTAGATGATACAGGACCCTCTGGCAAAAACTCTGACAAGTTTTGCCAAATTTAATTCCAAAAGGGAACCGATTTCCACTGCAGTCATTTATGAACCCTCTTACCACACACTTGGCAGTATTGAATGCATCCTTCCTTTAATCTTTTCCAGCTCAAATAGGATAAATATTGTTCTTTGTTTTCTATGCATTAGCTTTGGTCATGAGGTTTATTATTCAAATGTATTCTCTATTCTGCATATTTTTATTTTCATGTGGCCATCTATTCCTAAAAGTATCTGTCATGGTTGAACCTAAGGTCTGTACAGAGAAGAGAGTTTATAGATTCTGGCACGATTAATCACCCTCACATGAAAAGTCTAGCTGACAGGTAGATAAATGATTTGGAGCTCACACTGGACAGGTCCTCACTGACTGCTGGCACATAGATAGGATATGCCAGGGCAAAGCATGTTCAAATGAGCACTAGAAAAAGGAAGCCCAAGGGGTTATAGGAGCACAGAGAGGATGGTAGCATGATGCCTGATACCTCATCATATGGAGGACAGTCGGGCTCTTTGGACCCTATAAGTGGAGTTTAAAAGGCTGAGCAGGACAAAAAGTCAGGTGGCAACTTCATTCAGAGGGAACAGCATCTACAAGACCCCACAGGGAACCAGGAAAAGACACATAGGAATATCCCCAGCTAAGACACATGTGAAGGGCCCTCTTGGGATAGGTGTGTGGATCCTATAATCCTATGTCTGTCACCTTCAGGGCGACATGCACTCATCCTGCCAAGGCACTGAAGTCCACCTCACAAGACCCTGGGTTATTGAAGGGCCCGAGTAACATCACTGGAAGAACAGCCATGGGAACCAGAAGAAAGGGACTATCCCTGAAGAGAACAAGCAGGGCAGGCAGAGTTGCAGGATCATGGGTGAGAAGGTCCAGGGAGAGGAGAAACACACAATTTTAGCAAGTCTGAGCTGGTTACCAGCCCTCTCATCTCAGAATGCCCTCTGAGTACAGGGCCGTGGTCTTATTCTCACTGCTGTCGAGCTCCTGGGACAGTCCCTAGCACATACTGGATGCCTTAGTAAACATTAGGTTTATGGATGAATGATGGAAGACCAGCATCTAATACTTTCCTGTTCTCTTCCTATCACACAACGTACAGGAGCCACTCATTAGACCACTGAATATACCATCAGAGTGCAAACCCCCATTTACTACAGTGCAGGTGCTGTGTGACTGTGGCATGTTCTCACATGCCTTTACAAGACAGGCACTGTTAACACATGAGGAAGGAAGAGATCAAAATGGGAGGGAGTCATATCTTTTCCCAGATCATTCAGGTGGTTGGAACTTAGAAGAGAGACTGAGACTTGACCCCAGGCCTCTTGAAGGCAGAAGCCACACTCTGTCATCCATATCATCTCTGCAGGTACAGCAAATCCAAATATTAGCAGCATCTTCCACACCACTGCTTTTTGAGAAATAAGGAAGACGGTGGCTAGGGGGATAAAGTAGTGACATATATCTATTTTCAGGATTCAGGAAATCTAATCACTTCCGTAATAGCAGAAATTGAACTTCATCCAAGTTGTACTCTATGTTTTTTTTTTTTTTTTGAGGAATTTTCCTTGCATATTTCCCTGAATACACAAAAAACAAAACTTCAGATGGATATCCTTTATGAGGATAGGAGCAAAAATGCACAGCAAAAGATAAGCAAACCAAATTGTGCTGCATCTTGAAAGTATTAAACACCATAACCAAAAGTGCTTTATCTCTGGAGTGTGTTTGCAGTGTACAAAATAAATTGATGTACTATACCACATCAATAGAGAGAAAGAGAAAACATGCCATGCTCCTCATCAGCACAAAAAAAGAATGTGATAATAAACAACATTCTTCCATCATACAAGAGGTCCCACTCCATCAATTAAGACTGTAATAGAGTCCTCAGTATTACCAAAGCCATCTGAAAGCACACAGATAACCTCACACTCAATACTGTTCCTTTCAGGCCCATCATCATACAAGGATTCCCACTAAACCACTATAGTCCACAGAACACTTTACTAGAACAATTCTGCAAGGAAAAGAAAATATTAAGGAAAATCTTCCTTCTGAAGACAACATGAAGATCCACAAAAACTTCTAGAACTAACAAAAAGCCATCAGCACTGCAAGATATAAAATCAGCACTGAAAAGTCAATTGCATATCTATGTACCAGAAAGGAACAAATAAAAAAGTAATTTTTTAAAATTCAATTTATAATAACAGCAAAAAGGATAAAATACTTTCAAAAGACTGTAATAAATGGATGTAACAAGACTCCTTGAAAAGTTTCAGCAAAAGAAAATCCAAAAGACTCAGTAAGTAGAAAGGCAGATCATATCAATGGTCACTTAATGATTGACAGACTTCCTGCCTGGTGGGATGAAAGTTCCTCAGGGTAGAGAGTGTCTGTGGTTACACAACATGCAGAAACAATTAATGTCACTGGGTTAGGTTGTCACTTAAGTGATTTAAAAGGAAATTATTGTGCAATATATGTGTGTAACAGTATATCTAATATATCCATTTATTCAACAAAGATAAAAAATACAGATGCTTATATTCCAACCCTTCTGAAACAATGTCATTCTGGGAAATAAAAAATCATAGTTACAGGGCTGGAGAGATGGCTTAGCAGTTAAGACATTTGCCTGCAAGGCCAAAGGACCCAGGTTCGATTCCCCAGGAACCATGTTTGCCAGAAGCACAAGGGGGCACATGTGTCTGGAGTTTATTTTCAGTGGCTGAAGGCCCTGGTGCACCCATTCTCTCTCTCTCTCTCTCCCTCCCTCACCCCCTCTCTCTCTGTCAAATAAATAAATAAATAAACAAAAACAAAATATTTTAAAAATCATAGTTACAGATGGAGCTCAGGTGGATAATCAGATGAGAGTAAAACATGGAGACTGCCCTGAATTTTCTGAGTTTCATGAGAGTGGACTCTTCTGGATGAAAGAAGAAGGGGCTGACTTGTAACTTGACATATGGAACCCATAGAAAGATACTGCTGGCCTTGAAGATGTAGGAAGGAATGGCCTAGAGACTTCCACAAGAATTTTATACCAGATAGACCCACTGTGAACCCCTGACCTCTAGATCTGGGAAATCCACTATGGGCCTCAAACCTACAAAGCAGGGAGACACACTGTGGATCTCTGACCTCCAGTACAGAGAAGGTCACGGTAGACCTCTGACCTCCAGAACAGGGAGACCCACTGTGGATCTCTAATCTCCAGAACAAGGAGACCCACTGTGTATCTCTAACCTCCAGAACAGAGAGACCCACTGTGGGCCTCTGACCTCCAGAACAAGGAGACACACTGTGGGCCTCTGACCTCCAGAGCAGGGAGATCCACTGTGGACCTCTGACCTCCAGAACAGGGAGACACACTGTGGGCCTCTAGCTTATAGAACTTGAGCAAAAGACTACCCATAACAGAGAGCTTGACAGTACAAATCCTGATTGGCCTCTGGCTCTGGTGGACTATTCCCTGCCTCAGTTTCCTCACCTAAACTAAACTAAAGCTCGGATGTATCTGTTTCCAACTGTCACAGAACCCATGTCCTCAGCCAAGGGAAAAGCAAACATTGGCAGAGGGTCTCTATGATGTAGACACTGTACACAACTTCCTTGGCAGCAGCTTCTTGAGAGAGGAATCACCATCTCAGAACTAACCACTCTCTGGCAGGCAGCTCTTCAACCTCATCTGTGCTGAACACCACCTCTCACAGGCCTGAGTGGGTGGGTCAGGTCCAGTGAATGCTTATTGAGGGGAAAAAGGAGAGGCATGTCTGGTCCTCTAAAGGGAATGGCTAGGGAAAGATGCATGTTTGACTGTGTGTGTGTGCTCTAAGAAAGACACAAAGGGAGTCAGCAACTTCCCCATGATTCAGCACCAAGGAGCCAGGATTCAACCCCAGGTAAGCTGAGTACAGCCCATGCTTAGAATCTCTAAGGTGGTGCAGCTTCCCTGGGTGTCCAGAATCTGGCTGGACATTTATACAGAGGAAAAACAAATAAATAAAGGATGTTATTACAAACTAAACTATACACCACCCCATTTTCAGGAGAGGGAAGACCAGGGGTTCAGATGTGACAGAGTTAGGCTTGGAAAAGATACTTTTAGACAAGATCTGGGAGAGAAGAAAGCAATTTCATTGGTCAAATCATATACACAGTAATTGATTTGGTGATATTGAACCAACCTTGCATACCTAGGGTAAGCCCTACCTGGCTATGGTACATAATGCTTTTTATACATTGTTGGGTTTGATTGGCTAAATTTACTGAGGATTGTTACACCTATGTTCACGAGAAATATTGGTCTATAGTTCTATTTTGGTGCAAAGTTTGTGTGTGGTTTAGTACTGGGGTACTTAATGGAATGAGTCAGGAAGGGCTCCTCAGCTATTGTCTTCCAGAAGTACTAGCTTCCACCAAAGATAGAGTGCTTTCTAGAAAATGCCCATGAGGGAGGAGCCTGTGTGGAATCCTGACAGCTCCCCAGTTATTGAACAAGCACTTCTAGTCTTCTGATCCCTTGCACCAGAAAATAACCTTCTCTGTTCCATGACAGTGAGGTGAGAAGTGATTTCTGAAAAGCACTTTGACAGTACTGAAGAAATTTGAGATTTCTGATAGATTGTTTCTCTATCCTCCCTAGTTCACCACAAGTTGCAACCACAGTGGTCAAGTGGCACCACTGTGCCATCTCCCTCCTACTTGGCCCTGAGCTATTTCCATGTCAAGTTGGCATGACATAGGCCACACCCCTGTCCCTGGGAGGCAGAACACTGCCATTAGTTCCCCAAAAGTCCAGCAATTAATTTACCGAGCTGAGTTCCTTCCACTAGCCAACCCATCACCATAGTAACCAGCATTCCTTATCCAGGGACCCAGAGGAGGGGAAAAGACAAACACTGGGCAGAAAGCAATCTGGAGAGAGAAAATGAGATTCGGCACACTACTGGGACAGCCTGAACAGTCTGTGCTACTGAGGGCGGGGGCTGGGTGGCGTGGAGCAGGGCTACTGTGTTGCTGGGTGATGAGCTGTGTTCTGAGCAGGAATCTGGCCAGGGCATAAAAACATGGTGTGGCTGTGGATGGGCCACTGCACTATGTCTTCCATCTTATCATGACCCAGCTCTAAGTCTCCAGTACAGCCCTGCTGAGCTGTCCATATACAAACTGCACTTACAGGTGAGAGAGGAGAGATGGGTGGCTTCCAACCTCGCAGGGTTTCTAGAAAGATAGCCAGGGTCCTAGCTTTAAAACAAGGCTCTGTGTGGCTTGGTACATGTCCCCATTAGTCAATACATACATACATACCAAGACCTGCTTTCATGCCAGGCCAGGCATTAACACAGTGGCCACTGCTCAGCCTGCTTGGGGGAAGCTCATGTAGTAGCTTTTCAATATGAATCCAGGTCCACATTCTAAGATGCCCCTAGGAGTTATGCAAACCATGTCCTTAACTTCTTTGAACAGCCCTCTCTAGCATATGGTAAGACTAGATTACTCATCTCATGGGCTAGTTGAATTTATTTACATGAGTAAGAAGCTTAGAACATGCTTGGCTAACATGAGTACCCAGGGCATGGCATTATTACTCCCCAGTCCTTTCCTCAACCACAAATGGGAGTACTTCAGTACTTCCATGGACCAGGTGACAGGAGGACAAGAGGGTGATAATTTCCATTGACTAACAAGCTGCTATTATAGTCACAAGCAGCTATCCAGGGCAGAGAGGTGCTCGGGCCTACTCAGAACATGACCAACTCTGTGGACGTTGACTGCAAGGTACCAAGCATTACATTGTTTTCATGTCTCATCCAACCATGCCATAACCACATCATACTCACACGCATTGTGCCCAAGGAGCTCAGCTCGGCAGCGAGGACAGACAAGCAATGAGATATTATGTACCAACAAGGTCAGAGCTCTATATGGAGAAGACACCAAGTCACGAGAGCTCAAGCACCTGACTCAGACCCCAGAGGCCAAAGACAGCTTCCTGGAGGAGAGGGGCACTAAGCTGAGCTTTGGAGAGTGTGCAGGTAGTAAGCAGGGGGCCAGGGTCACTTCACCAGGAACAGCCCACTCCCACTGTGACTGCTCATGCAATGAGCAGAGGACACGAGGGTGACAGAAGACAGGAGACAGTAAGAGATGAGAGTAAGGAAGAAGCAGGGTTCGTGAAGAAGGTGGCACTCAAGGGTAAGGAAGGACATGAACAGGGGAAGCCAGGTCACTCATGGAGTGACACAGAGCACAGGTCAGACTTGTCTAAGAGACCTTCTGGGACTTTCAGGGTGCGTGTCCACAAGCACGAGTTAAAGGGAGCAGTGAAGAGCCCAGCACCACACGGAAACAGCCAAGCCAAAAGTCTTCCTGAAGACAGCCTGGGCCCAGCTGCAGATTCCGTGGGATCACATGACCGACCACAGAGATCGTGAGTGCTAAGGGAGAAGAGGGTCCAGGAGGAAGCCAGATGTTCACTTTGCCTTCGCAAGCCAGTTGGTGAGGGTGCAGGAGGGTAAGTTCAGGCTAGATCTACTCGGGCATTTAGGTAAGAAAATCCATCTTCATTCTGAAAAACAAAAATGACGCTGAACTAAAAGGGCATATTCCAAATAGACTAGGTAGCTTAGGAACAACAGACATTCATCTGCTTACAGATCTGGAGAATAGAGATACAAAATCAAGGCATCAGCAGGAGTGGTGTCCAGGTAGGGCCAACACTTGCTTTATAGAGGTGCATCTTCTCCCTGTGTCCCATGTGGCAGAAAGGAAATTGAAACTTTTTCTTTCTTTTTCTTCCTTCCTTTCTTTGAAAGAGAGAGAGAGCGTATATGGGTGAGGCACAGCCTCTTGCCACTGCAAATTCCAGACACATGGGCCACTTTGTACATCTGGCTTTACATGGGTACTGAGAATCAAACCCAGACCTGCAGGTTTTGTAATCAAGCATCTTTAATCACTGAGCCATCTTCCAGCCCACAGAGACTTTCTTTTCTTTCAATTTTTAAAAATTAATTTATTTTATTTTATTTGAGACAGAGAGAGGGAGAAAGACAAAGAGAGAAAGAGAAAATGAGTACACCAGGGCCCCTAGCCACTGCAAATGAACCCAAGACGCATGTGCCACCTTGTGGATCTGGCTTATGTGGGACCTGAGTAATCAAACCTGCATCCTTACCCATTCCAGGTAAACGCCTTATGCACTCAGCCATCTTCCAGCCCACAAAGACTTTCTTACGAGAATACTGTGGTGGTTAATCTTTGCCTACAGTTAGAAGGGCACTCTTTTAATTGAAAACATGAATCCAACTCTCATGTATTTCACAAGGCTACAGAATACTGGCCCCTCCTCTTCAGAGCTCTGTATTCTCCCCCTCAGGCAACTCTGTGTCTTTTAACTCCATCCTCAGTTACTTCACTCTTTCCTCCTCTTCATCACCTTTCACCTTTGACTGACAGCTCAGTTTTTACATAGGCTTTCCTGGAATTACCCTCTCTCCCAAAGGCAGACTTCCGAAGCCCATGCAGGCACACTCCCAGCATATCCTTTTAGAGCCGACACAGTCCTGGCACCAATGGGAGAGTGGCCGCCTTAAGCCCATCCCTCCATCAGCACGAGAAAATGCCAATCACTCTTTACTGCTCATTAGCTCCCGCGGACATCTGAGTGCTGTCAAGGCCCATGCCTCTTTCTTTCGCATTTTCAGCATGGAAGGCTGCCCAGTTCATTCACAGGAGATCAGCTCAGATTACAGGGGCTTGAGGACACAGAGGATATTTCTGTTTAATGTATTTTGAGAGTGTCTGCTCTGATGAAGCAATGCATATAAATAGTGTCCCAGCCTCCAGACTGTCCCAACGGGCTCCCCTTTTTCTGGGGGAGAAGAATGAGGTGAACCACACCAGGTCTCTGCTGTGGAGTGACAGAGAGGTGGGAGAGCCACAGGTCCCCGTGGGGTACACTGACCTTGGCTCAGTTCCTCCGGCATCAGCCCCGGAGCTGCGCTAGGCGGGCCCAGCTCAGTCACCTCAACTGTAAGAAGGGACTACTGACACCGTCACGCGGGCTTGGAAGGAGGGGACGTCCTGGTGCAGAGGCTGGTTGCAGCCACAAGGAAGTGATGTGGAGGTGAGGAGATGAGAGGTTTGACCAGCAGACACTTGGCAGAAGGAGGCGTTGGTAATCAGAGAAACCTCTGAAGTCGCCTTCTATAAGTCAGAACTGTGCACCTCGGTGTAGCGGTTGTCCGGGAACCTCATCCGAGGCCCCTCTCACCCACCTCACTTCTCCTGGACGTCTCCAGTGACATGCAATGAGCTCACTGTTAAGTGCACCTCAGAATCATGGATGTGGGGGGCACCGCTAGATGCGCAGCCTAAGGGAAGGTTATAGCCCTGCGCAGACTCTGCTGGCCGTTGGTCCGTTATCCGGAGCACAGCTGTCGATGCGGGTACTGGGGCCTCCGGTTGTCGGGGGACCTGTGTGAGCACGAGCAGACCCTGCAGTCTCTAGCCCGGGCCCTCCACTCTGCTTCTGGAACCCACTGCCCATAACCGGAGCTCAGGGTCCTCCCTGAGGGCCAGGCATCTGTTCCTGCTTTCACCAGGGCAGAAATTCCTGCTTCCCGAATTCCGCACTTGGGAAGGCCTTACCTGGGCACCGACACCGTCATATGCACAGGTTGACTCATGGTTATTTTGCAGCTTAAAACCGTCACTATGCTCTCCGAGGCGTCCCCTTCTTGACCTCAACGCTCCCTCCCAGGTTCATGGCCGCTTGGCACAGCTCATGAACTTCATTCTCCTGCCCAAAGACCTCTCTGCCTGCGAGACACTTCCTTCTCATATCCTGACGTGGTTTCTGCTCTAACCTCAGAGATGATGTCTTTTTTTTTTTTTTTTTGCCAGAAAGACTCCTGCTCATGCTCCGAAACCCAGCCTTGTGTGGATGAATCCTCCCCAATGCTCCTTGCAAGGCTTAAGCAGGGCCATCCTCAGGCTACCACACGCCCCTGTTCTTAGCATCCCATGGGAGGCATTAAAAGCAAACTGTCACCTGGACTTGATAGCCCATGATTAGAATCCTAGGAAGCTGGGGAGAGAAGTGCAGATTTAACTTAATGAAAAGAGCTTTTAGATTCTTTTAATTTTTTTTTGAAAATCCTAAAGCATATCCTGCTTCAGACAGAGCAAACACGTGGGTTGGCAGAAGAATCACTCTCTTTGCTTAGTCACTGTGGCCCGTGTGTACGTAGAGATACGGTTGTCAGGCTTTCCGCATAGGACCGAGGGTGAACTGATTCACAAACGCCCAACGCAGGGCCACTATGGAGTCTCAGGGTGGCCTCAAACTCAAGGCAATCATTCTACCTCTGCCTCCCAAGTGCTGGGATTAAAGGCATGCGCCACCATGCCCGGCTTCAACGACATGTTTAATTTCATTATAATAATATGCAGTTTCAAGAACCTAACACCTACTATGGTTTGAATAAATGCTCCCAGTATTTTCAGGAGTTTATTAAAACTTCTTGGATTTTCAGGTACCTGGCTGGAGGATGTGTCACTGGGCAGTCCAGCCCTAAGGTGTGGTGCTGGATTTGGCATTCCAATCTAAAGACATGCAAAGTGCCTGAGTTCTTCCTAGACTTCTAGAAGTGTGTTCCGTGGTGTGGCTTTGGGCTTTTGGCTTTTTCTCTCTCTGCCTGGTCCTTTAAGAGGGGTCAATTTCTTCTACCATTATGGAACTTCCCCTGGATCTGTAAGCTTCTATAAATATCTATTCCTCCATAACTGTGCCTGGTCTGGAAGTTCATCTCAACGCCCTGAAGCTGTCTGCTACACCTACCATGAGCTGGGAGTTTCACACACAGGTTTCAACTTGAGAGGCGCGCACGCACACACACACACACACACACACACACGCAGGCACGTGTGCAGGCGCACACACACACACACAATGTGCGAATTCTATTTATTTACCTTATGTTCATTGCATGGGTTCTAGCTATGCACATGGACTACTGCAGGCACGGGCCTCGGCTAAGTCATGAGTCTGAATCCCAGCCGTGCTATTTACGAGTGGTGGGATGAAACGTCACGGAGCCTTTGGGGCCAGTGTACAGAAGACAGCCACATAACTGGCCACACCCAGCCTGCTTCACAGCACCATGTGGCACTCAGTGTCACGCAGGACCAGAAAGATGCCATGATTTTGCTTTGACAATGCTCAAAACAGGTCATGGGAAAAGGATCTACTCTAGGTACACCCCAAAATACAAAGTAAAGACCAAGAGAAGTGGCAAGGGGGAGCTCCCATTTGGACAAAGATCTTAGTTTTGTCTGCTCTGTGGGCCACTTGCTTATTGGTCTTGCAGACTGTACACTGGCAACTTAGCTCCTATGTACACCAGGCCAACTGTGAAGAACCAGAATCAGCTTGTATATCGTTGCCAGAAAGGCTTCCTCTTAGAGAAGGTTCCAACCAAAAGGCAGTGTAAATTCCAAGTTATTATGAGTCATATAAAAAAATTAAAAGTTACTCTGATGTCTACCAGAACATAACCACAGGTAGTTAGCAGTGGTCACTCAGTGTACGTGGGAGAGGAAAACTTAAAGCTGGTGGACAGGAGGAGGGAATTAGGCCTAAGATAGGGTTTGTCACAGGCCTCTGAGTGGTTTTTGGCAGAACATCTTCAGAGCCACAGCAGGTAAGCACAGTACATTCACACATTCTCTGGGTGTCTGCCAGGATGTCCCTTTGAGTATGTCAGTGATACAACAGTTTTTAGCTTTTCCTGAATGCTCAGTCCCAATATGCCCTGAAACCACCGCTGGGCCCACGTCCTATGAACCTGAATTCTTACTTGTTGGGAATCATCAGAAGAATGAATACCATTGCCAAGTGGGGAAATCACACACCCAGCGATGCCTAAGGCAGCTGCAAGGAGGGGATGGTCAGCAATGGAAGCTCATCCAGTCACAGGAATCTAAAATGTTATTTCTTACGAATTCAGGAGGAAATGACTGGTTTTGCTAAGTAACAAAGCTCAGAAGTGGTTGCATATCATTCAGTGATTTAGTGAGCCCCAGGCAGGCCAAAGGAGATTTCAGCCTGACCCTCTGCCCTGACTGTCATTCTACACTTCAGCGCGTACACACACACACACACACACACACACACACACACACACGCACACACACACACAAAATTCTTAGTCTAGATGAGAAGAGTGAAGGGTCAGGTCCTCTACCCAGTGTCTCATAAGCCCTGTGTCTGAGACTCAGCTCTTTTTCTCTGTAAGGTGATCTGCTCAGTCACCCAACACCCCAAACTTGTTGTCTTGTCTATAAAGTGAGTGATTATACTTTTCCATTGTCATAAGATTTGCTATTATTTTCCTAGGCAACTTGACATTTGTTCAATTTTTGAATAGAAGATTGGCTAAACAATTCCTTAGGGTGCTTTTCTACCTTCAAGTATTCCTGCAGGCCTTCCTCACTTTCTGGTTCCTTCAGGAAACAACAGTGTGGACCTGTGTTGAGGGCAGGTTTCCCCAGCATGAGGAGAAAGGCCTTTACTGACATGAACATGGCCTTTGAAGTGTTCTCCTTATGCAGTCCCTCTTCTGTCCTCATAGAAGTCATTCCCAGCTCTGATCTTTGTTAAATAAGACATGAATGGACTCATGTCATTCACAGGGCAGGTCACAGCAAGCACACACCTGTGTCACCTCCCTCAAGAGCAGCAGAAGCAGCAGAGGAAGAGGCAGGAGGGCATTCAGTGATGTAAAGAACCATGCTTTCTTTAAGGCAGGATGTCAAGCTAGAAAAGGCCCTTCAAAGCTCTCCTCCAGGTCTGTCTGAAACCCTCCATTCCCTGGGACGCACCACCTGTGGTATTTTGAATAAATGGCCCCCAGTATATAGAGTGTTTTATTAGTTTGTAGTTTGGATCCGCACCACCTCTCTGGAGGAAGTGTCACTGGGTGGATCTTAAGGAATGGCCATGGGTTTGAAATTCCAATCTAAAGATATGCAAAATGCCAGGATCCACCTGAAGTTCCTGAAGTTCGCTGTGTGGTATGGCTTTTACTCTTTCTGCTTGGTCCATTAAGAGGGGACCAACTTCTTCTGCCATTACGGAACTTCCCCTGGATCTGCAAGCTTCAATAAATATTACTTTCCCCATAACTGTGCCTGGTCTGTAAGCTCATCTCAGCGAACCTCAAGCTATCTGCTACACCACCTGAGGCAACTGGATGGCCTTTTCAACTGACCTGGAATCGAGCGCTCAGAGAAACTGCCTCACCAGTCCTACTTATTTGACCCACTGAGGACAAAGGAGAGATCAGCTGCCCCATCTTGAGAGCACCACAGGGCACTAAGACCATCCGTCTTCTCCTTGATACACCACAGGACTTTCTCATGGTATTGCCAATCTTTCCATATAAGCAAGGCTTCTGTTCCCAAGACATAACCTGATGCACATCCCTTTATCTCTTACATTAGACTCAAAAGAAGAGAGGTAACCTGGTCATCTGGCCATTGCAAGCACATTTCAGGGTCTGGAAAGTAGTTATGGTCATCTTGATGGCCACAGGTGACCAGGGAGCCCATGCCTTTTCTGAAGTGGGCACTTATCCTCAACTGGCCCCTGAAGGTCTTAGGGGCATACAAGTTGGCAAGGATCCTAAGGGGAAAAGACCTTCATGTGAAATCCCAATTAGTGGCAAGTGGGTTGCACAACTGTGAGACAATAAGCACCTCAGCCAGCAAGCCACCTGCTCAGCCATTTTCTACATGTTAGTACACTTAGAAGTGATAAAACTTTGAACAAAGCCCAGAAAAACTAGATACGAACATACTTCTGCCCTACACATTTTAAAGGCCCGGGATTCTGCGTCCTTCTGGACCCCAGCAAAGTAGTCTCACATCTCATCCAGGCTCTCACCCAGAAACATTGGAGGGCCAATTTCCCGTGGCCTCTCAGTAGCAGGGTGACAAGCAGAGCCAACTTAAGAAAGGGCTGCCTCCTTCCATTGCTTCCCGGGTTTATGAGGCAAAAGCAAACCAAGACATTGCATATCTGCAAGTATCACTCACTGACTCAATCACTCCTATCGCCTTCAACTAGGCACACAGGGAAATGAAAGCCCCCCGGCACAGCCCTCAGCGTGGGGCAGACAGAGTAAGAAAGTCCCCAACAGAGCTGGCCCTCAAAGCCAAGGCTGAGAGCCAAGGCCCCGGTCCACTGCCCCTCTGCACAGCGCTGCACATCCCACAAGGCAGGGCGGGCAGAAGCCCAGGGAAAGAACTTCCTGCAGCAACGTGGTGCTAAGCTAAAAGGATCTTTGACATGGCTTTTGACATACTTGAATTTTTCCAGGCAAAAGTCATCAATGGGAAGCAGACAGATTGGGAGCTTGAATAACCTGTGTTGACCAAATGTACCAGCTCTGGGGAGGGGATCTGAAGATGTCAAAGAACAGAACTCAGTGATTCTCTGATACCAGGGGACGCCAGTGCAGACCCCACCGTGCCTGACAATCACATCCTCCTGGCATCACGAGTCTGCCAATAAACAAATCCAAGTTATGTTTACTTGCCAGGGACAGGAAAGCTGCTACAGAACGAGATATGACAGACAGACAGACAAAAGTACTTCTTGGTCTAGAGGCATGTAATAACATGCTGAGATAGGAAGGAGACGTATTTGCCTTGTCCATCATGACAAATTCCCAGAAGGCTGCTGGTGTATCTCCACTCCCTGTATCCCCTTCCATCCTAACAGATCTCAGAGCAGCCACTCCAAACAGGCTCTGACATTCCGCACGCTAGCCAGCCTGATCACCCCTGCCTGCTCGGGCTGCAGACGAGAATCAAACAGCCACATCCAGGCGGGCTTGGTCCCATATCCCTCGGGGAAACTGACACAGATCTCGTCTGCTCCACACTGGGGTTGTCCTCAAAGGGGCTTCAGGGGGAAGCAGACCTGTGACAGGAGGGAGCCCACTCCCCCTCCCCCACACCCCCGCCCCGGCTCGCATTGGCCCCCTCACCCCTCCCTAAAGCCCGTGGCCCCTGGCATGGGCCACAGAGAGAAATCAGGCCTTACCTGGCAGGAAGAAGCACAGGGGTCCAGCGGGGGCCCTTCCTGTCCGGAGCCCAGAGACCACTCCAGTGGCAGTGAGGCCCCTCCGGAGGGTCCCCTGCCAGCGGCCACGCACGTTGCCTTTAAAATCTAGCACGACCAGGGTCCAGTCTCCAATCTCCAGGCAAGGGGTGCTGTAAGTCGGGCCAGGGGTCGAGAGAGAAACAGAGAGAGAGAGAGAGGGTGGGGGGGAGGGAGAGGGAGAGAGAGAGAGCTAGTTTTCAGCAAGTGGCTAAATTCCTGCAGTCAGAGGCTAGGCTCAAACTTCAAGAGTAGGAAAACAAGTGTGCGAGACCCCGCACAGAAGGGGCGGGCAGGGAGCAGCCGCGGCCCCCAGCCCCGGCGCCGGAACAAAGCTGCCCCCGGCCTCCCCAGGGGCGGTGTGGCCGGCCGGGGTCCCGCGGGCAGCGGGGCGGGGCGGAGCCGGGGGCGGGGCGCCGGGGCGGGGTGGGGACGACCTTGGCTCCCGCGAGGGACCCGGCGGAAGCCGGGGAAAGGTGGGCAGCGTCCCTGCGAGGTCTAGGGACCAGGCTGGCTTTGGGCTCCAAATGGCCGAGGACCCTTGAGGAAGCCCGGGAGAGCGAGGACAACTGTCCCTTTGTGGACTTGCAGGATATTTTGGTCCCTTTACAGCCAGGTCTGAAATAGCCCACCGACTTTGGAGGCAGCTGCTGGGGACCAATTTAGAACGTGTGGAGCCCATGGGGGTACAGAGCAGGGAGCACCGGGGTCCTTGCCCAGCGCCAAGAGCCCGTCCTCCTGCTATAGTAGATGAAAACAGGCCACCTACCTCTTGATGCGCTCTTGCTAAAGGCGGCCCTGATTGAGAGACCCTCCCTCCAACCTGGGGGTGTATAATGCAAGAGTCTACCCTTCACCTTTGAGGTCAGGTCCAAGTCACCAGCCAGGGGCCTCCAGCACAGGGAGGAGAGAGCCCAGGTACGTCTGTCTGATGAGGACGTTCCCCGCGAATAGCTGAGTGAGAGAGCAGGTGCTGGCCTGGATGCCCTTCTGCTTTTTGCATTCTGAGTAGAGCTCCTAAAAATGGGCCAGGCAGGGTATTTTGGACTGGAGGAGGATGAGAGCATGGCCTAATTTGTAGGCGCTCCCCCGCCCTGCCCCCACTCAGTCAGGCTCCTCAGTCAGCCCTGGGGTGTCTTTATGTGGCTGTCTGCACTATAGCACCCATTGATAGGCAATCCGGGGTCCTCTGTGACACCCATGGCAGTCCATTCCAGATGAGTTTACAAAGCATCCCACTGGGAGCTGTAGAGATGGCTTAGCAGTTAAGGTATTTGCTTGCAAAGTCAAAGGATCCCCCTTCGATTCTCCAGAACCCAAGTAAGCCAAGGGGGCACATGGAGTTCCTTTGCAGTGGCTGGAGGCCCTGGCGAGCCCATTCTCTCCTTCTGTCCCTCTCTGTCTCTCTCTCTCTGCCTCTTTATTAAATTAATAAATAAATACAAACAGAGCACCCCTGGGTGTAGGCAGTGACCAGTGCTGGCTAAACAGAGTAGAGGTGGCTGAGACAGCCCACCCTGCCCTTGCAATGGACTCAGGCTGAGATGAGTGTCCAGCTTATCAGAGTGGCAGGAGGAGAGGGGACAGAGAGGAGGTGCACCTGTCCAAGAAGGGCTCCTGGGTCAGTCCCTGCCCAGTGAGGCAGCCTGGGAAGGAAGCCCAGGAGTGTATCCTGCACCTGCCATCCCTGATCCAGTCAGTGAACACTGAGAGAGACTTCCATGATCCGTTCCTGAGCTTCACGGAGCTCCACCAAGGAGAGGAACAGAGCACCATCTGAGGGGAGCTCCCTGGAGACTGTAAGGAGCACAGGCCTCTGTGGAGATTGGAGGCCAGCTAATGGGCAAAGGTGCCATGCTGCAGAGAAGAGCCCCAGTGAGAGAGAGGAGGGTGAGTGGTGCCCCCCCCCCTTCGGCAGAGGGAAGAACTCAGGATGGGGTTGAGAGCCCCTGTTGTCTGGGTCTCATGAAGGCTGACAGGATTTAGAGGACAAAGACCTTCAGGGGAGGGTGGGCACAGCCTGAGGGCCTGGGAGGCCCTAGAGAGTTTCTGAGGGCAAGGGGCAGGACAGCCAAAGCCACTGGCAGCCATGGGGTGGGGTGAGGCAGGCAGGTGAATTGAGAAACTATGCACTTGAATATAGTAGGGAAGTTTACAAACAGCAAGCAGGAAGAGAAGAGAGAGGGAGATGGGGAGGGGGGGAGGAGGAGAAAGGAGGGGGATACTAGGTGAGCTTGTGTGTATATCTTGTCTGTGATCAACCACCCTGATATCCACAGATAACAAGGTCTCTAAGGAGACAAGAGAACAGAAGGAATCCAGCGGTGGATGACTCCAGGTGAGTCACTGTCCTTGGGACTCCACATTTATTTGAGCGCCCACTAGTGTCAGATGTTGGGAATGCAAGGGTGGATCGAACATAATCCAGACCCTGGAGGAAATAGAAATCTACAGGGATAAACATGTCAGCAGAGGCTTATGAATGATGAAACCTCCAGGGCTTATAGCTACCTCCCCCCAAAACACTAATCCCACTTTTGTGTGAAGAAGCTCCTGCCTGGGGGGGCTCTGGGGCTCCCTGGCTGCTGCTGAGGTAGGGTTGGCTGCCGTAGTCCAGATGAGTTCTTGGGGCCTCTGCACACAGAAGCTGTCCTTTGTGACACAAGTTGCCTTCATTTTATCCAGGTCAGAAGACATAAATTTGCTGGCTTCCCTCAAATCCCACATTGCCATGGTGATCCATCCTGTCTTCACCATGAGAGGATGAGGCTGTTTTATGGCCCAGGTGAGGTCCTAAACCAAGGCTACGAGTCCTTCATTTCCTAATGCTCCTGTGACACAGTCCCGATGTCGAGTTCATGTGCCTAAAATAACATGAATTTCTTACCATAGACTCTGGAAGGTGGCAATGGCAAATGTCAAAATCAAGGCCATGGCAGGATGGTTCCTTCTGGGGGCTCCAGGGTAGAAGGTACGCCTCTCCTCTTCCATTTGTAGAACGTTCTTGTGTTCCTTGCCTCAGGGCCGCATCCTTACATCCCTCCAAATTCTTGACTCCGTGTTGGAGCGCTCATCACCACAGCCAACATTCCTTCCATTTCCTCTTATACAAACCTTTGTGAAACCATGGGGTCCAGTTCACAAGGGTGGCCCAGTATGGTCTCCCATCTCAGGATCACGACCTCAGTCACATCTGCAAAGCCACTTTTACTCTGTCAGGAAGGAAACGTATTCAACAGGTGCAGGACTTTAAACAGAGATAATCTTTGGAGAGATAGCCAGGCTTCTATAAACCCCAGAACACCACAGCCTGATATGGGGTTCTTGCACTTCTCCCTTGACCCTCTTCTCTGGGACACCCACATCCCACAGTGATACTCACTCAGCAATGCGTGCCACATGTTGAGGATAGAACAATGTGAAGGTGAGCCAAGGTGACTCTGTGGGCTTATGTACCCCTCATCAGGTCATAATTACACAAGCCACAGTGCCATCCATCCAGGGAGTAGCAAGGAAGAATGGAAAACGTGGAGTGTAGGTCCTAGGCAATGACCCCTAGATGGGGTCATAGGCAAGAGGAGGGAGGACGTGGAAGAGTGTGACGTGGAAGAGTGTGCTGGGCTGATGAAACAAGCAGGACAAAGCTTATTGAAAACACAAATGTCCCACATTTGCTGGACAGCCACAAAGGGCCCCCAAACTCACGAACAACTGGTTTCACAAGCAGGAGAACCTGCATAGATGGTGGACTCCCAGTGTCCCCTTTCCTGAGGGGCACTCCAAGGGACAGGCAGGACTGTCACACATATTAGCCAGGTCAGACCCTTCTCCCTGCCGTCACGTTCCAAGACCGGGCGTGGAGATGGATCGTGGCTCTGATAGCCGTCTGCTCAGCCACTACCAAGAGAAGAGGAGGGCTCAAGGGCATCCGCCCCGTTCTCCTGGAAGACCAGAGGCAGTGAACAGGGGTCTGGAAAGACAATTCCGGAAAGCGGTCCATCTCACTTCCTGCCCCTTTTGGACCACTTCTCTGCCAAAATGACAAAGCATGCAGACATCTGAGATGTATTACACTGGAATAGGAAATCTTAAATGCATTGTACACACGCAGACATGGATATGCACATACCAGACTAAGAAAATGTGCCATGTGGGTTAACTTGTCATTTCTGTCATTTGATCACTGCAATAATTAACACGAAATGTAAATGTAACAGATATCTTTCAGGCATCACCAGCCAAAATCCGTGTTTTTCTCTGAAATACTTCATGTTTCATAGTCATACAGATGCCTGCCTGTATTTACCTATTGTGATTGTGTGAATCAGGCTTTCCTACGGCTGTAGTGAGGTGTTATCTTAATATGTGTCCTGCTGATGCCCCCATGAAAGAATCTTCTGCCAGACTTACTGGGGCTCCTGGCAGCTGTTGTCTAGCCTCTCTTCACTCTAGACCCCATCCCTATTTTCACTCCATCTCTCAGCCAAGGGGCTCTTGGGGTGGAAAAACTCGCCACTCACTTTCTTCTCCACAGTAAGTAAGGGCAGCTATATGGGTGCAGGTGATTAATATCACCACACCCCACTCCGATGTCAAGGTCTCTGATACCATGTCACATGGGTTAACTAGGAAGTTCACATTCAGCAAGACAATTCTTAAGGCAAACTTTTTTTTTTTTTTTTTTTTTTTTTTTTTTTTTTGGCTTTCCAAGGTAGGGTCTTTCTAGCTCAGGCTGATCTGGAATTGACTATGTAGTCTCAGGATGGCCTTGAACTCATGGTGATCTTCCTACCTCTGCCTCCCAAGTGCTGGGATTAAAGGCGTGAGCCACCACTCCCGGCTAAGGCAAACATTTTAAATCCTTCTCACTTCTAGACATTTGTGACTTGTTTTTCCTCGTTCTGAAAAAAAGAAGAAGACATTGTGTGAATTTCTTTTTGCATAGATTTTATTTTCACATTTATTTATTAGAGACAGATAGAGGGAGGGAGAGAGAGAGAGAGAGAGAGAGAGAGAGGGAGGGAGAGAGAGAGAGAGAGAGAGGAGGAGAATGGCCACACCAGGGCCTTCATCCACTGCAAACAGACTTCAGATGCATGTGCCATCTTGTGCATCTGACTTATGTGGATACTGAGGAACTGAATCTGGGTCCTTAGGCCTCCGAGGCATGCGCCTTAACCACTAAGCCATCTCTCCAGCCCCACTATGTGATTTTCTATTTGACTTGCTTCTGTGAAAATGGTAAATACCTGTCTTTTCTGGTTGGAGTGGGAATTGAACCTGGGAACCTCCCATATGTTAAGTAAGCACTCTTCCACTGAGCTACATGCTCAGCAATCACTAAATCATTGAGCTCCATGCTCAGCAATCACTAACTCATGTTCTTTGCAAGTTTCCACATCTAGCCTGGTTCTTGGTATATGTAAAACCTTAACAATACATGTGAAATGTGTGAACAAATTAGCAAGAAAGAATGATTGGTGGAGAGGAGAGAAAGCATCCTGTCAGTTTTCAGATAGGACATTGACATCATACATGAGATGTCACATGAGCCACGACCAAGAGGTTAGGAAGCATTAAAAACCCAGGAAAACAGCACAACCCAAGGGTAAGTCTACAAAGGCTGCTCCTGGGGAGAATGGGGTTCCCAATTGCAGACATTCCTGAGCTGTCCACTGGGGAGCTGTGGGGCAGAGGAGACCAGAGAAGAGCTCTTTGTTGGAAACTCTGTCCTGCCTTGAGTTAGCTTGAAGGCATTGAGAAAGTTTTTGTTTCAATGTGTATACACATGTGTGTTGTACATGGTCATGTGGGGGGGGTCATATGTGCATGTGCATGTGAATGCCAAAGGACTACCATTTCATTTTTGAGATACAGTTTCTCACTGGCTTGGAGCTTACCAGATAAGCTGGATGAGCTGGTCAGTGAACCACAAAGATCCTCCTGTCTCTCCTTCCTAGCACTAGAATTACAAAGGCATAGTATCATCACACCTGACAGTTTAAGACTTCTTCTTTTTACATTGGGGGTGAAGCACCGGCCCTTATGTGTGCTTGGAAAGCAAGCACACTATCCACTGAGCTATCTTCCTAACCCCCTCCCCCATACTCTCTTCACTACTCCACGACCTGGTTTTCTCATCTTCCAGTGCAGACTGTGGCCTCCCACTCCTCAGAATGTGGCCCAGCAGGGAAATGACATCATTTGTGTTACAAGGCCAGCAAAGAATAAATGCTCATTGATCTACCAAGTACACAGGGAGGAGAATGGGGTGTCTCTCCTGGTCCTTGGGGTTTGTGATCTAGTTGGAGAAATAAGATATAAAGCAGAATGAGACAGACAGTCAAGACTGCACGTAATCAGGACACTGCGTAAGCTGCTTGCTGGCTCCTAGGCCTCCTGTGTGGGGTGTGGGGTGCTCCCCTCAGCACTGTGACAGTAGCAAGAGCGACTCCAGAGCGCCCAGTTTTAGAGCGGTCAGGCCACATCCGTGCCTTCATGCACTGGGGCATGACGTCATGGAGCTGTTCACATCGTGGCTGACTAGTTTGCTCACAGGAAAGGGAATGCTGAAGTTCCCTGGCCTTCTCTTCCTTCCCCTTTCATCCTCTCTGGGCCTCCAGTCCATGGAATTTTACTGCTCACATCCAGGATGGGTCAATCCCCTCAGTAAATCTTCTATTGAAATACCCTCACAGACATACCCAGACAGGTACATCACCAACCTCCTAGGAGGGTTTTAACCCACTCACTGTGACAATGGAGGTTAACCATCACAGCTTCATTTAAAAAAAAAAATAGCAAAGAGAAAAAGGCAAAAGCTTGCTCAGATAGTGGTGCAAACTGGCTTGGAGCACATGGCTTTTTGTTTTAATTCAAAATGAGAACAGAGCCATTGGGAAAAAATATGAAAAGCAAAGAGAAGTCATGTGCTGGGCAGATGGCTCAATGCATACACTGCTTTCATATAAACATGAGAACTGACTTCTGATCCACAGTACCTACAGAAAATGCCAGGGGCAGTGGTGCATGCCTGTTATCCCAGTGCTGGCAAGGCAGGTGAAGGAGCTTCTGAGCCTTATTAACAAGCTAGTCTAGCTGCAAGGCTGAGTTTTAGGTTCAGCGAGAGACCTTGTCTCAAAGAATTATATGCTCATAGGAAGAAAGAAAAAATATTAAGGTGGAAAGAGATTGAGAAAGGCAACATATGCATGCCCACACACACATAAATATGCATGCGTTCACACTGACGCCACATATGCAAAAACAAGGAGAGAGAAAACAAGACTCACACATTCCTACTACCAAGAATAAAACATTATTTAGCTCCTATTCTCCAAGGTTGCTTTCTATAAATAAAAAATAAAATAACACTCATCCTTTTTGGTATTTCCCTAAGCCTCTTATCCTATGTGGCTTATTTTCCCCAGGTATGGACATGAGGATGTTATTCAAACAATTTTGGGGAGCTGGCACCCACTTTAATCACTAACTGACACCTTATAAGACAATAACTCTAGGAAGGGTTGAGGAAACTTGATAGAATCCAAGAGAAGGGAGTTGAGGAGGCTAACACTGTAGACAGGTTTGCAGAGGCCACAGGGGCTCCGCTGATACTGAGCCACACAGGGAGACAGGCTGGAGGACCAGAGAGGAGGCTGCAAGCCACCCAGTGCTGTGGGAAGGTGGACCTTCCTGGAGAGCCAGAGACTACCCAGCCGGAGAGGAGCCTAGAAGTCACTGTTTCCACTTTGACATGGAAGATCCTGGAACACACAGGGGGTGGAGAGCTTTCCATGACTCTTCTCAGCATGGATGCCAACACAGTCATAAGAACACACATTCTCTGCTGCCTTCCCAAGCCATGAAACCAAGCCTCACTGGGGTGGGATGAGGAGGGTGTGGGTAGAGCAGCGTCCATGAGGATTCAGCTTCCAGCTGCTCACATGAAGGGTGTCTTCCTCTCCTGTGGGTCTCACCCCTACATCTGGCATCATAGTTCCCCTAAGTAGCCATACACTTTTCTTCATTGAGGCCTGTTCACTCCCCTTATGATCACCTCTTCACTAATCACTGGATCCTTTATTTTAGCAAGGCCACAAGAGAATGAGCTATGTCACCTGCCTCTGTGAACAAGTCTGTGAGCTTATAGGATGCATGCCCTGTCTTTCTATGTGGACTTCCTGCATGAGCAATATCCTCTGTAAGATGGCAGGCTATTGATATGAATCCATTTTTTCTCTTTTTAATCTCCCTAACTTTTGTTTCTCCACTTAGCATGAAATGTAAACTCACCAAGGGAGGGAAAGAAGTATGAACTGCTTTGTGGGGGCACTGGATATGCACCCATATAAATATATGTAAGGTTAATGAATGAATGACTCTCTCCATACACACACACTCTCTCTTTCTTTCCCTGCCTGTCACTAGGATTTGCTGCTCTTTTTTTTTTTTTTTTTTCAGCCTGGCTCAGACTTTACTTGTTCCCAGCCCCATCGGTTCAACAAACAGTGCAAGTGCTTTCCCCTCCTGGACAGACCTCTGCTTGGTTCCAGGCCTTCTGGGACAGATGGGCCTTCTAAAATCTCACTCCAGGAGGTGTGTAGCCAGCACATGCTAGCCATAATTCACCCACTGTCCACAGGTGACCCTTGGGGCCACCTAGCTATGGCCACACTGCTAAAGACCCAGCAAGGAAGGCAGTCAGATGTGGTCACTGGCTTTCTTCTGCACCACTGCAGGCTCCGACAGTGCCTGCTGCTGAAGCCGCTCGACCAGCTCCTCTACGTAGACTCTGAACAGGGGGGTAGGGTCCCTCTCCTCCAAGAGCCTCTGCTTCTCCACAGCCTCCTCTAGAGTCAGGCCGACCCATTCAGCCTCTTCCTTTGGGATGACAAAGCTCTTGTACTAGTCATAGATGGCTGCCCTTCGCTCAGGGTCATCAGGGTGCAGCTGGGGGTCCCGACAGGCAAGTCTCAGCAGCATTCCGTGCTTCAGGTCCATGCCAAACTTAGAGCACAGGTCCTCCTTTGGAGTCTTGAGGATATAGAAGTCAAACCCAGAGGCCTCGTCGATGAGATCCAGAGTCTGCATTGTCACCATGACAGTGAACTTCTTGTCCAGTATCTCACTATAGAGCTCACGCTGGAACAGCTGGGGCTTCCATACCTTCTTCACCCTGCTGGAGAGCTTGTCGTTGTTGGCATATCTGTAGCCCAAGATCCAGCCTTCGCCGCCCACAGCCCCTGCTGGGACTCCGGGGGGTAGTACAGTAGGATGGGTACATCCTCCACGCGCTCCCGCTGCCCATTCTTGGGGTTGATCTTGAACCCAGCCCCGTGAGGCCGGTAGTGCACAGGCGCAGGCGTCCGCTCGTCCTCCAGCGAGCGCAGAAAGTGCGCGGGCAGACGTGCATAGATGCCCAGCCGCAGGCACAGCCGCCGCCACAGGTACACGGGGTACTTGTGTAGGGGCATCGCTTAGCCCTTGCCCACCTCTTGGAGTTCAGATTTGCTGCTCTTTAAGCCCCTTTACAACCGTCCAAAGTGAATTTGATGCTTATGTGCACTAACTTCTTTATCTCCTCAGCCAGACACAAAATTCAGGGCAGGAGATTTTGTCACTGTTGAGTGGACAAACAGGGCCTGGCCTAGAGCAGAGGAGAACTGTGGAAGGACAAAAGTTAACCATGAACATGGCACCCTTCTTGGGCTACCTAACATTCCCCAGAGAAAAGCCAAGTAGTGTGTCAACATGAATAGATACTGGTCAGGTACCCATGGCCAAAGATACTTCCAGACATCCCAGGAGTGTCTTATTATTTCGTGTGTGTTCCACACTTGGTGGATAATGGGAGCACCTTGGCTCAGAAATATGGCTTTGGGGGCTTGGCTGGTAAGGAGCTAGCTCCAACTTCCCAGTTGGAGGGGCATAATCTGGCTCCCATCCTGAGTCTGACTTCTTCCACAGATTTCTGGATATTTCCATATGCTAGCCTGAAATGTCACTTAAAGTTCCCTTTGCAGCACTAAGATTCTTTGATTTCAGCATAGTTATTTGTCACTCTGTACTCAGAAATTCTGATTTCTGTTTTCCTAGCAACTCAGAATTGCTTTCCTGTGGAGTCTTGCTCCATGTTCCCATCAACGTAACTCAAGCAAAAGGATGGAGCCACCTGTTGAACTTGATGCTGTGGCCCTGCCGAAGCCACGTCCCTCAGCCTTGGGTCAGAGCTTCCATGTCTATGATGTCCAGTCAGTTTCAGCCACAATGACAGCTCCTCTCTACCATCATTCCTAGGTAACCCAAAATGGTTCAACCACACACCCACTTGGATCTGCCCATTGTCTCTCATCATCTCAGCTGGCAGCACCCCAACTGATAACCTTCCAGTTTACAGGAGAAGAAAGTGAGCTACAGAGGTTAAGTTAACCTGTCTTAGCTAAGAGAAAGATAAGCCTTTTTCCTGAGTTTGCAATCAAATGACATGCTGTGATGATCAAAGACAGACAGGAACAGCATCAATAAACATGACAATTATTCTTCCAGAGATGCATTATTCATGAGCAAAGTAATATTCCCAAGCATGACTAGCCCCACCCTGCTGATGAGAGAAAGAATGTGACAATAGCCAAAATGGTCAACATTAAGAGGATCACTTGGATGAGTGATGGGAAATCCTTTAAATGGTGAGATCAGGGTTGTATTGATGCTGAGGTGGCCATTCTATCTTGTTAAGCAGGAAACAGATAGAGCAAATTAGGAAGGGAAGATTTTCCCATTTCTCCTTCCAAGAATCATTGCTGTGGTATTTATCTTTGACTTTCCTGGCATTCATATTGCATTCAAGATGTCTGGCATGGTTCACAGACACATCCTGCTTTTGATCACATTCTACACACCCACTCTGTAGGCACATCTTCCCGTCTAACAGTGTATCTTGGGCAAGTGCCAGTGTCAGTCTATTAAGACCCACCTCCTCTGGTAATGGTTACCTTGCATGTTAATTTTTTATTTTTTAAATATTTTATTTATTCATTTATTTGAGAGAGAGAGAGAGAGAGAGGCACATAAAGAGAATGAGAGTGTTGGGGCCTCCAACCACTGCAAGTGAACTCCAGTTGCATATGCCACCTTGTGCATCTGGCTTACATGGGTCCTGGGAAACCAAACCTGGGTCCTTAGGCTATGCAGGCAAGCGCCTTAACTTTACCTTGCATTTTATTTGTTTGTACATTCATTCATTCAACTGATGTCTAACTTTTATCACATGCCAGGTTCTCTGCCAGCGACACCTCTGCTCAGCCTTGTGGGCTACAGTTTCCTCCACAAGTACTCAGCACACAGGTATCACCTCTGTCTCTTTTATGCTTCAGTCAAAACACTGCAGTAAACAGCTTTGCATATGCACTTGGTCCTGTGAATCCACGGGTCCAGCCTCTGTAGGTTCAGCCAACTGTGCATTGGGAATAGAAGAGTCATGTCTGTACTGAACCTGCACAGTTCTTTCTGGTTATTATTCCCTAAGTGATATGGTGTGACAACTATTTACACAGCATGTCCATGGTGGTGGGGATTATAAGGAATGTAGAGATAGTTTATAGGAACTATGGGCAAACACTCCACCATTTTTTTGCATTTTATTTATTGTTGATCTGAGAAATAGACAGGGACAGAGAGAGGCCTACAGAGAGAAAGAGCATGGGCACACCAGGGCTTCCAACCACTGCAAATGAACTCCGGATACATGCACCACTTAGGGTACCTGGCTTATGTGTGTAATGGGGAATCAAGCCTGGTTGTTAGGCTTTGGAAGCAAACATCTTAATCTCTGAGCCACAGCCATCTCTCCAGCCCCACTTCACCATTTTATACAAGGGGTCTGGGCAGTGAAACTTGGTATCTACAGGGGATTCTAGAGGACCACATAGCTCACTTTGCCCAAGTGGTAAAGAATACGCACAACTGTTGATAGATTTTTCTATCTTGAATACTAAACCCCAGCAAAGAAAGATGAGTTTTATCCTGGACAGGACAAAAAGAGACAGGAATTCTCTGGAGCTCTGATGTTGACTTTGAAGCTGTTAAATAAGTCGCATGTATACTTCCGTCAGCTTTTATGGACAGCTGACCTTGCTTGGAGGATGCATAATGGATGCTCCCTTGAATATTCTGGAAACGAATGAATGAAGGCAGGTGGGGTGCAGAGGGCTAGTGCAGGTGAGGAAGCTGAAGCCCAGGGCAGATAAAGGCTCTCTTGAAGTCTCACAGGCAGTGTTCACTGAGTCCAGGGGTCATCTCATTTCCATAAACATCACATCAAAGGGTGAAGAGATATTGTATGGCAAATTCCTCCATATTCAAAGGTGTACTTGTTAGCCTAAAAAAGGAATTACAATGATAAAAGCCAGGTTGCTAGCCCTGGATTTGACAGGTAAACTGGATAAAAGCCCCGGAGCATCCCTGTTATTACTACTGCTGTCAGCTATGGTTGGAGGAGAACTTCTTGCAGTCAACAGCTGGTGCTCATGGAAAGATGCAGCTGACCAAGATCTTGACTAGTGACTGTTGCGGTGGCACGGTGCTCCAGTGCTTAGTGCTCTAGTGCTTAGCACTAGACGGACATTGCTCTTGCCCTCTCTGAGGCTTGGGGAAAATTGCAGAAGAGGAGGTGGAAAGAATGTAGAGCCTTGTGGAACATCTATCATGGTGGACACCAACTGTCCTCCAATTGGACTGGAGGCCTGCTCCATGGGAGGGAATGTTTACCTGATACTGAAAAGTTAAAACAGGGATAGTCATGAGACCTAGGAGTGTAGCATCTGCTGATGTCTGGCTAAGTGTATATACTATGCTTATCAAACTGCCCAATAAGCACTTCTCTTAATATTCATACCCTTGTATTAATGCTACTCTTACTTTGGGTAGAGAATCTTCTCTTTTCAGATGGAAGTAACCTTGTGATGACTCAGAAAGTATCATAGTGCTGGAAAGAAGTGGCTGGAGTACTGAGTAACATCTCGATCACTCCTTCCAAGGCTCAGGGTCTAATGCAGAAGAGGTGGCAGAAAGAATGTAAGAGCCAAAGGAAGGGTAGGACTCCTTACAACATGCTCCCTCAAGACATAAAATGGCCTGGATATCCATGACCTCATAGTGCCTGACACTACCTACACAAGACCATCATAAGAGGAGGAAAAGATCATGACATCAAAATAAAAGAGAGACTGACTGAGATGGGGAGAGGATATGATAGAGAATGGAATTTCAAAGGGGAAAGTAGGGGCAGGGAGGGTATTACCATGGGATATTTTTTATAATCATGGAAAATGTTAATAAAATTGAGAAAAAAATATCATCTATAATAAATATATATCGTATATATTAACAAAAAGAATGTGGAGCCGGGAATAGGGTGGTGTGTCCTATTGTGAAGTTCCTCTGCATTGGAAGGTGTAAACAGTGACTGTGGACTTTATCAAAGGCATCTGGGTCAGCTCATCATTGAAGGTGTGGGGAGGTGCATCACACCCCACCTGAGGTTTTGGCGCCCAGATGCACCCGCTATATACAGCAATGCACAAGACCGCGTGGCCTGCGCCTGTGGCGAGATAGAGGACATAGAGAAGAAAAAAAAAAACCTAAGAACAATGAGCGCCACACAGCGGTTTCTTTGGGGTCTCATGCTCTTTAAGTAAGTCCTCACCCCAAAGCTGAGGGAGGAGCATCTGTGGGGGAACCCCAATACAATGAGCCCCACTGAAGGGCTGCCCTGTGGTCTCATACTCTTGGACAGGGACAAGCAACTACAGGGAAGTTGTCATGAAGGGCGGAGAGAGACTTCTCCGTGGTGCGGCTGCTCTGGGGTCCGATGCTCTGTGAGTAAGTAAGCCCTCATCCTGAGGCCGAGGAAGGAGCAGCCAATGAGCAATTTTGACACAGGAATCCCTGCCAACGTGGCTGCTTTGGGGGCCCCATGTTCCTATACGCAACCCCTCCTTATGCTCTGGAAGTGACCTCCAATAAACTCTTTGGTTCACTGAACTGATACTGGTTTAATTGTACTTTGATCTGCCATCTGAGCCCTATTTGGGGAGAAGAGGTATGTCTGCATCTCCCCAGGGGAAAAGTTTCCTGCGGCAGACCGACAGGGGCGCAGGTCCTGGGAAACTAGGCGTGTAGGATTGCCAGCCTGTGGTAGACACTTCTGGAGAGAGAGCTTAGAAATGAAAATGTCTGAAGTTTCTAGAGACAGCCCTGGCTAAGTGGAGTGGCATTATCCATTCATGTTGCTCAAGAAAAGTAAATCCACCTTCCTAAATTACATGCCTCTGCTGTATTATAGGGATTACACATCCGCCCCATCTGCTCCCACAAGCATGCATTGTGCCGGGCCCTCTGGCTTAGCAGTATCAATTATTTTGACAAACTGCCTGTGCTTGCATGCCCAGCCTGGCTTGGGGCTCGCCCACCTTTCTCTGGGAGGGGGGATGACTCGCAGCAAACATTTACAGAGTGAAAGTAAACTGGGGTGGGAGGCTGTAACTGAGCATGGCTGAGCTCAGGCCTGGGGCAAGCCAGGCAAAGAAAGACATAGAAGGGGCCTCGCTCTGTTTCAAAACAGTGCAGAGGTCCAGAGGCCTCCCTTTGGAGCTCTGCTCCCATCACTTCCTTGGCTGCGTGGCCTTGACAGCATCCCGCCGTCTCTGGTCCTACCCACAAACCCTTAGTGTGCACGCGAGGGTGCCTATCCTGCAGTGTACTTTCCTGTGGTAAGTAACAACTACAGTTTGACACGAGTCACAAATTCTGACACTTCAGCCAGTGCTCAAAACCATTAGCTATAGCTTGCATAGGAAGCCATGGCGTCTTAGAAGGGTACCCCCAGCACAGGAAGCCTGAGTGGGCACAGATAGAAAAGAAGGTAGTTCACAGTGAACACCGTGCAGGATGATTTCCAGACCCTTGCCCTCTGATGCAGCTCATACTGAGTCCTGTCCTCTCGGGGCTGGGGTCAGGTATGCCCTAGGTCAACCATCTGCCTGCGGAGGGCACACATGGGCTCTGCTGTACGGACTCAGTGCCCATGATGATTTCACCGTCTCACTTTGGAATGAGTGACATTTGGGACCATACAGCTTTTCTTTAACTTTGCTTCCACATGACCCCAGACTGCACTTGATAAAATTTGACAACCCTCGCTTATCTTCTTTTCAGAATTGCATTTGACTTGTGTTTGCGTCTTATTATAATATGCTAGCTAGCTGTCTCGTTCCTGTGACAAAACACCTGACAGAAACCCAGTAAGAGAAGAAAGGTTCACTTTGGCTCATGGTTTCCAAGGGTTTTCAGGCCATCCTGGCAGGGAAGGCAGAGCAGCTCTGTCTGTGGCGGTGGGAGTGAGTTCAGGGAATCCTCACATCACAGCAAGTAAGACAATCCTTTCTAAAGACAGCAGGCAGCACTGCTGCTAATGTGGATCTTAGAGCCCCTCCCAGGCTGGTGATGTCTCAACAGCCCCACTGTCCCGCCCCCCCCCCATCCCAACCCTACCTTCAGCTCAGCTTTCCAGACCCCTAGTCCAGCCCATCTCCTTGCTTGCAAGGCCAGGAAGCCTAGAACACAGGCCTGAACCAGAGGCAAGTATTACCATCAAAGGTCCACCCCTCGTGACCTACTTCTGCTAGCCCTTAAGGTGACACAGCATTCAAAACAGTGCCACAGGCAGAGGACAGAACATTCAAAGCAAGTGCCTGTGGGGACATTTCAGAGCCAAACTAAAACAACTCCATACATTTTATTTGTAAGTATGTCTAATGATATACAGACATGTTACCAATCAAAGACACTGTCATACGTGCTACAAAGCAAGCATCTTTGCCAGGGATGTAGTTCACACTTGGCCTGCACAATGCATCTCGCCTTTTGGAAAGTGTCATTGTCGCAGCTGGACAGGACTTTAGCAGCTTTAGGTCACTTACTTTATGGTTTTAACAGGTCTTCAGCTTGTGTGAGACACAACACTGGCTTGGACTCAGAGGCCTCGGGGGAGAGCCCAGCCCTCTCTATTTGACAACGGCTCTTCATCATCCTGATGCGTTGTCCCTGGACCACACTTGGAGGGAGCAGCTCTAGTTTATCCTTCTCCCTCAGACATGAATCAGCTGACACGGGAGAGTGAAGGGGCCTGTCACAGTTCTCATGGCTCGGGTGTAGTTGCTGACACGGTGATGTGGACCTGGGCGAGGTGTTGCAGAGCAGTTCAGGTGGCCTGGGCTCAGTGGTCCTGAGCATCTCTCAGGCTGTCTGCTTGTGCAACCTCTGCTCTGTGCCCTCTGACTTACAGCCCTGGAGGCTCAGGGAGACTCAAATGCCTTTCCCTCTGTTGCAGTGCAGTTCGCATTGCTGGTAGAAATCACCCAACCAAGAGCAGCTTCTGGGAAAAAGACATTTATTTTGGCTTACAGGCTCGAGGGGAAGCTCAACAATGGCAGGGGAAAATGATGGCATGAGCAGAGGGTGGACATCACCCCCTGGCCAACATAAGGTGGACCACAGCAACAGGAGGGCGTGCCAAACACTGGCAAGGGGAAACTGGCTTTAATACTCATAAGCCCGCCCCCAACAATACACTCCCTCCAGGAGGCATTAATTCCCAAATACCCATCAGCTGGGGAGCTAGCATTCAGAACACCTAAGTTTATGGGGGACACCTGAATCAAACCACCACAGCCTCCTCTGGCATCTTACAGAAGGTCCATGAGATAACTGGAGGCCTGAGCCCACGTAGCTCTGCCTTTCTCTGTCCTTGGCCCTTACCTGGGAAGCCCTTATCCTGCCGGCTCCAGAACTGTGCTTGTGTGGCTGGAACATCTGGGAGCAATTTGAAGCCACCAGCCCCGGAAATTCAGGGTGAGGGGGCCTCATCCTCCCCACAGCTTTAAGGATTTTAAGAAGTTAGAGGTTCAGAGAGATCGAGGGACTCGCTCACTGCTGTACCTGCAAGTCCAGAAGGCAAGTCTAGACCTTGGTGCTGTCACATTTCAGGAGGTCTCCTCTCATAGACAGGGGCGGGGCACAGTGAGGAAAGGGCTCATATGGAGGCCGGGTGGTTGCTCGGTGGTTAAAGACGCTTGCACAGATTGCCAGCCCAGGTTCAACTCCTCAGCCTCCCACATAAAGCCAGACAGGCATTTGTTTGCAGAAGCAAGAGGCCCAGTATGCATGCACCGCCCCCACATACACAAGGGTCAGCACCCCAGGACCAAGTTCTGTCCTAGGGCAAGGGCTGGGGCTGCTAGGATGTTCATGTCACTCCTGTGACTGAGGTCTGTGTGAAGCCGGACTCACATAGGGTCAGGGACTGGAGGCATCCAGCTGAGCCAAGTGAGCCAGGCACGAGGCCAGAACCCTTTCTTGATGCAAAACAGAGGCCCGTTACATGGGGAGTGGAGAAGGCAGTTTTGAGGCGAGACAAGCAGATTGGGGTATAGCAACAATATGGTTCCAATCTGAGTCAAGACACGCAATGGAGCAAGACCTCTCATAAGGGCAGAAGGCAGCACTGCCTGCAAACCTGGTCCTCCAGAGCTCCTCTCGGCCTGGTAGCTCTCTTAACATCCCCACC
Source organism: Jaculus jaculus (assembly GCF_020740685.1). Taxonomy (NCBI): domain Eukaryota; kingdom Metazoa; phylum Chordata; class Mammalia; order Rodentia; family Dipodidae; genus Jaculus; species Jaculus jaculus. The sequence continues at coordinate 199,698,113 of NC_059103.1, read as the reverse complement.
GTCCTGCCCCGCCACTGCTCCCAGACCTCATCCCCAGTCCAGCTTCCCACACCTGCAGTCCAGCCCCTCTCCTACTAAGGGCCTTTCTTTTTACCCCATGTAAAATGCTCCAAGCAAGTTAACCTTGGAAATGACCTTCAGATTCATGACCAGTAGAATGAGGCCAAATCCAGAGGGGAGAAGAGAAAAGTGAGGGCCCGCAGCAAGCAAGGGGCCGACATGGTCTGTGATGCACCACACAACAAGAGCCCCCCCTTACTTCCTCTGCACTTAAACCCGACCTTCGTGTTTTAGGCCCGAGGCAGGGTGCACAGCCAGGACTCCAGGCCGGGCCGGACATTCGCGCATTGTGTGGGCCATGTCGAGGGGTTTTCCATGGACCTCGGTCTCTCTCACAGCAAGGGTGTGCATGTGGGCATAGAAACTCGGGTTGAGAGGGCAGGGGCTCCGGGCTTTCTCACAAAACAAGTCCACAGGCTGGCTCAGCCCTCAAAGCAGGCTCTCAGAGCATACCCAGCTGATCAGGCTCATGACCCAGGCCACTTCTGAGCCAAACCTCTGCCCCAGCAGGCTTGTGAACTCTAAGAAGGCCAATGTGGGGCTGGGGGTCAAAGGCTGAGACAGGGTCCTCGGCAGCAGGCTCACCTTCCCACCAGCTCATCTGGGGCCTCAGTTTGCAAATCTGTTCACATCTGTCCCGTGAAAGGGCTTCATTCAACACTCCATGTTCTCGTTACTCCATCGAAGCCCTGACTGGGCCTGGCCGCAAACTCTGCATTGGCTAGTGCAGAGTGCAGATGCAGGAGTTTTGTTGGAACAGCAGGAAGCAACCCTGTCAAAGTTACTGAAATTCAAAGTTCTTTTCCTCTGTTTGGCAGTCTCTGCTGACATATTGTAGTTTTTTATTTGCTATTTGATGTTCTAAGGGAAGAAAAACCATAAATTAAACTGTTGCACCGCTGGCAGGTGGGTGGCTGTCCGTCTTCCTCCTGTGAACTGCCAGTTGTAAACGCACATGCTGGCGGGCTGCACTCCTACGTGGCAACACGGACATCACGCCATCTCTGCGGGGGGTCGCCGCGTGCATTTCAGTCTGACCAGTTAGGATGAACTGCATGCACCAGGCCACCTCATCACGGATGGTGGCCAATCTCAGGGCGACCCAGACCCACCTGGCCCCTCGGACAGAGCTCCCCCACAACAGCTCCTCTACAAAGGCCAGGCCAGGGCGCAAGGGAGTCAGAGAAAATCCTTCCCCAGAGGCTGGTGCGGCCCACGCCTGCGGCCCGCTGTTCTGCCAGATTTCTGGTGACAGAGCGCCCTCTGCTGAGCTTCAGGGAAGATGGTCTCTGCGCAGGCCCGAGACCTATCATTTCTGGGCTGGCGTGGAAATGTCTGTGGTATCCCCTAAGCAGTGCTTTATGGGGAGTAGCAGGGAAGGGCGCATTCACCGGTGCACCGAGGAAGTGGAGGTTAGGGAGCTTTTCCTTGCGACCCAGAACACTCACGCCCGGAAGTTTGTCCCGCCTCCCCGCCTCCCTTCAGGTGCTCCTGCAGAGGTCCCACTCTGGGATGTGGTTCCTGGAGATGGAAGTGGTGAGGAGTGGGCTCGGGAAAGTACCTGTTGAATGGCCCACAGTGGACTCCCTCACTTTCCCATGAGTCTATAGGTCAATATTCCAGAATGTTTCTAATGATGGACAAGTAGTTTCCAAAGCTGAGGCAGCTGGGGGATATATGCCTTTAGGAGGGCCCAGCTATGTTCTCTCTGGGCATTTCAGCCCTAGTGACTGCCAGGTTAAAGGCCATTTCTCCCCATGATCCGTGCTGAGAGGGTCATCTCAGTCCGGTTACCAACAGAAGTGACCCTCCCCCAAACCACAGTTCACTTGTCATGAGGCCACCTGGCGTGCATGTGGTTACTTGGAAGATAAGGCCACCTATGGTTGGTTGAGAGTGATGCAGGAGGTAAGTCAGCCAGTGGACTTCTCTGGCTTAGGAGCACACAGTGATGGGATATTCACACCAACTCTAAAGATCACTGGGAAGATCATTTGCACAGGTTATACTCAAGGCACAAGGGTAGTAAGATGGGATTGGTTACACTTTTGGCTTTTAAAAACCTTTTTCTTTTTCAAGGTAGGGCCTCACTCTAGTCCAGGCTGACCTGCAGTTTACCATGTAGTCTCAGGCTGGCCTTGAACTCACAGTGATCCTCCTGCCTCAGCCTCCTGAGTGCTGGGATTAAGGGTGTGTGCCACCAGCCTAGTTTAAGAAATCATTTCCAGGCTGGACAGATGGCTTAGAGTTAAGTTAAGAGCTTGCCCGTGAAGCCTAAGGACCCAGGTTCAAAGCTCCATTCCCCAGGACCCACATAAGCCAGATGCACAAGGGGCTGCATGCGTCTGGAGTTCATGTGCAGTGGCTGGAGGTCCTGGCACCCCCATTCTCTCCCTCTTTCTCTCTCTCCCCCTCTCTCTCCCCCTCTTTTTCTCTCTGTCACTCTCAAATAAAAAATAAAAATGAACAAAAAATTTTAAAAAAATCATTTCCAGAGGAAGAGGAGAGTACTTCAGGACACTATCTTCCAGATACAAAGTGGTTACCAAATTATGACCTCACAGAGGTTGTGAACTCCTCCACAAGACCCCTGTGGAGTTGAACTCATCAACAGTTAACATGGTTCATGGAGGAAGATGAGGGGAAAAAAAGTCATCAAAATGGAAGAGGGTCTGCCTTCATGGTTCATGGTACATGTCTGGTTGGCTGGGAAATGGCTCAGAGATGTTCAGTCAAACCCAATTCTGGAACTATCCCTGGGTGTCTTTTCAGAGGACATTCACATTTAAATCAGTGTGCCTTGTGTGACCCATTCTGTACTCCCTAATGTGGGTGGCCTCATGTCTGCTGAGTAGAACAGAAGGCTGACTCTCCCTGAGGGTAGGCTGCCTCCAGACTGACAGCGTCTGCACTTGACATTGCTCTCTTCTAAGTCTCCATCCCGATGCTCCACTTCACACCCTCACTTCCCGCTGTGGTTCTCTTTATCTCATAGCGTCACTGGATCTCTTCTGTTTCTGCACTAAAACTGGGGGAAACAATATCTTGTTGTCCCCATCCTATCTGCCAGCAGTCTGCTTTGCTCAACAGATCAGTTTTTCTGCCAGGAACATCAGTTTTGAGTTTGCATAGGCTCATGAAGGCTGTTCTGGTCAAAGCACAGCCACTAATTCTCATTACTTCTTTAGTCTTGTTAGGTAAGGAGCGTGTGACCACCGTGCTTGAGGCTTCAGGCCAGTAGTGGTGAGACGTGTTCTCTACGTGTGACCTGGAGCATTTCAGTTCTTCCTCCTCATCTACCTTACTCTGGGCTTTCAGTAATATGTTCACATGATTTTGAGTTTGATGGTGTTTTCTCTTGTCGAAACCCAGGGTGACAGTTTGGGCTTGTGCATGTGCATGCCAGTGTATGTTTGTAGATAATTATGCTGGTACATATGTGATGTGGTGTGTTCATTTGTCCAGCAATAACATGAAAACTTGGACTGAAATTCATCAGTGAAGCAATTAATCTGGTGGTTGTCACCTGAATGGCTTATAGCTTGACACTTCAACCACCTCATGCTGAAGAGATTGGGGTTGTATCCGGATCTTCATCTCCAGCATTGAATATCACCACTGGGCCCATGGGGTGATGAGGAGCATCCATGATCAGCTAAGCAGCAGTCTCACTGGATTTGCCTTGTAGGTGGCAGAAGTCACTGGTAAGCATACTCATCAATAGGGCAGTTTTTATCTGGGTGCTTGCACTTGCAGAAAAGAAAAGAACAAGGGGTTTTGTGAGGTTGGGCAGTCAGGGTCAGTGAAGGACTCCTGGGAAAATGGCATCGCCCCTCGTCCTCGGATGATGTCAGTTTCACAGGGTAAATTTCCCTGGGGTAATCACTTCTTGGGCATTTATGTAGTCTCAGTGTGAAATGTTCCTTGCAGGCAGGTATTTGGTCACAGCGGTGAGTAAAGTAACCAATACAATAGCCAATGTGATCAGAGAGCCCCCGGCATGAATTAAAACAAAAGGATGCCAAGGCAGCATGCCCTGCGGTGCCCATGGAGTAAGGATGTTGCCACCAAGACTGTCTCAGTTTCCACAACAATCAGCTGGCACTGTCAGTGTTTAAAGTCATAGTCTTTGATTCTTCCATACTTATACTTCTGTTTGATTCCCCTTGAGTAATTAATTATTTAATTTAATTTACATTCATAATTATATTTGGAACTATCTGTAAAGTCTCCTGTGGAAATCTAGGTGAAGGGAATATAATAGCTTCTAGCTTCTTATCTAGAGCCATTTTTGTTTTCTTTGCTCTCACAAAATCGATGCTATAGAACATGTGAGGATGACTGAAAAGGTTAAATATTGAGATGGAATCTTTACACAAATTAAGCATCATAGACATCCACTCTGAACAATTTCAAGTGTTATTTTTCCTAGGATTGTTTTACATGAAGGAAAACCTACCCAAAACATTGTTGAGAATATATAGTAAATATAAAAAATATGCTATTATTTGAATTAATTTTTGTAAGTGTCTGCCAATACTCTTAGAAACCTGTCCCACATACTATTTACTTTTCAACATAGAATCCACTTCATGTAAATAATATCAGACTGGCAAATCATTCCTCACTCAGTGAAATTTTGGTTGCGTTTATTCTCTGTTGTTATGGAAAATCACCACAGCATTTAACTTCTTCCCAAGGTTTGAGCAATGCATGCTTTCCAAAGGGCTGGGCCATGGTAGTCTAGGAACCAGTTCTATGGTTTGTGGGCCAGGCGGGCTCTTGGGCGTTCTCTCTGCATCACCACCGGAGCAGTAGGATGGGTCCCGGAGGCCACGTCATCTCCTCAGAAGAGATGTGAAGGAAGAGAAAACCGTGCACCATGCCCAAGACCCCCTTGGTTGTCCAGATGCCCCACCTAGACTAAGCAGACCCGTCCTCAGTCCTTGGTGGAAAAGCTAGGCTAGATGCGTAGCCAAAGCTGCAGGGGAGCTGGGAAGGGTAAGTCCGCCTGAGTTCACCAAACCAGCCAGAGAAGACAGCTGCTTGGGAGACCACCAACACTCTCCTGAAATCATCCGTGGCCATATTTTTCTCTACATGACTTCTTTGCTCCTTAAACCCTGATCCTAGTGGGCCAGTAGTCTGGACTCTAAACAGCACTAGGGGTCCTGTGCATATCAGCAATTGTACTCAAAGATGATGTGTTGGAGTGTTTTCAGTAAATGATTACTGCTGAGAAATGCCACGGTTTAGTTGATAATTCAGCAACATGGAGGTCGCTCACATCAGGCAGTGTTTTGAAGTGCTTGAAGATATGAAGCAGAAGTGTTTGTGAGACTCTGGCATGAAAACACCCTGGGAGAGTGTGTGTGCATGTGTGAGGAGTGTGTACTTGTATGTGTCCCTGTGTATGTGTGCATGGGTGTGTATCTGTGTCCATGTGGGCACGTGTACATGCAAATGCACATGTGCACACGTGTGAATATGTGTTCATGCATGTACTTCTGCTATGTCATTGGAAGGAAAGGGCATGTGGCTTAGCAGAAAACTTGATCTCCAGGCTTCTGTGCAGACATGCCAATCTCTGTTCACTCATCCTAACTGGATTTCCTCAGCAGCAGATAAACTGTGGGAGCTTGACAGCATGTTCTCTTCTGTAAACCCCCTCATCCTTGAGAGTAGTTTTGCTGCAGCTTGGGGGGCCACAGGGAGAGATCTGATAGAGAATACGGCCATCAACATACAGGTGCATCATACAGGAGGGAGGCTGGGGGTCCCGAGAAAGAAGCAGCTTCAGAGAAAGGTCCAGTGGCAGGTATGGGTGACAGTGACAAGGGTGAGACTGACTTTGAGTGGCGATGTGCTCAAGGACATGACTGCAGAGAGCCTTGGGGAAGATCTGGTCCTCGGGTTCTGGTCATGCATCCATCAGGAGGTCACCGAGCTCCCTCTGCTGGGAAGAAAGGGAATCTTCCTCTTCTGATTTTGGGCTGCCCTTAAGGCGGGGGGGGGGGGGGGGGGGATGGGGGAGGCAGGCTGCTGACCTCTTCCTCTACAAAGCTTGGGAAGCCTTCTGTGCATTTGCCTCAGGCACTTCCCACGTGAGCTTGTTGCAGATGTCGGAAGGGACTCTGTGTCCAGGTCCCTCATCTCTGCTCTCCGCAAAGCGGAAGAGAATGACGATTGTCTGTGAGACCCACCAGGTGGCATGTACATTGGAACACTTCCATTTAGAAATAAGTCTTTAAGCCTTTCTAGTGTACCCGCTAGGGTCTGCAAGGACTAGTTAAAGAGAGACTTTAGTGGTGCCCCAGGGTCTCTGAAGGTGACACAGGAATGGAAGAGAATGCAGAGAGAGAGAGACACATGCAGTCCTAAGTTCCCTGTCAAGGCAGCTCTGGTTGGGGCAGTCACCCGCCCGAGGTTTGCCTCGAATGCTGTGCTCGCAGAGTTCCCTAAGGGTCTGCAAGCAGATCTCAGCTCTGCTGACCTTGTACAACTGGAGAAAGAATGTCAGGTTGGTAGTGACCCACAGCATGAACATGAAATGTCCTTATGAAATCTGCATGGCTGCTCGGTTCCCATAATGCACCTCTTGTAGACGCAGCACAGGGACCCCGCATGCCGTCCTCCCTGAGCAGAAAGACGTGGGACTTCTCGACGTGCAAAGGAAGTTGGCGTTTCATGTGAAGACATGTGTGCATGGTCTTAAACTTACGTCTGGATTATCTATTATGTTAACTATGCAGGTGAATGATCAATGTAAAACTTTGTGTGTTCATGTGCATACGTGCACACACATGAAACACATGTGTATTTTAAGTACACACGCATATCTGCCTATGTATATAATTGTCCCTTGGGATCTGCAAGGGGTTGGTCCCAGGACCTCCCACGGATAACAAATCTGCACCTCACCTCTCATGCTCTCTGACCCTTCGCCTGGGACGGCGTCTGACTGTCCCTTCCTAATGGACACTCTGGAGATGAGAGGCGCTGGAGAGAAGAGGGGAGCAATGGCTAATGTAGGGCAGGTGGTCTGACTGCAAACCACCTGTAAACCTGAAAACGGGGGCGTCCCAGCCCTTAGTGCACCCCACTTCTGTGGGGGAAACATGTGAAAATAGATACTCCAGCATGGTAGGATTATGCAGTGGCAGTGGCAGGGGTCAAATGCACCAGCAGGTACTAAAAGCTGGGATGTCAGGAGCCCTCACAGGGGAGATAGAAATGGCATTGGTCCTGGTGCAGGTTGGAATCTGGTGAGCCTGGGCTGGGCGTGATGCTAAGAGGCTCTGAGCAGGCCTTGGGTATGTACGCTGGCGGAAGGCTAGGAACTTGACTGTGGTAGATGTCATGGTTAACCCTGGATGTCAACTTGACAGGATCTAGAATCGCCATGGAAACAAATCTCTGCCTGCGAGGAATTTTCTAGATTGGCTTCCTTGAGGGGGGAGGAACCGCCCACCCTCTGTGTGGGCAGCATCATTTACTGGTCCGGGGTCCTGAACTACACGGCAAGGATAAAGCTAGCTGAACCCCTGCCTCGATCACCGTCTGCTTCCTGACACAGGACTCAATGTGACCAGCCAGTCTCGCTCTCCTGCTGTCGCGCCTCCCTTGCCATGTGGACTGCATACCCTGAGCTGTAAGTCAAAGCAAATCCACAGCTTAAGAAACCTGAGCTGCTTCTGTTGGGTATTTTGTCACAGCACTGAGAGAAGTAACTAACACAGTGGGGGGACTTGCTGAGGAAATTCTTAGCTTCATTATCTGATAGGCTACAGAGAGGATTCCATTCCAGGCCTGGTTTTTCTACACTCTTGGTGATTTTTCTTTTTATCTAAAAAAAAAGTAAATAATCAAAACTCCTCTCCAAGCCCTGGTGTCTCTCCACTTTAAAATGAAGAAATTGAATCAAACAGCTTCAAGGCTCTGCTTGTTCCTATGAGGTCGCAAACTACAAATCAATAATGTCATGAGAGGCTCTGAAGGAGGTACGGAACCCCTGATGGTGCCCTTTAAAGGTCACCTCATCAAGATGTCCTCAGTCATAATTTTAATGGTTCTCTTCTCTGCTTGCTTAATAAAAAAAAAGGACATTAAATCTAACCTCAACCCCCAAGATAAGCAATTTGTTAAAGCAATTTGGGAGAATGACTCAGCAGCCTGCCCAGCACTGATGTCTGGGGTCCTTGATGGCTTCACCTTGAGCTGTAAGGTGGAAGCTCCAGCTCATGCTGAGCACCTACTGTGTGTTAGCATGTTCTGGGCCCTGAGAGCCCTCAAAAGAAGGAGCATAACTGGTGTACTAAAGAAGGGGAGACAGAGAAGTAAGGGGATCAGTCAGATGGGGGATCTTAGGAGAATGGGTTAAAAGAGACCTCGGGTAGTAGAGAGACTCGTGGGGCTGGAGAACCTGTCCGTGCTGGCAGACAGGGCATGTCGGGGGTTTTGAATGTGATAGTTTGTGTGACCCCATAGATAAGCACCTTTTATTTTAATGTTTTGTTCATTTTTATTTATTTATTTGAGAGCGACAGACAGAGAGAGAAAGAGGCAGAGAGAGAGAGAGAATGGGAGCCCCAGGGCCTTCAGCCACTGCAAGAGAACTCCAGTCATATGTGCCCCCTTGTGCACCTGGCTACAATGGGTCCTGGGGAATTGAGCCTCGAACCAGGGTCCTTAGGCTTCACAGGCAAGTGGTTAACTGCTAAGCCATCTCTCCAGCCTGACAGGCATTTTTTGATTAAACTTCTTCCTTGAGCTACTGTAGCAGGGAGATCCCTGCTATGGCAAGGGGGGTGTCACATGCATGGGGACAGATCTTACTGTCTAGTCCTAAGGGGTCTTTGGAGCAGGTCTGAATTTCCAGCCCACAGGTGGGCGGAGAGCAGACTGAGCTCTGGGGGCTTGTGCTTGCTTGTGGTGCTGGGTGTTATCGATGGTCTTCCCCTGGACTTTGTAAGCCTGAAAGAAATCCTTGTTCCCACAAACTGTGTTTGGTTGAATGTGTGTCCTAGCAACATGGACGTGACTACAACACATATAAAGCAAACTGCCTTCAGTGAGGAGAACAGAGTGGGACGATGCTACCAAAGGGAGAAAGCCAGGCAGGAAACCCATCACCTCTTCAGAAGGGTCCTGGCTGTGGAAGGGCATTGGCTTCAGTGCTGCTGGTGCTGGCGTTGGAGTGGAGGCAGACCAACGACCTGAAGTGTGGGCACTCAGGAGAGAGGCTGGAAGGAGAGGAATTAAAAGATGAGTCTAGGAGAGATGGCCTTATTTCACCTGCTGCACCATCAGTCTCCTCTCCTGGGACAGGGTGTGATCGTCCTTCCTGGTGGAGCCCCGTGGCGATGAGGAGTGATGCAGTAATATAAGGAAGTGCACACACGCACACACACACAGCACACACCACACAGAATGACAGTGAGAGAAGGAGGAAGAGGGAGAACTAAAATTGGTTGCAGGTAGGTTGCAATGCACAAAGGGATTTCTAGATTTTTCAGGCCCATACCAAGTCAAGGAAACCTCTTCATAGCTCCTCTGAAATTCCCGAAAGCAGCTGGGCACCAAATCCCCCTGCAGGTCTGTATGCCCTCTGCATACTGGTCAGCTCCCTTCCCCGCTTGCAGTCTGTCAGGAGGTGTGTTGGCATCTGCAGGTAAGTGGGATTTGGTTATATCTCTTTCACTCATTCACACAAAATGTTTAAGAGATAAAAAAATAAACAAAATGTCCAAAGAAGTGAGAAACCATTATCCATGATCAAAAGATGAAACAATTAATAGAACCTGTCCTTGCCCACACATGGGGCTTTTAAAATTATAATTATAAAACGTTATAAGATAGAGACAAAAAATAAATATGGAAATTGTTTAAATGGCATAACATGGCCGAATAGTTGGAGTTTTGTGGAGAAATAGAAAGTGTTGAAACATTAATTAGAAATTCTAGAAATGAAAAATGTAAAATTAGGAATGAAAAAATCCATTTGAAAGGCTTAGCAGAAACACAACAGCAATAGGAGCCATGAGCCTAAGTAAACGTGAACTGCAAACCTCACAGAGACCCACCCGGAAGAATGCTCGACAGAGAGCAGCCAAAAGCCTGACGACCAGAATGCCAAGCAACCCGACTCAGCTGTGATTAAAATAGATCTGAAGCAATCTTTGAAGCGATAATGGGTGGGACAATCTAGAATTATGGAAAGCTATCAAATCCCCAAAGCAAGATCACCGTAGGGATAGCTGCATAGAAGAAACACATATGTTAGCCAAAACCAGGAGATAGTTTTTTTCATTAATTGAGAACTGCATGAGCACATTTTATATTGGCCATATTCCCACTGGGTTATACTCTTACGTTCTCTCTTCCCAGCCCCATCCTACTGAGGGCCCTCCTCAGCGGGGTTCCTTGTATGTACTGCTGAGTAAATGTACCAGACAGTCTCTATGGGAAGAATGATGCCTCGGGACACACCTTCCCACCCTGTGACTGTTACAGTCTTTCTGCCTCCCTCTTCTGCAATGTTCCCTGAGCCTTGGAGGGTGAGTTAGAAGTCTCCTTTACTGTTGAGCTCTCAGCAGCCTTTGATTTTCCGTTTTGATGAATTTTGAGTCTCCTCAGTGTCTGCTGCTATTTCCCTGAGGGAGATTCTCAGGCCAGCAGTGAGAGCACCGCACGTGTTTATTCTTCCACTTCCTCGGTAAAGTTTCCAGGCCCTGGTGTGTGTGATAGAGATGACTCTTCTCATACCATGCAGTTGCCTTTTTCTTTTTTTATTGTCATGCCAATGGAGCTTGGGTTTCCCTGGTATTCACTGCCATCTGTGAAAAGCAGATTCTCTAACCAAGAGTGAGGGCATCATAGGTATGAGGGGATACTCATTGACATTTGAAGACATTGTGATGGTCATAGCCTCTCCTTTTAGCTAAAGAACAGTGGGAGCATCTCTCCAGATTACATGACTTTCTAAGCCATAGGCTTCTGACTTGGTTCTCAGTATCAAGGATGAATTCCCTTCCACTGAGTGGGCCTCATATCCAGGAAGAAAACATTTGATTACTTCTATAGCCCACGTGCAACTATTGAGCTGACATTTCCACCTTGCCTGACTGGTTGGCTCTGTAGCTTGCAGGACCCACTGTCTGTTAATGCTGTTGGTGACCATTATTCCCCAGCAGCTCACATAGCACTTTCCTGCACTGTGTGAGCTGGCCAGGAGGGAGCCAACTTCCAACTCTGCATACTCTCCCATGTCCTGTGACTGTCTCAGACAAGCACTTGCCTCACACAGCACAGGGAAAAAGAGACTTGTTCCCAGTTTATTAAAAATCCATCAGACTTGGAGAAGAAAGGCCAGCTGTGGAGCGGACATTGTCAAGTAAAGTCTCTGCCTCTCAGCCCCACTTGGTGCTTTTATTAAGAAGAATATAAGCAAATGGTTAACAAGCTTACATGTGAAAGGTACATTAGGATACAAAAACTTCTTTGCCTGTGTCTTGTGTTAGTACACATTGGGGATTTAGTAAGAACTTAAACAAGAGCAAAAAACAAGCATATTATGACCTAAAAACAAGGGCACTTAAACTTAAATTTGACTTAAACTTAGCAAACAGAAACCAGTTGTGCAAAACAGTGTGACTAGTGTGGGAAAAGCATTGAGAAACTTTTGGACTTTGTCCATTGCATGGGGTCAGCAGTTCACCTGAGAATACTTGGAACATGTTCACTTGAAAATGTTCCCCCCCCCCCCTGCTATGCAGGAAAAAGGGGTGCAGTTTGGATGGCCACTGAACTCCTACTATGGAATCACATGTGACCACAGCCTGTGGTGTCTTTGCAACGGCCGTGGGGGCAGGGCCGAGGGGAAGGCGGGAAACAGATCTTTGAGTAAGGCAGAGGGAAGACACATTACATGCAAGGGAACAATAGCACAGATAAAGGGAGATTCCACTGTGTCTAGAAACAGTGGAACCCAAAAGACAGAATGACATTTTTAAAGTCCTGAAGAGAAAACATAAGTATAACTTGAGAATACATGCCGAATTCCTCAGACTGAAGTCATTCCTTTGTATGTTACCTGAAAATTTATTTAAAAAGAATTATACCAAAAAATGACTTCTAGATGGAGGCATGTAAAAGAAATTTTCAGGGCTGGAGAGATGGCTTAGTGGTTAAGCCCTTGCCTGTGAAGCCTAAGGACCCCGGTTCAAGGCTCAATTCCCCAGGACCCACGTTAGCCAGATGCACAAGGGGGCGCATGCGTCTAGAGTTCGTTTGCAGAGGCTGGAAGCCCTGGCACACCCACTCTCCTCTTTGTCTCTCTCTGTCTGTTGCCCTCAAAAAAATAAATAAAAATAAACAAAAAAATTTAAAAGGCATTTTCAGATATGTAAAGTCTGAGGGAATTCATATCCAGGTTTTTGCACTCTAAGAAATGGTGATAAGAGCTCTCGGGTATAAAGAAGGAGAGCAGAAAGGAGCCTCTCTCTAAAGCAGGCAGGGAGGAGTCGATAGCAAGGAATATATAATCATGTTAGACTCGCTTCTAACATGCTTATCTGGGCAGGCCTAAGCATACACACAGGGGATGGACTGTTAAATGTGAAAATATTGACAATGCACTGTGGTTTCAAATACTAATAAAAATTACAACGACAACAAAAACACAATGAATAAGAGATAGTCCAAATATATTAAACCCTTGGAAGGCTGTTATGTCATTCTAAAAATGTATGATGTTAGACAGGTATGGTGGCACATGCCTTTAATCCCAGCACTTAGGGGGCAGAGGTAGAAGAATTTGCAAGAGTTCAAGGCCACCCTGAGACTACATAATAGATTACAGGTCAGCCTGGGCTAGAGTGAGAACCTACGTCAAAAAACCAAAAAGCAACAATGAAACAGTACATATCCCTGTAAAAACATATGATTTATTTGAAGGTAGAAATTGATATGTCAAAGATATAAATTTTAATCACTCATGCCACCACTACAAAATAACATAAGGAACTATATTTTAAAATATTTTTATTTATTTATTTATCTATCTATCTATTTATTTATTTATTTATTTGACAGAGAAAGAGGGAGAGAGTGGGGGGGAGGGAGGGAGAGAGGGAGAGAATGGGTGTGCCAGGGCCTCCAGCCACTGCAAAGGAACTCCAGACGAATGTGTCCCCTTGTGCATCTGGCTATTGTGGGTCCTGGGGAATTAAGCCTTGAACCAGGGTCCTTAGGCTTCACAGGCAAGTGCTTAACTGCTAAGCCACCTCTCCAGCCTTAAGCAGAATATTGTAAACAGCTTGCCAGCAAAGAGCCAGATATCCCCTGGGCCAAGCCAGGTATCAGTTAAGTAGTAAGCTCTTAGCAGTTTCTCTCTCTCTCTTTCTCTCTCTCTCTCTTTAAACTAATAACAGAACATGAACCAGGCCATCCCTTAAGCATGGAGTCTAGATGAGACCTTGTGTCAGGTTCTTGGAAGAAGCAGGGAACCGCCAGTGACCCGCAGGTCAAATCAGCCTTTAAGATTACCGTGACTATCATTATTATTATTATTATTACTGCCTGTGTGGAATTTACAACATCTGAGTTAATTACCATCATTTAAACACTGAGAAGTTTCGCTTTCAAGCTGACCTGTGTAGCATCTCATGAAGACCCTGCTGGGCTGGCGCCCCCACCCCCAGCCGGAACATGGGGCTGTAGCTGAGGAGGTCCTCCCCCAGTCCAGCAAGGTCAGGGACATCTGATTGCTCCGGGTACTGGCACTCCTGCCGTAAGTCCTTGGGTCTCCATGCCATCTCCCTCCTTTCCAGTCCCGACCTGGTCTACCTGTCTGTTCCTGTGTATCGCTTAAGCTTTTGACACATCCCTGATTGAGTAGATGAGGAAGATGGACCCTGGAAGTGACAGTAAGGAAGGGACTGGATGAGACATCCTCAAACCTGGCA